>NW_023425344.1:165780921-166148421 GCF_014108415.1 Molossus molossus | reverse complement strand
GAACTAAACAAATAGACAAAAGACATTAAACTGCAAGTTCTACGTGGCGTGGGGCACTGTCTTATTCATGATGGTGAAAGGGGAGGTGGAGATCAGCAGGCAGTGGGGACCGGGGGGACCTCCCGAGGTTCAGTCAGCTCAGGAGACTGAACCAACAACTGCAAGAACAATGGTTGGGTAAAAAAGCTATGCCTGCCCTGGCCGGTTTGGCTCAGCGGTTACAGTGTCAGTCTGTGGTCCAGAGAGACCCGGGTTTGATTCCCGCTAAGGGCACATACCTCGGTTGCAGTCTGTCCCCGGCCCTGGTTGGTCCTGCGGGTGGCAGCCACTCAATGTGTCCCTTTCACGTCAATGTTTCTCTCTCTCCCCCTCCCACTCTATTTGAACAAAAAATAGAAAAATGTCCTCAGGTGAGGATTTAAAAAAAAAAAAAGCTATGCCTGAAGGCAGGGCCTGACTTCAGGGACCTGAAGACCAGGGAAGAGCAATTTGCAATGATGCGTGCCTGCCATTTGTCCTTAAGGCTATGTCATAGTGTGTCCCTGCAGGGCTGGGCCCACTGGGCGGAGTCCACTTCCAGCAACCAGTCTCCAACAGTGAAAGAATTATGCATGTGTCAGGTTAGAATGACCAGTTTTCTTTGAGCAAGAATTACTTCTATTTATATACAGCTGACTTTTGAACAACATGGGGGTTAGGGGCGCTTACCCCTCACACAGTTGAAAATCCACATATAACTTTTGACTCCCCCAAAACTTAGTCATTCCTCAGCATCCAGGGGACTGGTCCCAGGACTCCCATGGATGTCAATGTATGTGGATGCTCAAGTCCCCTATATAAAATGATCATCTCTAAATTATCTATTCATATTTCATAAACCTTTTTTTCATTAAAGAAGAGTAGCCTAGCCCTGGCCGGTTTGGCTCAGCGGTTAGAGCATCGGCCCGTGGTCCAGAGAGACCCGGGTTCGGTTCCTGCTAAGGGCATGTATCTCGGTTGCAGTTTGTCCCTGGCCCTGGTTGGGGTCATGTGGGTGACAACCAGTCAGTGTGTCTCTCTCACATGGATGTTTTTCTCTCTTTCTTCCTCCCTCTCTCCCTCCTGGTCTATCTGAAGATAAATGCAAAACTGTCCTCAGGTGAGTATTAAAAAAAAGAAAAGAAAGAAGAGTAGCCTATACAGTAAATCCCAGCTGGATAGCTTCCAGAGGTAGAAGAAACAGTCAGCAGAAACCTTTCATTTCATTGGGGAAACTGAGGTTCATAAAAGTCAGGAAGCATGCCAGGTTACACCCAAATACGTAATAAGAGAGCTGGATAAAGACTCAGACACTGAATGATTTCCTGGACGATATTTTCTACATTTGATAACCCTGCCAAAGAGCCTTCAACCATAATAAAACACTTCTCTGAGTTTAAGAACCTTCAGCGTTCATGGAGGGAGGTTTTCCTGACCACCCTTCATTAGAACAATCTGCGCTCTTCAGAGTCTGTTTCCAAAAGGCTGGAAACGTCTGTTACTGTCTACCAGTGTCTCACTTTCTGCTTTCACCTTATTTTGAGAACAGTCATGTGCCTGAGGCTCCTTAGAAATACAAAGTGGGGCAAAAGTAGGTTTACAGTTGTTTGTATGGGGAAATAATATAATAATTAATAAATAATAATACAAGTATAAACTCTGTGTTTCACGTATTCACAACTGTGAACCTGCTTTTGTCCCACCCTGGAGGTGTGAATCATTAAAGTTAGTTCCAAACGCACAAGTTAAGATTCACCCAAATTTTATTCCCTGACATTAGGGCTTCTGGTTTCCTTCCGGCGCTTGGCCTGGGTAAGAAGACAGCAGCATGCACACGGGGGGGTTGAGTTTTAGGGGGGTGATTTTCACATTTCAACTGTTTTACTGATTACCAAGCAATTTATCATTGCTGATCAACCTTGCATATTCAAGCAACATTTTAGATCATGACATTTTTTGACTTCTTGGAACTATTATAGTACCAGTAGAAACATAATATGTTATAAGAGTGACTTAGGAATTGTTTTTAACTAATAACCACTTTACCACTACTCAGGTGAATTTTCATCTATGTTTAATTTCAACTTTTGCCTATATTCTAATGACTCCCAACTCTCTATCCTCAGTTTTCATCTTAATCTCAAACCTAAGGCCTCTCTATTCATCTACTGGACATTTCTACTGGGAGCCTCCCCTTGATCTTTGTAAAACCTCCCCCATCATCTTTCCTCCTGCGCGGGCTCTTAGATTCCCTGCTGGAATTTTCTCGGGACTTGGCCTCAAGCCTTCTCCCAGGTACCCCGTCCAGAACAGGCCCTTGAATTCTCCCTTCCCTCACCCTCCATGTGCAAACACTCAACAAGCCCTTATGCATTTGTCTCCTCTCTCTCTGTGCAAGGTCACTTCTCCATTCCCTGTGCCCTATTCTTAGTTTGGGTAGGTTACCTCGTCCGGGTCACTGCAATCTCCTCCGCCAAGTTCCTCTGGCCTAGACTCACCTTCCTTCATGCCACCTGTCACGCTGTCAGAAATGGGCTTTCTAAATGCAAGTCTGATTAGCTAGCTCACTGTCCAGAAGAGTTTCTCCAGCATCACAGCGTAGTATACAAGGCTTCTCTCTGTCTGGCCCTGCCCACCTCTGCGGCCCCACCCATCACCATGTCCCACGTCAATCCTCTGCTTATCGCTGCTCCACAGCATGTGCGGCCTCCACACCCTACAGGTGCCTCCGGACCTTCTCACGGGCCATTTCTCTCTGCCAACTGCCTTGCCCCTTCCCTGGCTGACGTATGTGTATCTTCGGGGACTTCCCTAGTTCTTGACCAGCGTCAGAAAACAGAGCACATCTTGCATCTGCTACAACACTTCCTCTAGCAAAGCTTTCGTTGTTTTGTTTTTCTATTGTTAAATTGGGAACTCTATGTAAGAATATGTTCTACATTTTAGAATTCCAATTCTAAAAACTGTTATGAATCCAAGAAGCCGGTGAGTATGGACAGGGCAGTGGTTCTGTGTTGGTGTCCTTACAGTGCAGGCCCCCACCTCTGCCCCTCAGGAAAGACTCCTAACAGGAAAGACCAACCATATCTGCAGACTGTGACTATCCATCCCCAACTCGGCCCAGTTTCCCTCTTGCATAACCTAAAGGCTCAAGAAATAAAGGTTTCTTCTTTATAAGGCAGTTACTCCTTTTCCTACACAGCCTTAAGAGCTAATTGGAGACTCTTTGTTGAGTCCTACCCCAAACTATTTTTAGGAGGGAATATCCATCAGCTCGGATGAGAACTGTTCACGAGACTCTGTAGCCCTTTTGCACTGAACTAAGCTTAACAACTTTCTTCACTAGAACAAAAATCCTGAGAATAGAGTGAACCGGCTCATCTATACTAGATGTCAACAAAACCTGGGGTCATGGTATACATCCTACCACTAGCAGGAATATTTGTTTGGTATCTGGCATGGTTAAAAGGCTCAGGGTATCTAGGCTCTTTTGGTCACTTGCACAACAAATTAAATCAATTTGTGATAGTGATCAAAAATAAAGTCAGAAATGCCAAGTCCTCTAAGATTAACGTAAACAAAACACCTCATAGCAGGGTACAACTTAGAGTTTAAGATTTAAAAGGTGAACAGGGTGCTGCAAAATACTAAGATCTCTCCATCAAATATACAAAGTAAAGATTCACATGGGAAAAAAGCAACTTATAAAATCCTTTTCCGCCCTGGCCGGTTTGGCTCAGCGGTTAGAGTGTCGGCCTGCGGCCATGAGAGACCCGGGTTCGGTTCCCGCTAAGGGCATGTACCTGGGTTGCAGTTTGTCCCCGGCCCTGGTTGGGTCGTGTGGTTGGCAGCCACTCGATGTGTTCCTTTCACATCGATGTTTCTCTCTCTCTCTCTGTTCCTCTCTCTCCCTCCCACTCTACCTGAACAAAAAATGGAAAAATGTCTTCGGGTGAGGATAAAAAAAAAAATCCTTTTCCTAGTTTAGGCTGACAAAGGGGCCTTGGTGGTCTGGCCTCTACCTACTACTGATTCCCAGCCTCCCTCGCAGCTGGATATGGCAACCTGACTGCATTCTCCCCAATGAAGTGGGAGAGGAAGGGGTGAGCATCGCTTCTGGGCCTGGGCCCTCAGATAGTGGGCATGTGCTTCTCCATACCTGTTCCTTTCCTCGAGCTGGACTGAAGTAACTACAATTCAGCTTTGACCATCAGACAGAATAATGCTGATGGCAGAGCAACAGAAGAGAAGGGCCTGGGGCGATGAATGGTCATGTGGAGCAGAGTTACCCCTTCAACTGGGCCACTCACCTTGGGCTAGTAAATGAAAGAGAGATAAACTACCAATTTTTTTCAGCTACTCTACTTATAGTCTTTGTTACAAGCTCTTAGCTTTTATTTAACCAATAATAACACCTATCCATTTTTTCCCACTCCTCCTCATCCTTCAAAAACCAGCTTTTCTGTGGAGTCTTTCTGAGACATCCATAGCATATCTACCCCTCCTCTGAGTCACCAATGTCCTCTGTCCTCGCTTCTATTCCAGTTCTCATCAGAGTTCATAGCAATGCTTTGTTTACCCCTCGGCCTCCCTTAAAGAACTCGGAATTCTGAAGGCAAGAATTCATCATATGCTATGCTTTGCATAATGCTTGGTACAAGATTGTGGTTTAATGAACCCTACATGAATGAATCAAGCTGGGAACCACACAGACTTTCCTAGATTGATTGAAAGTAAAGAATCATTGTTAATATACACATTCGTATACTCTTATCCAACAATAGTAATGCTACTACGTGTCACAAGAAATGTTCCAGTCTTCCAAGGCACACAGCCTTTCTGTCTCATAGAAATATGAGTAAAGATAAAATGGCTGCTTTATTGAGAAACCAGGGTTCAAATATATGTGAATAATGAAGATAATAAAATAACTATAATTGCATGAAGAAAAGAAATAAAAAAATAACCTTTGATAAGTTAGTCTATATTAGCAACGATTATTTAATCTTGGTCATTTTTATTTTAATTAATATGATTATCCATGGTAAAGTTATAGTAGCTTTGGACTCTTTCCTAATCAGTTACCTTTTCAATTTTTGAAATAAGTGGCAAAAATAAGTAATACGAACTTGACCTCTGACTTCTGGCATGAATGCCAATGATACCAATATTGGTTTGATCCAAGTACCACACTGGATTTCCTGATCTATGGAAAAATACTGCACAAAAGTGAAATATAAGATAAATATCATGTTTGCAGATAGGATATAAAGATAGGAAATTGAAGATGAAGCAATGTGACTAAATACTATAGAGTGTTAGAAGATATTTCTTTGCATAGGCAAATAGTTTTATCTGAATATTTTATGCCTTGTAGATAAATATTGGTAGAATTTTTTTAACTTCCATCAGTCTATTTTATTGTGCTATGACAATAGATTTTTTAATTTGAACTGTTCTGAAATTAACTGGAATTGGACCTTTAAAATTAGTTTATGTTTAATTATCATGTGCTGTGCTAAGTGTTTTTTTATATTTTCAAACTCCAGAATGAGTTAACAGCCCTTGTCATGTTGCTATTTTTGTCTTAGGAAGAGAAGTAAACAGGTAAAATCACAAGTAATCTTGACACATGTATTCTATTCATTATAACAATTAAATTTACAGAGTTAGAGAAATGCTCTGGAGAATCTGCTTCCTCAAGTTTGATTTGGGTTGAAGCCAAAACATTTCAGCTTGGGTACTCAGGAGTATTATTTAGAAGATAAATTGCCTGATATCAGATTTTGGAAAAGGTAGAATTACCATCAAGTCTTGTTACACAACAATTCATTGGAGGGAACATACCCTGTATTATTCGGTTTTGCTTATCATAAAAAAGGATTACTACTAAGGAGAATTTAATTGGAATAAAATATCACCGAATTATAGTTTAGTGTAGCATTTTAATAATAAATAGACCACCTCCTTATCCTGGAAAAGAGAAAAAGGCTTTATTTTGAGGTTTTACTGTATCGCTGGTATGCAATATACATTTAGAAATGTGTTCTTATCATAAATCTTGTAACACTAAAGTAGACTGTACCAACTAATAGGAGAGCTTCAATATTGATCTTCCATTTCTTTTGAATGACAAAATGGTTTCAACTTTCAGTGTGGCAATTTCTCAAATATAAATTTGAGTGGAGGAGATTACATTCAACTAAAACTACATTATGAAGCAGCAGCACCAAGGTAATATAAAGTACTTTTCTTGGGTATATTTGAGATCTGTACATATTTTTCAGTTTCGTTCAAGGCCTTGATTCAACAAGATTTATTAGCACTGTCTTCTTTAAAGGAAAAAAATGGCTCTGTGTAAAAGTTTGTGTCTTTCGGTGTCTAGAACCTTCATTTCTGTACTCAACTGTCTCCAAATAACCACTGTGCATAAAAGGCTTTTCTTAACTTGGTTACACTGAATTACCACAGACTTCTAGCCAAGATTTACTCTTTTCATGGAAAAAACTCTTAATAGAAATAGCAGGCCTTCAAATTGGAACTTTAAAATTGAAATACGAAAGTGTGATGAAGGATAATATTAGCGCTGAGATGCGGCTCCCAGCGGCGGAGTGAAGTGGCATGTTGAAGAGTAAAGAAAATAATGCATATAATTAAATAGGCTGGGGAGGAACAAGACATGTATCCCAGTTCTATTACTATTTTGGAAAATGGTGGTTTTATTTTGGCAGGGATCTTCACATCACTTTGAATAGTTTTATGTTAGTAAGATGTTCACAAACGACCTGGAAGTCTATAAAGCTGTGCCTGGTGGATGGGCCAGTCCTTGTTGAACACAGGTGTCCTCCTCAGGATGGAATATACCCATACATGGCATGCACAGGTGCTCCAAAATAGAGAATTCGACACCCGGGATACAAATATCCCTTTTAGTGCTGCTCTCTCCTCGCCATGTGTGATTTCTGATGACTTAGGCAATCCGCCAGGTAGGAATGCCCCTCATGCCATGTGCAAGCCCTAGAATATAGGAATCATCCTGCATGGAGGAATAATGGGACACTCCCACAGTCAACAGTTGCCCGGTTTGGCTCAGCAGTTGGAGCATCGGCCCGCAGACCAAAGGGTCATGGGTTCAATTCCCAGTCAGGGGCACAGGAGGAAAGAAAGAAGGATGTGGGAAATACGATAGTACCTTTTCTATGACTGGTATTTCCTTCTTTTTGGCTGATATAAGACCTCAGGTATGCTGCCATTCTTTCTTTACTCTTTAAAGAGCACTTTTTTTAACGTGCACACCAGACGAAACAGTGACATATTTGTTTTTTGTTTTTTATCTTCACCCGAGGATATTTTTCCATTTTTTGTACAGATAGAGTGGGAGGGAGAGAGAGGAAGGGAGAGAGAGTGAGAAACATCAACGTGAAGGGACACATCGAGTGGCTGCCACCCGCACGACCAACCAGGGCCGGGGACAAACTGCAACTGAAGTACGTGCCCTTAGCGGGAACCGAACCGGGGTCTCTCCGGACCGTAGGCCGACGCTCTAACCGCTGAGCCAAACTGGCCAGGGCGAAACAGTGACATATTTGGAAAGAAAACATGACAGGCTGTTGAGGACTTTCAATTTGCTAATTTCAATGATTCAAGTTACCTCCGGTTGTGAAGAAGTAATCATCATCACAAAATCACTGGGTCTTAGAAGCTTCTGAGTCCCGCGTTCATGGTGTGTCCCTACGGTCACAAACATCTCCCCGGACAGGCCTCCCGGCAACAAGGCAGTGCAGGTAAACGCGGTAGTCACGTCCTCCCCCTCACATCAGAATTACAGCTAAACTACAGAACCACCACCATTCAGAATCACCTGAAGTGTAGCTGAATGAAAGTCTTACAACTAAGGATATGAAGAAGGCAGAAGCCACACTGAGACCAGTAGGAGGGGCAGAGGTGCAGAACGGGTTGGTCCCATATCCTCGTGTGGCGGATAAAAAGCAGGATGGATATCTCAGCTTTGGAGGCCCAGGGGTCCCAGCCCCATATCAGGACCCCCAGCCCAGGGTTCCAGTGACAGGAAGAAAAGTCCCCATAGGTTCTGGCTGTAAAAACCACCAGGGATTGTGGTTGAGTGAGACGGAAGCTTCTGGAAGCCCAGGCATTCCTCTTAAAGAGCCTGCACGCAGATTTACTCAGACTCCCTCCCTCTGAGCTCTAGCACTGGGGCGGCAGCTCAAAAGGCTCCGAGGACATATAGGAAGGAACTGAATTGTTAAGCATCAGGGCAAGAGCGGGAAGGGCAGCTTTCTCCCACAGACAAGTGCTGGCAGAGGCCACTGTTCCTTTTCTGAGCCCTCTCCCCACAGAGCCAGCAGACAGATGCCATATCTGAGTTTCCATCAACCTGGCTATCACTATTCACCCGCCCTGGTGATTCCCTGAGACCCTACCCCACCCAACTTGCAGACCCATCCAAACTATTTCCAGTGTCTTTTCCACGGGAATGACCTATCTTGGCTCATGCTTCCAATTTTCCTAAAATCTCTCAAAAAAGCAGCATCTGGCCTCTGCATACCCTGTGCCTCTCACTAGGTGGCCCCAGGCCCAGCACCAGCTGCAGCTGGAATTGGTTCACAGCTTAGCCTCTGCTGGGCACCTCCAAGCCCAGCACAAGTAGCAGCCATTCGCAGATCACTTTGTAGCTCATGCCAGGTTGCCCTGGACAGAACACAGGTGGCAGCTGACCTTGGCCTGTACATCCCAGAAGGCCCCAGAACCAGCGCACCCAGTGGACAGGTTTAGACCACATCAAAGCACCACCCAACCATCTCCATAAGTGACACACTCAAAAGGTGGCTTGGAGGTGCCAAACCCCTGCTGAAGTAAGTCCTGCTCTGTGGGTTGGGCCCCTGTACAGCTTATCCTCCATAGTGGTTGCACAATGTCCTTGCAGCCAATCGGCCTGAGGGTAAATACCCTCCATTGATGTTCCAACAGCAGTCAAGGTTCAACTACATCAAGAAGGTGTATACAGCTCATGTGGTACATATACACAATGGAGTACTATGCAGCTGTAAGAAAGAAAGATCTCTTATCCTTTGAGACTACATGGAGGGACCTGGAAAGTATCCTAAGTGAAACAAGCCAAACAGAGAAAGACAAGTATCATATGATCTCACTTATTGGTGGAATATAATGAATATAACAGTCTGAGGAATGGGGTAGTCCCAGAGACGTGGAAGTAGGGTACAGACTGACAATCCCCAGAAGAGGGAGAGATAAACCACAGAACTTATATGCATGTATGCATGAATAGTGGACATGGACAACAAACTGGGGAAAGGGCAGGGAGGGAGGTAGAGGGGGGAATCAGTGGGGGGAAAAGGAGAAACATCTGTAACAAAAATTAATTAATAAAAAAAAAGAAGCTCACAGGGGTGGGGGTCACCCTTACTGCCCAGCTCATGTGAATGGGGACCCTGTGACACTGGACCCTACAGGACACCCACTATATTAGTCCACTCTACCAGGCCAAGGAGATGTAGCAGCTTTACCTAATACATAGAAAGAAATACAGAGAGGCTGGCAAAATGAGGAGACAAAGAAACATGTTCCAATGCAAGAACAGAACAAAACTCCAGAAAAAGAAATTAAACGAAATGGAGACAAGCAATTTACTACACACAGAGTTCGGAACACTGGATGTAAGGATGCTCAATGAACTTAGGGGAAGAGAAGATAAACATAGAAAGAACTTCAACAGCATAAAAAAGGACATGGAAACCATACAAAAGAACCAGTCAGAAATAAAGGATACTCTACTGAAATGAAGAGTAATTTATAGGAAATCAACAGTAGAGTAGATGAAGCTGAGAAACAAATAAGAAATTTGGAATATAATGAAGCAACAAAGAAAAACAAAACACCCAAACAGTACAGCACAAAGAAAGAAAATTTTTTTTAAATAGAGGATATGTAACAAGCCCCTGGGACAACTCCAAGCATACCAACATTCATACCATGGGAGTAATAGAAGGAGAAGAGAAAGCAAGAAATTGAAAGCTATTTGAAAAAATGATGACAGAAAACTTCCCTAACCTGGTGAAGGAAATAGACATACAAGTCCAGGAAATGCAGAGAGTCTCAAACAAGATGAACCCAAAGAGGCCCATACCAAGACATGTCATATTTAAAAAGGTTAAATACAAAGACAGAATCTTAAAAGCAACCAGAGAAAAGCAGTTAGTTACCTACAAGGGAGCTCCCATAAGAGGGCCAGCTGATTTGTCTACAAAAACTTTGCAGGCCAAAAGGGAGTAGCAAGAATACTCAGAGTGATTAAAAACAAGAACCTACAACCAAGATTGCTCTATCCTGCAAAACTATCATTTAGAATCAGAAATATAAAGAGATTCCCAGATAAGAAAAAGCTAAAAGAGTTCATTATCACCAAACCAGTATTACATGAAATGTTAGGTCTTCTTTAAGAAGAAGAAAAAATAATTTAAAATGTGAACAATAAAATGGCAATAAATACATATCTATCAACAATTGAATCTAAAAATAAATAAATAAGCACAACAGAAACAGACTCACAAATACAGAGAACATTTTGACAGTTACCAGATAAGAGGGGAGATACAGGGATGGGTGAAAAAGGTGAAGGAATTAAGAAGTACAAATTTGGCCCAACTGGTGTGGCTCAGTGGTTGAGTGTTGACCCATGCACCAAGAGGTCGCTGGTTTGATTCCCAGTCAGGGCACCTGCCCAGGTGGTGAGCTCTATCCCTAGTGAGGGGTGGGCAGAAGGTGGCCAATTAATGTTTTCTCTCATCAATGTTTCTCTCTCTCTCCCTCTCCCTTCCTCGCTCTGTAAAAATCAATCAAAACAAAGGAAGTACAAATTGGTACTTACAGAATAATCATGGGGATATAAAGTACAGCATACGGAATACAGTCAATAATATTCTAATAAATATATAGTGACAGATGGGTATGAAATTTATCAGGATGATCACTTAGTAAATTATATCATGTCTAATCACTCCGGTATACACCCAAAACTAATATTATATGCCAATTCTAACTGTAGTTGAAAAATAAAAAGTAATTTAAAATTTAATAAATAAATAAAGAAATATCTCCCTGTGTTCAGTAGTGGTCCTTTAAGTATATATGTGCATGCATATATAAATAAAATTAGTCTTATAAATAACTGACCTGGAGCTATCCCAAGACAGCACAATATTATCATGAGATATTTAGATAAAATAAGGAACAATCACTAGAGATGGCCTTGTTAATATGTATTAAATTTTAAAGAGATTACTTCATGTGAACAATTAAAGAATATGAAGACCCCTGGCTGGTGTGGCTCAATGGTTACAGTGTTGGCCTGCACACTGAAGGGCCTTGGGTTTGATTCTTAGTTAAAGGCATATACCTGGGTGCAGCTTCGATCCCTGGGCCTGGTTAGGGAGTGTGCGGGAGGCAACCAATCAATGTGTCTCTCTCACATCGATGTTTCTTTCTCCCTCCCTCCCTCCCTTTCTCCCTCCCACTCTCTTCTAAAAATCGGTGGAAAAAATATCCTCGGGTTAGGATTAACAATAACAAAAGAAAATAAATTATAAAGAATCTATGACCGTAAGACTCTCCCTTTCAAGTTTTTATATTAATTAAAGATCCTCACCCCTTCTCCCACCCCAATAAGCTCTGGACTAGCAGTCAGCTGATGGTTCTAGTTGTATTTCTGTCACTGCCAACTCAGCCTTGACAAACTCAAACTATTTTGTGTCTTGGTTTCCTGTTCAAGAACCCGGGAACAGCAACAAGCCCTGGCTGCCTGACAAGGTGCTTGGGAAGGTCAGATGCATGGGGAAAATCACTGGAAAATGTAAGCTCTGTGCAAAGCTGAAGGGTTGTTATAAGTGTTATGATTACCTAAATCTGCTAGTGGAAAGGATGTTAAAGATAACCTCCCTCATTCACCAACCACTTCCCAGGTAAGGAAACCAAAATGACAACGGTTTAGAAGACTTAGGGAAAGCAGCTTGTGTTTAGAACAGTCAGTCTTAGGATTCTAATATTCTTTCCATGATTACATTCAAGTCATGGGATAGAGTAATATACAAAATCAGATGTGTGTTGCCTACACATCATACCTGCATGTGTGTGTGTGTGTGTGTGTGTGTGTGTGTGCTGTTAAAGCATCACTGATCATACAATTGACATTATACTCTAGAATATTCTGTGGAGAGTATATGCCATTCGTTACTAAACAAATTTCATTCAATTGCACTAACCAAATACACATAAGAATGACTAATTTTATATACAGTTGTTTCACAAAGTACCCCTCAAATCTGTTTTCTCTGTTCCATACCATGATTTTTGGAAAAACTCCACTCCCACCCAGCTTTTCACTCATCTGTTGGATTTCTAGTCTGGCAAAGCCAAGCAAAGTAATTCCATTAATTACACATTCATGTTCCTAGTGCGCATAATATATCCTGTTATTTCCTTGATACAATAAATTCCTCCATTCAAGAGCCTCCTGAAAATGGCTATAGTGCCATTGTAAGATACTTCTACTTCCTCCAATAAATTTATAAAATGAGCAAAAGGAGAAATCTTCCTGCAAGGTACCGCTACGCATGCCCGTCTGTCAGAATCCGAACTGCCTAACCCTGAAATTTCATTAGTAAAATCCACTTCATCAAAAAAAGCAAACATTTGTCAACTAGTCATTCCTCGTGCAAGATCTCACATCTATATAAAAGAATGTTTCCTTACGAAAAAAAAAAAAAAATAGACCCTCCTATGGGGGAAAAAAATTAATGTGTCACCAAACAGAATTCTACCAAGAAAATGACCAAAATGTGTAAATCTACTTGGTAGCTCTTCCCCCTTCTCTATAAATCCAAACTTAGCCAGAGAAATGTGCGGGCCTGATTCCCAGGTCCCTGGGTGTAGCCTGCACATGTACTGTGCCTGCTATTGAAAGTGTTTAATAGAGGAGCTTGCACTCTCATGTAATTCATAATTAGAGGACGACCACAACTGCATTATTCAAAATCAAGCCTTTGTTATCAGCACCAGTTTTAGACAGAAGCTGAGAATCATTTGTGAGCGGTGGCAGACCCAGACTGTTCAAAGCAATTGCTGTTCAGCATGAAAGCTGCAATGGAGGTCACGGAACAGGTCAGGAGGAAAGATAGTGTATCGATTTCACACCAGGAATAGAGGCAAAGCGAGGGCCCACTGTTGCTGCATGTGATGTATTTCACTTCAGTTTAAGGCACATTTCATTCCAGTCCGAGAGGGGGTGGGGAGCAAAGGGCAGTGGATTTCACACTGAATCATGATGAATTCTGGACTCGTGGATTCCAGTAAATATCTCCTTCCTGGCACAAAGTAGTTCTGTAGCAGAGTGAATATAATAGGACTTAGGCTTCCGTCAGTAGCAAGAATGTACCTTAAAAAAAGGTAACCTTATTGTGGGGAGTTCATTTCCTCCACTTATTCAAAGGCAATAAAAGCAAACATGAATGTGTAAGTATAAAACGTATACAAATGACAAGCTCTGGAAAATGACCTCACAATGAACATCATTTATGTAGTCAAAATGATGCTACAGATCACCCAATGAAGGCAGTCGATTAACGGAAATAAACCTCTCAAGAAAGAATTCTCGGTCATGGCCTCATGGGTAAATCTTTGAACTCACACACATGGGATATTGATGTTATCCAAAAACGCCATTCTGTTTTCCCATGTTGCACATGGACTTTTCTTCTTCCTCATCTCTGAAAAGCCATTCATATTCAATAAAACCAGGAATCAATGTATACCAAACTTCATCCTGCCTCAAGTTGTCCTGAGAGAACCAGTTAACTCTCACGTGTTTCCAATAAATGCCATTAATTTACAACCACCTCGTACACTGTCTTGATTAGTACCATCAGCATTTTTCTAACTTCAAATGTAGATCAGTTGGGTAAGCTTAGGAAAATAAAACAGCTGCAGGATGTTTATGATTCTAAGCAGCAGGAAACAGGGCAGCCTTGTTACCTGTCTTTGATTGGAGAAAACTGATTTACCCCCTGTGTGAACTCAACACGTTGTATAACTAACCTCAAATGCTACCCAGCTAGTAAGGAAAATAACTTGCTTGTAATGATAATAGTATTATCCCTTTTAAAACGTACTAATTCCGCCCTGGCCAGTTTGGTTCAGCAGTTGGAGCGTCGGCCTGTGGTCCTGAGAGACCCGGGTTCGGTTCCCGCTAAGGGCGCATACCTCGGTTGCAGTTTGTCCCCGGCCCTGGTCAGTTGTGCAGGTGGCAGCCCCTCGATGTGTTCCTTTCACATTGATGTTTCTCTCTCTCTCTCTCTGTGTCCTCTCTCCCTCCCACTCTACCTGAACAAAAAATGGAAAAATGTCCTCGGGTGAGGATAAAAAAAAAAAAAAAAAAAGTACCAATTCCACTACACACACGCGCACGCATATTTTTAAAAACTTTTTTTGGAAACATTTTTTGTTTTTGTTTTTTATAAAAATGAGAGTGGCTTTGGAGCCATTTTTTTTTTCTTTATTGATATTTAGAGAGAGAGAGAGAGGAATGGAGAGGGAGAGAGAGAGAGAAACATCGATGAGAGAGAACATTGATTGGCTGCCTCCTGCATGCCCCCCACTGGGGATCAGGCCCAAAACCTGGGCATGTGTCCTGACTAGGAATCAAACCAGCAACCTCTTGGTGCATGGGTCGATGCTCAACCACTGAACCACACCGGCCGGGCAACATTTTCTTTTTATGTTTAGAAACATAAATATATTTTTTTAAAGCACAAGGACAACCTCAAAGTATTTATATCACTTCTCATTTCTCTACATAATCATTATTCGGCTAAACTGATCCCAGGTATCCATGTAGGCCTTCTTCCTACATGCCTCTTGTTTGTTACTTTATACGTGAGGAGTAACTTGCTACCTGCCACAAAAATAAAGATATGGCAATTAAGGCACATATCTTGATACATTTTTTAAAAATTTCATTTGTTCCCAAGCCTCCTTCCCTAAGGGGTTTAAAACCTAAGAGGGAATTAGCACATTTTCTTTTTATCCTACAAAGAAAAACTAAAAGGCTCAAATCTGGAGAAACACTAAAATAGAGAAGAGGAAAAAATAAATAGGTTTGTTTTGATCACCCCCCCACACACACACACACACACACACACACAAGTGAAGCTAACAAGTAAGAAACTACACAGGGATAGGGGATGTTTGATAGAAATCAAGTGTCATGATGCTTCTCTAGACCAAGCTGCCTCTAATTTGAATCCAACATACCAAAAAAGTCTCAACATCCACAGGAATCTATAAGGATAATCAATCTAAGGGTCATCTAGGAGGACAATCGATTTAATAGAGTAAAATAATTCAAGCAAAGAGTAATATAGAAACTTCCCGTTAAACTATTCCGGCAATTTGGCTGCCATACCACCATTCCTTTGAATGGTTTCAAGGCATCCATCCAACCTCTCGAGGCATTTCACATAAACTTTTTTTTTTTTTATTAGAAATATGTCTTTTGAGAATCTTGAATATATACAGTAGGACTCATTTCTCCAACAAACATTTTGACTAACATGGTAATGTTGAGAAGTTTGGCAAAGTCCCAACCACCTGTCTTATATGCAATATGAATTTAGAAGGGATAAATGGGACTCCAGTAAACATGCGAACTCACACATACAGTAAGTCCTCATTCAATGTCGTCTAACGACTCTGAGACTTGAAGCAATACAACATATAACAAAACCAATTTTACTATAGCCTAATTGATATCAACGAATTATATTCTTAGGGTAACTCATCAATGTTATAACAAAATGACGTTGAATGAAATGATCTTATTCAAGAACCTGCTGTAGATTGATAACATTTTTAAACCTAATTAAGGTACCTAGTTCTCACAGTCATTCCTGAATAATCATTCCTAGATTCTGTTTTTGTTTGTTTAATTATTTTTCTTTATTGATTTTAGAGACAGAGGAAGAGAGAGAAACATCGATGAGAGAGAACATCAACTGGCCACCTCCTGCATGCCCCCCACTGGGGATTGGGCCCACAACCTGGGCATGTGCCTTGACTGGGAATCAAACCCGTGACCTCTTGGTGCATGGCTCGACACTCAACCACAGCCACAGCAGCTGGGCCTGGCTTTCGTTTTGATAGTCTCCCCACTCTGTGCACACTGTCAACCAAGAGGTATGGCATGGAATTGCACTCTAAGCAAAAGCACATCAGTTCAGTCTCCATAGAAGAACCCCCAAAGCTAAAGAGATGGTGCCTAGTCAGAAATACAGCATCAAACTGCATCTCCCATTCATATCTATGGCTTTTCTGCAACCTAACAATAATTATGCTTTAAGTAAGATGCCTAGGTGTGTGTGCAGGTAATCCCTTGATGGGTCTGAAACAGAGCTAGATGTAGCATATTCCCACCTAATTTGTTCAACTCGGGTGCCTGAAAGCACCCATTCTTTCTACATCCTTCAAAGAGTCTCTTCTGGTTTCTCAATAAAGGTTTGTGTCTGCTTTTAATCTGGAAGTAGACAAAATTATTTCCTTCCATGCAATATGACAATAAATCCTAGGAATAAATTTGCTAGACAGTAAACTTTATTTCACTTTACACATTTTCAGGTTATCTTTAAGTTAACACCTGCTTCAAGTATTATGTACCACAGTAATAAATGCTATACCACCACGTTTTCACATGTTTTATTTCAACCTGAGAAAATTACAGAGTCCCAGAATGTTGCTTCCTGCACTACCCCTACTGGCCCTCCCCTTTACGTCCCCTTTAAGCATCCAGTGCCCTCTTTTTGGCCTAAGATCTTTATAGTATCATCCCTATTCTGTCCCAAGCAAGAATATTATCCTTCCCCCCTCCTCCATCACCTTGATCACTGCTCTCTGTGAGCACCTTGTTCTTATCGAGCTGTCACCAGTTATTAAATACTTTAATAACGTAAATCTCCCTCTTCAGAGAACCGGCCCAGAGCTCGTGGCCCCTGGGCTCCCTATCATTACTGAAGCTATGGCTAGAAATTTAAGTAAGGAATACAGCACCCTGCCCTCACTGCCAAATTCTGACCACTCTGCTTTCCGGATCGGTTAGCCTCAGAAGCAGACTTGGGGAGAGAAGGCAAACATGGATGTGGTCCAGCACAGAGATCTTTGCTGCCAACCCTCAAGAAAAGCCAACCAAAGGGCCATAGGTTGTGCATGAACTCCACCGGGTAAAAAGGAAGTGGCTCCCAGGGTGGTTTCAAAATAAATTAGGAAAGCACAAGGTGCTTTTGCTTTCCTTGATCCTCCGTCTCCGTTCTTCCTTCACACAATGAAATGAGCCTCCCGTATGGCAATTCCATGAAAACCACAAATCTGCCAAGAAGTGATCAAAGAGCACTGGGGACTTCCACAGAGGAAAGAGTGTCCCCTGTACCTGAAGGTCGGGAGTGGAGGGATGCTAAGAAGAGTAAAACACCAGGGGTGCAAAGAGAAGAGTTCAGGTCGATGAAAAGTTTGTTTATCCTTAAACCATGTCGGTAGCCCAGACCATTCTAAGACGTCCCTTGGCAGTTTCTTTTGCAAAGTAATTGGAAAATGCTGCACGGACCGATAAAAAGCCTTTCAAGTTTCTGCCTAATGTCTGCCATATATTCATTCTCAAAGCCCTGATTGGCAACAAAGATTAAAACTAACTCTGAAATAAACAACAAATATTTATTGAGCAGCAACTAGGAGGCACTCTGCTGGGACTTCAGGGGATTTGAAGATGTGTAAGACTGAGCCTACAATTTAGTTGGGAAGATCAGACATGTACACAGTAGAGGTTAAGCTCTAACACAACATGAAAATACTTGAAATGTCAAAAAATACCAGCAAGTGTTTCCATCTCAGGGTGTGAGACTGTTATTCTCCTACGGCAAGTCCTAGCCTCATCGAAAAAAAATCTGCCTTCTGGTAATAATAACACAGATAAAAATAAGCCCAAGAGATCACTGCCAGTTTAGAAAAATGTCCTCTTAAAGACCCTTGATTTTTGCTTGTCCATTTAACAAATGTTATGTATGTGTGAAGTAGTTTGTTAGGCTTAATTTATGTGTAAAATTCATTGAATACATTCAGAAAATGAGACTTTTTAAATGATGCCCTTTCATTAGGTGTCTGCAAACTATCAAAATAACTGATCAGTTCAGTCATTAAGTAAAAGAAATTCATCTGATCAATGTGATTGGCATTGATTAAACAAAGCAGCCAGGCTGACTGGTGTTTTTTTCCACTTTTCTATAAAATTGGCTTCTTATAAACTGACAGATGATCTTGAAAAAAGTATCTCTGTCTTAATTCAACTTTTCCAAGGAATCAGAAGTGCTGAACTAGAATCAGAAGACATTGAGTCAAGTGTCCCAAGGTATAGTTTATCACAAATCCTGTGCCTCTTTAGTCAAATCAGGGTCCTGAGGTCGTTGAGTAAGATGCTTTCTGAGGCCCAATCAGCTGCAATTGCTCCACGAAAGGAGTATCTGTCGTTACCAAATTAAATATAATTACCTTTTCTAAGTTTCTAGCTGAATGTATACACCAAGTATACCAGCAAGTATAGATGAAGTAAATCACATTTTAACAGAATAAGCATAAAAGACTCAAGGTTTTATTTGCAATATTATATAACTGTTTTTGCAATATTTTAAGATGAAATGTTTTCATATTTCAAATTGTTCATCCTACTTTAGAAACACTATTGTAACTGGACCCCTGATTTCATGTAATAATGCATATTTTCACAGCTAAATTCTATAATGATATCCTTCAAGTAAAAAAAAAAGTAAATAAGAAATAAACTTGAACTCCTTTATTCAAAGTAGAAGAAAAACTTCCATTTACCTGGCACGAAAGTACAGTCATTAAAAAATATTACATTTATTTATCCTGAGAAGCTGATTTTCTGATTTATGTAATCATCATTACTTCAATTTGTAATAAATTATTTGTGCTATGTTGCTTTTAAAATAAGGCCTCTAACTACCATTAAATAAATGTAGTGGTACAGTATGCACTGGTTCAAAGGCTAAGGGCCAATGAACAACTGTTCCTACAATGGTGATTTAGTTTTAATTTAACAATTTACTACATGTTCTTAACACATGAAAGGAATATCAATATACCAACTATGGGGACAAAGGAGTAAATACAAGCAAGGCTTGGCATTTGGCCTGTGCTGGAATGTGATTAGCCGTAACCGGGATTGCTGTGGACTGCAAATATGGAAGGTATCATTATTATATGATGTATGATAGCTCTTAATGGGAAAGAGTGGTCATCAGTTAAGCAAATGAACCATTGGGCAGAGAATAGATGTGATACCATGGGCATGATCTACTAATTTTCTAATAGGCGATGGACATTAACTGGTTCACAGATTTTAATGAGGACACATACAATATGGAGTACATATGCATGTACATATAGGTCTATATTTATTTGAATGAAATGAAGATATTCATATACCCCAATTGAAGGCTTAATTTTATTTCTACTTTCCATCAAAATGTTCTCAAATCAACATTTGCCTGGCTCCACCAAGAGATTGGATCAAGTCGCTGCTTAGAGTCCCCTTTTTAATCTGAGAGCCTCACTTGGCTTTCAAGAGAAGATTAAAGGTACACTGAAACTATTTTTGGATCATGAATGAAACAAAGTATAATTTCTAGTAGAAACCAAAGTTCGAATGTAATGCCAGCGAAAGTTTCTAACTCAGAACACATACATGCTCATAAAACCAAATCAGGACTTAGGTTTGTATTTGTTAAGGATCCCCAGAAGCAGACCATGAGGAAGAGATTTCAGTGTAAGTAATTTATTTGAAGGTGAAGGAAATACCAGAAGGATTTAGGAGAAGTCACAGAGCGAAGGGAAAGCAGTCAATATGGGTGTGAAATCAATACGACCACTGTGAGCCACTGGACCTTGATTGCACCAAGGAACTCTGGGAGCCGTGCAAACTGTACCTCAGGATTATCCCAGTCAAGGAACAAAAAGCTGGTGTATCCATCTCCACCCAGCACTGGGGACTGTGTTAATTCCCTGGCAAGGGCTTCAGCAGCCAGACAAATCCCTGGAGCAAGGATGCTGGCAGTTGGAAGTCAAGCTGTGGGTGCTGACCCATGTGCCATGTGCTCTAATACACTCAGAAGCTCCACATAGAAACTGCAGACACGCTGCCACCCTAGTGGAGGCCTGCATTTTCTTCTCCGTGGAACGTTGTCTGCCTCTTCTAACTGGCCTGCTCGTGTAGTTACTCTCTCCATGTCAATCTCTCCTGTGCACCACTGCCAAATCAACCTTCCGAAAGCATGGTCCAATCTGCCATTGCCTTGCTCAGAACCTTCCAATGATTCCCCTCTGCCTGCAGAATTAAGTCAAGTGTTTCAGCCTATCCTTTTCCAGTCACATTATTTACTAGTCTTCTGTATTTATCTTGTATTCTGGTCACTGTGAGCAGTCACTGTTCACATGAATACACTTTTGTCCTTGCTCATATCTTATGCTTCCCCTCTGGGAAAATCCAGACTTTATGGGTCTATTTCAAAAGGGGCCACAGTCATCTAAGGAGATGAGTCTCCTTTCTGTGGGCTTTCCTTACACACGCCCACTTCTGTACTTTCACAACATCTGATTTCCTTCTCTACTCTGGCATTTACTGGGCTTGAGTTATGTCTATTTCTATACAATATAAATTGTCTTGACTCGTCCATATTCGGAGCTCCATGGGGTCAAAATCTTTATTTTACTCACTTTGTATGACCTACAATATCTAGAACGATGCATGACTTGCAATAGATGCTTACAACACATGTGTTGAGTTGCAACAATGAATGTAGGAAGGTACCATTGTGTCATAAAAAGGGAACAGAACTTGGAGTCTGACATTTAAGCTGCAGTCATAACTAGGCATGTGACATTCCCTTAATCATGCTGCATCTCAGTTGCCTCACCCATACAACTGGAGAATCAACTGCCCTCTGCTATACATTCCACTTAACTAGCGCAAGAATTAAATAAATTAATGTCAATGAAGTTGTTTTGAATTTTGTAGTGGCAGAACATCACAAGTTTTGGGTATTATCATAGTGAGATATTATCCTTCAGGAAATGATGGTGATGACCCCAAGCCATTGCTGTGACACTGTGAGTAGTTTTACCAATAATTGTCCTGTGAGTAGTTTAACCAATAATTTGCTTGCCTCAATGTTGGCTCGCCTTAACCAGTGCCTATAAATAGAGTAACTAACTGGGGAGAGGGACGAGCATTTGAATTTAGTTCAGAACAGGGTTAACTAACCTCGTATGAAGACGTGCATGAAGGACTTTGACCTCAAGTTTAACCAACAGAGTTAAAGAGGCGTGTGTGTGCGTGCACGTGTGTAAGTATTTTTGTAGGCATTTAATAAGCAAATAGTCTATTAAAAGAAAGCAGAAATGTGTAAGGCTCTTTTGCTTGTCTATATAGTACATTCATAGATGAGTTTCATAGGATATGCTTGAATAAGAGTACAGATAAAATACATGCATGTCCTCATCCCCCTCTTTCTAAATGGCCCACCCCAGCTTTATAGCACGCTCACACACTGGCATTGACACACCTTTTAAATATTACTAAAAGGCTGCCTTTCCACAGTGTATTAAGCAGCTGCTTGCATATGAGTATCTTGTTGTCCAGAGTGACAGCTGTATTTTCGCCTGTTTTGACATTGAGTCTGATCTGGGTGAATAGCTCATATCCATTAAAGTGCTATTACAACACTGAATGACTGCCAGAATACTTCCTGATCAATTTTAAAAGCCAGCTAGCTGTCATCATCTAATCGCAACAGCAAAAAACAAATCTTTGGGGAATAAAATGAGATTTTTAAACATTTTTAAGGCAGTGTATTAAATATAATCCCTAAAAACTGTTTGAATAAGAATAATAAGTCACAGAAACAGGGAGGTGGAAATAATCTTTTCCGCACTCCGAAGCCCCTTACACTTGCATATTGGCAGGCGATCTCAAATGCTCCTTAAATTTACCATTTCGACAATCACTGAATTTGAACTCCCGCCATTACATAACTTAATAAAGCAGCACTGAAAACAATCACCACAGAGTGCGCTTGTGCTCGCCATTAAATTTAGTCCTATAAAACTTAAGGCTAAATTCAATCATCTTTCTGTCTTTGCTTCAATGGTTGAAATCCAAGTGTTCAGGTTTACTTTCTCCTTTTCGCAACAGCCAGACGATATGCATATTTTTAAAGCTACAAGGCGGCATTTCAGATTTGCATTTATTAAGCATTGCCAAAGAGAGGCAGAACTCACTGATACAGTGAGGACCACTTGAATCATCAGTTTAATTGGGTAAGTCTGATTCAAAGTTGTAATTTCACCACCATTATACTGACAATATCAACAAATACATAATGTATAAATTGGCATAATCCATTTGGAGGGCAAATATTTAAAGAATATCATTTTTTTTTTTCAGTGCAATTAATCATCTGGGCAGCACTCAGTTCTTCTCATTTGGGTTTTGGCAGTCAGTATTTTCACACCATGATTATCCCAGTAACACGTACTCACAATTTGGAGTGAGCTTTCCCAACTGCAGAAATATAATGACCCAATTCCATTTCAGCAAGATGTTCAGTGGTCCTCAGTTCCTTCCAGGACCACAGTGTCAGAGGGTCTGAACAAAAAACTAGCAGTGCTACCCTTCCAACTCATATTTTATAGAGTGTGATAAATAGTGAATAATATAGCCTATTTTTAAATCCTTCCGAATAGGAGTCTCTTTAATAAAAGAAAATCACTAATGGAAATAGTGGGCCGATAAAAATCATTCTTTCTGGAAATTTAAGAGCTGTCCTAAGAAACTGGATCTAGGTAACAAATAGTTTTTTCCAGAGTATTAGATGGTCTCCTTCAGTTTGATTAAGGTCTCCCTTCATTTTTACTTTCAAAGACTCTCCTGATCTTTCAAATCAGTTTTAAATATTAACATCAACGTTATGCTAAGAAACTGACTCCAGCATAATATTTCTCGGCTTAAAGTCAACGGTCCTCATTGCATATCGAAGGAAGTCCGCTCGCTCCACTGGCACCCCAGCTTTTCAAGTTCTGCTTTGCCAAATCCCTGTTTGCCCCCTCAGTCCAAGCAGTTCTAGCCCCACCAAGCAATTCCCTCTTCTCCCATCACAAAGGCCCTTCCTCACTTTGACCTTTCCACGTGTTGTGCTCCCCAGCTAAATGATTTCCTGATCACCTCCATCTAGTGAAGCTCTTATTTCTTCAAAATACCTCCCCCATCACCTCCTCTGTGATGTCTTCTGTGATTTTCCCATCTAAATGTATTTATTCCTTCCCTGGGGTTCCCCTAGTACCTGCACACAACAACTCCACGCCAGGATAAATGACTATTTTAGTTATTTCTTTATCTACCTATGTTAACTCTCATAGATACTAGGTTCTGATGGGAACGAAATAAAATTCCAGACTCCAAACACCTCCTAAGTGACCAAAGTTATCTTGCACTAAGACCCCAGCATGACAAGAAGAAAACTGCAGCTGAAGAATGGTGTTTCTAGTGTCAGGTTCACTGCTGTGTTTGTTTTGTGATGGTCTTCACCCACCTGTTCTTCTTAATTGTATCACTCCCACCACTGTGCGAGCTTTTCTCTTGTGAAGTAGAATTACCAAAATCCCTCGTTCACAGTTTAAAGACAGGTAACAGCATGGGGCTTAGCCACAAATACATCCCAGAAATCACAAAGGAAAAATGTCAATTGAATTTGAGGCTGAACTTCAGAGACTATCACAATTTTATTTTTCAAAATGGTATGTTCTCCTAAAAGGTAGAACTCATGTTTATGAGATATATTTTTTGCCCGTTGAGAGTAAAAATTAAGTGTTCACCAAACAGCACAACTAAGATTCACTATAGGGACTGAAGTGTGACCTGCAGGATGGTCCAAGGCATAAGCCAATGAATGACCTTTACCCCCAATAAACGTCTTAAATTGGTAAAAGAACAAATGATGTTTCATTAGCAACTGTGCACTGAGTGCAAGTCGCCTAGGTTATACCAGATTGAAAACTCCCTAACATACATGTGATTGTTTCTCTTGTATAGGTTTGACAATACTGTGGACATGGCACCAGGCGGCATAAAAGAGAAGGCACAGAAAAAGGTAGCAGCCGAGGTCAGCTGTTTGTGACAATCCCCATTTCCTTCATCTCCAGCCCATTACTCTCCGTACAAGTTAGTCAGCCTTCCCCCGTACTGTTGAAAATATGTATATTGCTTCCGGGAGATCTACTGCCCCTTGTAAATTCACATATTAAAGGGTAGCATAGAAGGGAAAGGAATCTGTAATAGAGTCATTTATAGCCAAGCACTAAATCATGTAATACAGAAAACAAATGTAGATGGCGTGGAGGGTGGGGGCATATATTTTACCTCTCCTCGATGAACATGCATAAAATAAAATGGGATCTCCAAGCTGCCAAAATTAAGTGGGAACTGGGCTATAGAATATTAAAGACAAAAAAATAATAATAAAATAGAGAGACAGAATAAGAGAGGATCAGATAGGGAAAAAAAAAGTCCCAGCTCAACCTAATCCGAGTAAGTAGTTAACCACGTGCTAAGTGTTTGCAAGTTCCAAAATAAAATTCTTTTTAACAATCCTGAAATTCGTTACACCAATACCTATGTCCAGAAAGAGAAAGAAACTTAAAAAGCGGGGGAGAAGCTGGAAAGTCAGGGGGAAAATGAATAGGTTACAGCTTTTCCAACGGTTCCCATTGCTCCTGACGCGGTGCCCAAACACGTCTTTCTCGAAAATGCCTTGCGATTTGGCCAAAAGAGAAAACTTCTTTTCCATCTATGTAAACTCCTAGAAGAGGGGGCAGCAGGAAGACTACTCGATTCAGCGCAAGAAAAATAGAACCTTGTGCATATCTCCGAGTGTCTGGCAGGGACCCAATCTCCTGCCAACGTTGGTGGTCCAGGCTGGAGGCTATGATCTGACCCAGGAATTAGGAGTGTTTTACTAACCTTCCTTCACTGGGTCAACTGGAGAAAATGACACACTTAGCGGGCGGGAAGTACATCACACTTAACACCACCCCTTCCCCCGAGCTGCCAGGTCCTGGGAGTCCCTGGAATTTAGCTGCTAAGGCTTGAGCCTCGCCAGACTGTGATGCGAGGAGCCACGTCAGGGGCACAGAGGGAAAAGGGGTTCGAGTCTCAGGGAAAGGATGAGGAACTCTGAGTTCTGAAGTCAAGAAGCCAGATCTATTTGGATTTACATGAAACGTTAATGAACAGAATCAATCAAAAAGGGGTAAGAGAGAGACCAAAACTGTATTGCAACTCGCTGCCTGATGAACGGGCACACGGCAGCTCAGAAGAAGCTTGGAAAGGAGAAGTCAGGGAACTGGAAGGAGGAGAATAAAGAATAGGAAACCCACTGTGAGGAAGAACCAACATGGGGACAGGTAGGGTTATGGATTAGAGTCCTCCCTAGCTCTTCAGAAAGATGTGAAAAAACAGCCAGAAGAGCATGGTGAGCAGAGAGGAGGCATCGGAAGGGAAGCACGTTGAGACCACTGTCAGTACGTCGGCTGCATGAACGTACAAGTGAATTCTGCCCGAGGAAGTCACGTGAAAAGATTTCACTGAATAGCTACTAAGAGTTAAAACAGTGTTCAAGACTGTGGATGCAGTGAGGACCCACACAGAATCCTTGCCCTCCAACAGCGTTCATGCTAGTGGGGAAGGAAGACTGTTGATTAACATAAACTTATAACTAATCAAGGTAAGGGGCACACAGAGGTCACAGGGAGCTTGAGGGATCTGAGGAGGTGTCCTGGGCAGCATCACCTCGCTGAGATCCGAACACTGGAGGGAAGCCAGCCAGAGGGCTAATAGGAGGAAGTGCTCTGTGCTTCCTTTATATAACAGCCTTCTAATATAAATGAGTTATTTCTATTTGACATATACATCTTATTATCTAAAGTCAAGACGTGATCTGGAATGTTCCTTTTGGAGTGGACAAGACTCCAGTCTGATATTAGCAGAGAAAGCCTTCGATGAGAACAGGACAAAAGGTTGAAATATATTATTTTAAATAATAAAATTCCAAAGGGTTTTCCAGTATTTTGTCACTTCCCAGTGGAACCCACTTGAAAACTCAGTCTGAAAGAGTACATTAGTGCCTCCTTTCCTGGTGGACTGGAACTTACCAATTTTTCTTGCAGAAAAAACCAGTGCCTAGACTGGATCTATGGTTTGGGGCAGCGGGGAGTTAAGCAGAGAACTAACATTTATTGATCACCTACTATATGCTTCATGCCTGGTGTATTACAATTATTATATATTAAAATATGGCAACAACCCAGCAAGGTACATCTTGATAGTCTCATTTTTCAGATGAGAAAACAAGACTCAAAAACTTAAACTGCTTTACACAAGGTCCCATAGCCAGTATCGGCAAAGCCGAGATCCAGATGAAGATCTGTCTGATCCCCAAAGTCTGTGCTCAAAACCGATTAAGCCACTGCCCTCTACTTTCCAAAATCTCAGTGATCACCGCGGAGGTAGCAGCCTCCTCTGCGATCTGTGAAGACATGTATTTTTGTTAGTGGGCATGAAGCCTCATTTCAAGAGCACCTTAGCAAATTCAGAAGTGCACCAATAAGTTAAGAATAAAATGGTATTGTGAGTATAGCTATAGGGCGTATCTTTTAAATCACTTTATTATTTTATTTTTCAATTACAGCTTACATTCAATATTATTTTGTATTAGTTGCCGGTGTACAGCTTAATGCTTAGACACTCATATACTTGACAAAGTAATCGCACGATATTTCCACTACCCACCTGGCACCATACACAGATATCGAGGTATCACTGACTGCATTCCCTACGCTGCACTTGACAGTCCCGTGACTATTCCGTAACTGCCAATTTGTGGTTCTTAATCCCGTCACCTTTCACCCAGTCCCCTCGATCCCTCTCCCTCTGGCAACCACCATATAAGGTGTATTTTAATGGTTAAATTACATCTGATTTATAATTTAGATTTGAAAATTTTTTATAAAGGTATTGTGTTCTATAAAATTGAGAGAATTCATTTTCTCTATGTTGGGTATTTGACGCTTATGTTGGGTGTTTCATGCTCATGGAGAGTTTGAAAACTACAGGTAAATAAAAACAAAGATCAATCTCAACATTCAGAATGACTCCATGTAAACATTTTGTTATAGTTTTATATCCCTATCTATGTGTATCAATATATTTGTAAATAACTAAAACCAAAATTGTGAATGATATTATATAACTGGATTTTTTTCATTTAACTTACATGAAAACTGGCTAGATTATATAGTATTTTCTATAGTATCCAAGAACAAGATTTTCAATAAATGAAAGGTATTTTCATCCTATTGATCTGTACTGCCCAATATGTAAATACTTAAAACATAAGAACTCGAGTGTGTGCTACTATGTTGTCCTGTCCAAAAGACATACCAGGCTACTCTCCTTCCAAAAAACATATCAAAATACCTTTTCCACGTTGTGTACATCTAAGAGCAAAACTATTCATCTTTTCACTCCTGTTATAGTGTCTGCCATATAATAAGTGTTCAGTAAATGTTTACTGGATTGACACTCCATAAATTTATTCATGATGAACAAACCTAACCTCTCCAGGTTAATATAAAAATTATAAGTGACAAAAAATAGTATTCAAGACAAAAGCTCACAGCTGTCAATGTTTTATATTAAGACCAGGAAAAGATGTTTCCCTATAACCTCAAAACCACCCAAGGACCTAAATGTCTAATGTAAAAAGGACACATTCAGCACACTCTTCCATCCCCTTCACCAGGGCCACATTCAGGCCATCACACAACTCCAGAATCAGTCCACCTTTAGAATGCATTTTTAGAATGCATTAGGAATGACAATAATTGTTAACAGCGTACAGATCTATTTCCAGCAGCAGAAAGCATCAACACACGTATGAAAAAAGGTGATTCTGATTCAAAGTCAAATTAGGCAATAAGATACACAAGAAGAAATATGGAGATTAGGTCACACCTTCCAATGAAAAGAAATATTCATTCCAAAAGTGATGTCATAGGTCAGCTTTGAATCCAAGTGTAAGGTTAACATTTTGTCTCACTGGAAAAAAATGAATTTGACCTTGTAATATTTATATCACACAAAAACTACCACAGACAGATTTCTTTCTGAAAGCCTTCATATTGGATGTTGTCAAACCATCTGTGGCAGAGATGTGAGATGTGATCTTAACTCGTAGCTGGACTTGACAGTGCCAACCCAGAAGACAGAGCGGAAAGGGTTTTCAGTGTGGCCTCTTTTTTGCCCTAATTTGTGTTTGACGCTAACTTTGTTATGTCTGCCTGGAAGAGTACGGATGTCGCTGACGGCCACCCTCAGACAGAGTTGCTTCTTTTTACAAAACTTTTAACAGTCTTGATTAAAAATAGAAAGGCAATGGATTCTCTCAGCTCAGAAAGGCTAAGCTGACCAAAACACGGTTAACTCACTGCAAAACAAGCATAGAACAAAAGGTCCCAAACATGATACTGACAAAATAAGTGATCATAATAAGTCTTTGGTGACTATAATAACAGTAAAATATATTCTTTATCTCTTTAAAAATTTGTAATTAATTAGGGGAAGGAAAGCATTTCAAAGGTTATAGATATGCACTGATTGAACCATAAATAGGGTTTTCTTATACAAAACCAATCTTTCTTAAAATCTCTGAAAATGTATACTTTCTAACAACTTTAGTGCTGAGTAATGCCTTACAGGATCATATTTAAGTGGCTTCTTTATACTATTGTTTCATCCTCAAAGCATATGCTCCGATGTATCAAGTTAATTTGAATTGACTCATGATTTCCGTCTTCATTATTTTTGTGTAGACATTAGAAAGTTTATACCTTGTATTTTGTAATGTAAACATACCTACTAAAACTAAGCACGTGATTCCTCTGACATGCTTAAAAATGTAGTAAGTGATCAGAAGGCTATAGAAAAGAGGCATTCTGGTGGATGCGGTGGAGAAAGTATGGAGGTTGGGGTGTGACAGACCCCCTGGTTTGAATGTCAGTCCTGCCTTTTCTGACATTGGGCACATTCCCTAACCTTTGCGTGTCATCACGTTGTCCCATCAGTGCACTGAAGATGCCGATCCCTCCCTTGATACGTGGTTTCATAGGCAGCCTTTGTATGAGTAAAAATGTGTAATCGGTAAGCAGTAACAAATTGTGTATTACCACTCCTACTAATTAGAATATTGACCCTGACTACAAGAACTAAGATAAAGTCCAGCCGGTGTGACTCAGTGGTTGAGCACTGACCCATGCACCAAGAGTTTGCCGGTTTGATTCCCTATCAGGACACATGCCCAGGTTATGGGCCCGATCCCCAGTGCAGGGCATGCAGGAGGCGGCCAGTTGATGTTCTCTCTCATCGATGTTTCTATCTCTCTTTCCCTCTCCCTTTCTCTCTCTCTAAAATCAATTTTAAAAATGTTTTAATATAAAAAAAGAACTAAGATATAGCATGTGACCCAGTCTGTATCACAAAATATTACATATTGTGTTGTATTTACATAATGTAATGTTAGATTGCTTGTAAAGACTAAAAGTTCTGAAGGAACTCAGACAAGAAGGTCTAACGCCAGCATGCAAATAACTAGAGATGGCGTCAGTGAAAAGGTCTTGGTGTTTGCTTTTAAAAAATAGAGAGAATTTGGGAAGATTAGAAGGGTAAAGGGATGGGAACACATGTGTGAAAGGCATTTATTTTTAAGTGAAACTTTTATGTTTATGTTCCTAAAACCCTGTGTCTATGTCTGGAGGTTGATTTTAACCTTTGGCGTATAATTTGTCACTTTTGACACACAAGAAATGTACATATTTGGAGGAAACTAGAAACTATTCAGACACTTAGGTGAAGGTAATAGTAAAAATAACTACCACTTTCTGAGCAACTGCTGTGTGCCAATTACTCCCTATGCCTTGATTTCCTCTTCTGTAAAGTGGGGGTAACAGCTCTTAATTCAGGAGAAAGCACGTCGAACATGGTCTCTGACTAGTAAGCACTCAAACATTGGCTTTGATTTAAATGATGAAGATGCTGCTGCTATACTAGACCCTGGTGATGTACTTTTCTCTCAGGGCATCATTGACTCTTCACAGTAACCCTGCAGCCTACAGGGCAACATATTGAAAAAGGTGAGTTGAATAGAAACGAATTAAAAAATGTTGGACTTGTTATAGTAAAAGTAACCATGATGAACAATTTTGGGCAGACCAATATTTTAAAAGGATTGGTCTGGCCTGGCCAGTATGGCTCAGTGGTTTGAGCATCGTCCCATGGACTGAGAGGTCCCGGTTCGATTCCCGGTCGGGGCACATGCCCAGGTTGTGGTCTCGATCCTCAGTAGGAGGCGTGCAGGAGACAGCCGATCAATGCTCTCTCTCTCACATCAATGTTTCTATCTCTCTCTTCCTCTGTCTCTAAAAAAAATAATAAAAGCGTATTTTTTTTAAAAAAAGGATTAGTCTGGCAGGAATGAGACAGTAGGGAAGCAAAATGTGCAATGAGATGCTTGTCGTCCAGGCAATCAGGGGCTGGGGGACACTTCCAAGGTGATAAAAATGGGGTGGAAAGAAAGGAATTTTGATTCCATCCCCCTAAAAAAAAAATGGGCATGATTCTTGTCTTTATCGTTCACTTAACATTTATCAAGTACTTAAATTGTGCCATGTAATGTGCTGTGATTTTCATGCTAATTGTTTCATTTAATTATCCCAGCAGTACTCTGGGGGAGTCATAGGTATCATTTGCATTTTGAAGATGAGTAAACCCGGGCTAAGGTTTACGCCACTTGCTCAAGGTCACACGGCTGGTCAACAGTGGGGTCAGGATTTGCATTCAGATTTTGCTGACCCCAGACCCAGCAAACGTAGCCTCTAAACGATGCCAGCTCTCACATGGCTGTACTTGGGGTGACAAATGTGCTATCTGATTATAAAAATTAATTGATATTGATTTCTTTGTTCTTAAAATACATCTCTCTGGTACCTGAAGTTTTATTCTGTACTAGATAACATCAAGGCATATCCATTTTTAACAATGAATGCAAATCCAATTGCCAATCATCAATGTTTTGAAAGGGATAACACTAAAGACAGAAGATTTCATAAATCTGTCAAGGTATATAATACATCCGTGGTGTTAATCGTTAAAATCAACTTATGAAAATAAGTTTGGGGTCCAGGTTTGTAATCGGACAGAGGACAGTCTCATATAAAGAAAAAGCAAAAGAAGTTTCTATACAGCAAAATAAAAAAGTTAATTTCATGAAACCAGCTGTTTGAAACAGAGTTGTTTTGAAGACATTGTTCATAGCTATTCAAATAGACCCCCGCACAACCAAAACGAGAATCTGTCACTCCTAACTGATCTTTTACAAAGCCTGAGACCACCGCTTACAAAAGGAATGCAGTTTATTACAGTTGTTGCACTCCAAATGAATATTGATTTCAATCTCAGAATGCTATGAAAGGACTTGCATCAATTACACAGTACATCAGAGTCATCATGCAAGTTACCTAGTTCCAGTGATGCACACAGCAAATCAATCATTCACTTTCACACACCTTTGAAGAGACACCAGCCGCCATGAGCTTCCTTTATCTAAACCTTAACATAAGCCATGCAATACCACGTGGTGACAGAAAAGGAAACCATCCCCAGTCTTAGAAAGGATAGGCTCGGATCAGAAAGCCATTATAATTACTCCTTTTCAAGTGGGCTGTGTGTTAATACAAATACAAATGAGAGGGTGAAAAAAAAAAAAAAAATGAAGCCTTAATGACAGCATTATGAAGGGAGGTTTCTCCTTTACATTATTTATTTATTCAATGGGAAATTATTTGGCAATTATGATAAAGCAACTAGATGACAATGACTTTCCTTTGAGTCACTAATTAAAATGCTGATTGCCTGTGGAGTGAGATGTGCAGTTATGGTCAAACAAGAACTTTCATTGTGCTGAACAGCTTGGGCTGGCCTGACACCTGGCCGGGGAGGGCGCATGAATCAAGCCCACTTCACCACGAAAATCAGACTCATTTTTATTCAGCAAATTTCGAACATAATGTTATGAATCTGGGCAGGATAATAACACAGCCAGTGATCTTAAGAGATCTTTTTTAGAGAAAGAAATAAAGTCGAGGTTCTAAAATGAATCACCTTATGAAGTCTAAGAGTATATCTGATACATATCAAGTGGCTTTTCATGTGGAAGTTGAGTTTTTATGAATTTGTACTTCTTGTGGTTTTTAATTTTTCGACAAGCTCCCCTTATGTACACACAGACATCAAAGAAATGTCACCTTCTTAGTGCAACATATATGCTCGTTAAACACGAATGATTTCTCTTCAATGATGAAAGAAAGGTCTTACAATTAATCATAATGAGGAAATTTTTCTTTCTTGTAATGTAATGAATCCAGTGCTTTGAATTTTACTAACTAAAATTATGGTTTTCCCAATAACACTGAAATAGTCATCGTTTTCCAAAATTAAAAATATACTTCCTATACTTACAACTTGTTTATGATCTAAAAAATCAATTAAATTCATAAGTTAAAGGAGAACAGGTGCCTTAAACCAGCGACATTCATCTTAAAAAAGCGTTATTTCAATAGAATCCGTTTCTTACAAAATGAAAAATTCTTAGATTTGGGAGAAAATGGAGAGGTCATTTTTCCCATCCAATGGGGGAATTCCCTCTACAGGAGCTGAGAATTCTGCCTTTGCCACAAGTTAAAGAAGATGATGTTTCCAGCATTGAAAGGAAGACCATCCCACTTCTGACTGGTTCTGAAGGTCAGCAAAAATCTAAAGGTCAAATTGGCCTTCTCATAACTTCTACCCCCGACCCATTCTGGAGTATCACAGAAGAAATCCTTCCCTCTTCCACATATTTTGAGAGCTAGCATGCGGCCTTCAAAGCTCCTGCTTTTCCAACCTTACTGACTCTGGTCCTCGCAGCTGGTCGCTACGTGCCTTTGTGTCCATCCTCCACGATCTGTCTGTCTCAACAAATGCTCGGAGGGGAAAAAACATATTCCAGATGTGGTCAAATTACCCAAGTGTAGTAAGACCTTTTTTTTTCCTGCTTCTAATTTCTAAAGCTTTGATATAACAATGGATCCTATTCGTTTCATAGTCAACTAAAACGTCTAGATTGATTTTATCCAAATTATTTTTAACAAAAGTAAACATTTTATGAAGTTTACATTTATTGCTCTTGGATTTCATTTGCTTAGTCTGTCATTAACCTTGAGGCAATGTATTCCTGTCCATCTGATGCTATTTAATCTCTCTAAGCCTCCGTTCCCTTGTGTAGAGGACGCGTAGCCCAGTAACTTCTAAGCACGCACTAGCTACCATTTATGAAGCATTTGTCTAGTGCCAGGCACAGTGCTGAGGGCCCTGTGTGCAACACACACAAGCAGGGACTAGTACATCCACTTCACAGATGAAAACACTAAGGCTCAAAGAGCTAGTAACAGAGCCAGGGCTTGAGGTCAGGCCACCCATAACCATACCAATGACCAGTTCTCTTAATTTTCTAACATATAGAACATTAATAAATGGACCTATGATAAAATGATTGGACAGAACCCAATTAAAGCAGTGTCTCTTAGAAGATTAGCTTCCAGTTTGATTATCTTTCGGGGACCATTTACTCAAAAACCCATGACTTCCTCAGCGCACAATGTATATACCCACAAAAAGCCCACAGCTATAACATATACTTTCTCAAAGACTTGCAAAAACTAATGTACACTATGCCCTCAAAATTTCTCTAACCTATTTTTTGAAAAGGAAATGAGCTGAGCTTGGCACCCTGGCTGCTATCTAATGACTACTGTCTTCCCAAGTGCTATCAATTCATTGATGCATTTAATAGTTTCCACCCCAGAACAGGTCTGAGTTCAGGTGTCCACCTTACTCAGGATACAGGCTCTTCTCTCCTCTTTCCTAGCTTTTCCAAAGATTTCCAAAAGTGGTATCATAACCCTAACTGAAAATTCCTTTAGTGCAATGGCTGAATCTGTGCCAATTTGAAGTGACTATGAGATCTTAAAGAGTCTCTACACCTACCACTTGAGGTTTTCAGGTTGTTTTAACAATGGTTGTGCTGTCTTTCACAATTTGAAAATTCATTGTTCTTTACAGAGAAAACAGAAGTTAAATAGAACTTAGTAGTTTTTCTACTCTTTAGTCATATTTCAGCATTATGCCATCTGTTCCAAACAATGCACATCAGCAAGTATTTATGGAACACCTAGAATGTGCAAGTGTTTTACATGAGAGTGAGGGAACACAGAGATGACACAGTGTGTTTACAATCTGAGGACAGTCACAGAGGCAGAGCTGGTCAAGTGTGATGCAAAGAGAACTGAACACATAGGACAGCAAACAAGCTGATAAGGAATCCCCTAGAATAGTGACCAATTAAAAAATGAGCTACAGCCCTGGCCGGTCTGGCTCAGCAGTTAGAGCGTCGGCCCGTGGACCAGAGTCCTGGGTTTGGTTCCCGCTAAGGGCACGTACCTTGGTTGCGGTTTGTCCCCGACCTCCATTGGGGTCCTGTGGGTGGCAACCAGTCGGTATGTCTCTCTCACATCGATGTTTCTCTCTCTCCCTTCCTCTCTCCCTCACACTCTGACAATAAATGCAAAAATGTCCTCAGGTGAAGATGAAAAAAGAAAAATGAGCTACAGCATTTATTTTCCTTCTTTTTATGATTCCAAATATAACTTTAAGTCTACTTTCATATTTCTCTATTTTATGAGTGTGCTTTGAAAACTTGTGTTGTTTCTAAACAACCTCTCCTCTTTGTTGGGGTCTATTATTGTCAGAATTTTATTATTAGAGCCTCTTGTAGCAATGATCCACCTTTGCTCAAACACCCTTTCATTCATTCATTCATTCATTCCGCAAATATTACTGTGTCTACTAAATATCAGTCATTCTTTTCAAGCCTCAAGTCATGGAATCACACCTATAATATTTTTAGATAATTTTATGGGCCAATTATTGCAGGGACACTGGCCCTGAATATAAGCTAACATCTTTTTTATTTGGATATTTAAAAATCTGCTTCCAGTACATGTATGCATATATATCTTTTATGTATGTGTGCTGTATGTGTATACCTATGTAATATACAGCGAGTTCTATATATTTATCTTTCTCTATATATCTATAGAGATAGATATTTTTTTGTCTTTGTTTTTTTTTGGTATGCGTTCCTAGTGGGAACCGAACCCGGGACTCTCTGGTCCACAGGCCAACGCTCCAACTGCTGAGCCAAGCAAGCCAGGGCTGTATATATATTTTTAACCTGTCTCCCAAAGGGAGAAAATCCTTCCATTGCAGTGCTTCCATTGTGAGTCCTTTCTCTTAGTCCTTGGGCCATGATTTCCTTAGGCCCCTTATATCATAATTAAGTTTTCTTCTTAAAAATCTATACTTTATACCTGGCACACAGATAGCTGACCCCATCCCCGTTATTATGCCATGCTATGCTTTCCAGAGAATTTTCAGGGTCTTCAGTCACTCTTCTTCATTAGCCAAATATTAATTGTTTTGCTAATTTGTTTCATTTTCTTCTTTCCTTTACCAGCCCCAAATTTCGATTTAAAGACATCTTGGCCCTAATAATGAGACCCTTATCAAGTCCATTCTTCCCAGTTCTGGAAACTGGAAAAATAGAGGAAAATATTACTTGTGTTTCAAGCCTTGTAAGTTTCCATTCAGACCTTTAGCAATACCTCCTCAGGCCCTTCTAGCCATCTCCCCTCTATATGCATTGAATAGCAGCAGGTTTAATGAGATCCGACACATGAGCCATCAGTTCTAATATTCTCACTCCAAGAATGCGGTGTTTCACCCAGGAAACCATTTTAAGTCTACACACAGCCTCCTTCCACTTCTCACAGGAGACCTCTGCAGTCCCGAGAGTCACTGTATGAGATCCGTCTGTGAACCCTGCACACCGTCCAGCCCAGGGCTGAACCGAGCTTCCTCTGATGCCCCAGCCTCACGCCGCACAGGGTGTCAGGCCTGCTGTAGAGCTCCGGATGGCACGGCTGCGTCTCCTCTTTCCAGGGGGAACCGAGTTCCTACGCTCACCGACCTCTCGATGCCGGTTTATCATAGCCCTCTGATGATCTTTCCTTCTCCGAATATTTGTTCCATTCAGTTTGCCCTGATCAAAAGATAATCTAATATGGAGTTTTACCACTCAGATTTCTAAAACAAGTAAACCTTCTCTCCACCGTCCAACAAGTTTATTTACTAAAAGAACAGATATATTTTTTCAGTTTCTATACTAAGATTTGACTACATGTCATTTAAGATGTTATATGACATTACAGAGACTACATGAATAATGATTTTCTTATCAGTATGTGGTCATCATTTTAAGATTAGTTCAAAAGAATGGTATATAGCTTTGGGTTACAATTTGGGTATTTGAATAGTTTATTTTAAATTGAGGACACTAATTCCAAACATATCTACTTTAACAGGAACAAAAAGCAAATTTGTATTTCTCTACAACTATTATTCCTATATTTTTAGTACTAATACCATGATGTTATAAAATACAGTCCTTAAATAAATAACCTGCTCTAGAAATAAGCACTGCAATTCCTTCTGCCCCTTATCTGTGCCTCCACCATAAAACGCCTAGTCACATCCTCCCCAAAATAACATGACCACATACATCTCAATATTATCCAAAATTACCATTTTTCAATCTTTGGCTATTCTAAACAAAATTATGAGGGTAATTTTTTAAACATTTGCTTTTGTGATTTGAGTAATGGCTTACAGGAAGTAAGCAGTAAGATCAACTTCACTGATCCTACAGGGAAGACATTTCCAATTGCTTTTCTGTGTGTTCTTCACTTGAGAGTATTTAGAAAAGTGAAAATTATTTTATTTCTTTTTTTCCAGCTTATTTTGACATCTCCATATTATTACTAACATGAAAAGACATGGAAAAAATCCTGGAGGACAGCTTAACAATATTTATCAGAATTTAAGTGCATATTCTATTTCTTTGAAGTTATCCTAAGCAATTCTAGTCATCGAACAAACAGATACAAATGCAAAAAGATATCCACAGAACTGTTTATAAAAACAAAATATTTAAATCAGATCAAACACCCATTAATAAGGAACTGCCTACATGAACTACTATGCAACTAAATACTGTGTAACTATAGTTATATCTTATAAAGATTTCCACAATATATTAATGTAAAAAGCAGTAAGATCAATGTGTAACAATAAAATACATTGTTAGGCTATATACATATAAATGCAGTAAAAGTCTACAAGACTATCGCCAATTTTTTTTTTAATCTTCACCCGAGGATGTTTTTCCATTTATCTTCAGATAGAGTGGGAGGGAGGGAGAGAGAGAAAGAGAGACATCGATGTGAGAGAGACACATCGATGGCTGCCTCCCATACAACCCCGACGAGGGCCAGGGTCCAATCTGCAACCGATGTACGTGCCCTTGACAGGAATCGAACCCTCGACTCCTTGGTCCTCAGGCTGACACTCTAACTGCTGAGCCAAACCAGCCAGGGCTCATCAAATTTTTTTTCAATGGTTATACTTCTGTAAGATGGGATCACAGGTAACTTTGTCTTGATTTTTATTTATTTATTTTCATCCACACCCAAGGATATGCTTATTGATTTTAGAGAGAGAGAGGAAAGGAGAGAAAGGCAAAGAGAGAGAGAGAGAAACACATTGATGTGAGAGAGAAACATTGATCTGTTGCCTCCTGTATGCATCCCAACTGGGGATGGAATCCACAGCTGAAGTATGTGCCCCAACTGGGAATCAAACCCGCAACCTTTTTGGTGTACAGGATGACACTCCAACTAACTGAGCCACCCGGCCAGGGCTAACTCTGTCTTTATGTATCTGTACATTGTATCACATACAATGAACATGTATTTCATTTACAATAGCAAAAGGAATACAATAAAACTACCCAGAATATAAAATTTACTTTTAAACTCATTATTTTAAATCTAAACTAGTTAAGTGAGTCAAAACACACGGTTTTGAATTCCATTTGAAACATTTTTTAAAAGAATGTCAGGTCTGGCTGACTTTAAAACATTTGTTTGGAACCTCCTGTAAATATTTACTCTCGAGAGAAATATACAAGACAACCTTGAGGGATAAAGAGTGTTTATATTATAACAGCAAACAATTTTCATTAGTTGTAGGAAGAAACCATCTAATCTGATCTCCATGTACTATTTAGATAGGGAGAATTTGAAGAATACGATGCTTTTTCTGACTTCTTTCCCTCATTTAATCAGTGTATCTTATCAGCAAGGAAACAGAAATCCAGTGGGGTAGACTTAGAATTTGCTGTCTCTCAAGAGCACTGAATGAACATTTGGAGTCGAAAGCCCATTCATCCTCACTGCTCTCTCATCTCCAAGAACACTTAGATGGATACTATCACTTATGATACTAATCAACAAATTCAGACTCTGAGTTATGTCATGCTTTGCCACTGTTTATATATAAACATGTTGATGAAAAGATATAACTTTAAGGCCGAAAATAACATACATTTTTCCTGACATAGTTTGAAGATTCTCATAGGGTCTAAATCTGAAAAGTAAAACTCTCACTTAAAAGACAAGTTTATATTATCTTCTAAGAAATATGGTTCCTTGGCCCTGGCCGGTTTTGCTCAGTGGTTAGTGTCGGCCTGCGGTCCAGAGAGATCTAGGTTCGGTTCCTGCTAAGGGCATGTATCTCGGTTGCAGTCTGTCCCCGGCCCTGGTTGGGTCGTGCGGGTGGCAGCCACTCGATGTGTCCCTTTCACACCGATGTTTCTCTCTCTCTCTCTCTCTCCCTCCCTCCCACTCTATCTGAACAAAAAAATGGAAAAATGTCCTCGGGTGAGGATAAAAAAAAAGAAAGAAAGAAATATGGTTCCTTGTACTTTGTGACTTATTACTTCTCATTACACTTTAGTTACCTGCTAGGAATAGAACAGGCTGGTTGGTCCTGAAGTAGTGATGCGATGTTAGAAATTAAATATTTAGAGTGGATAGCGATGGAAGATTTGTTCTATATAAGAAGGGATCTCAATTCTCTTCCATTCCACACCCCTACTGAAGCTACTACTGAGAAGATAAAAATAGTAAGGCCTAGCCCTGGCCGGTTTGGCTCAGCGGTTAGAGAGTCGGCCTGCGGTCCAGAGAGACCCTGGTTCGGTTCCCGCTAAGGGCATGTACCTCGGTTGCAGTTTGTCCCCAGCCCTGGTTGGTCGTGTGGGTGGCAGCCACTCGATGTGTCCCTTTCACGTCTATGTTTCTCTCTCTCTCTCTTCCTCTCTCTCCCTCCCACTCTACAAAAAAAAAGGAAAAATGTCCTTGGGTGAGGATTAAATAAATAAATAAATAGTAAGGCCTATATCCGGGCTTAAAACTCACAGTGCCCCAATAGCATCAATGAAATCGATGGGCAGGCCAGAAGTGAACAAGCCAATTCTGCAGACTAACTTCAAGCCAATTTATATAAGAAGGTGTCGGTTTATAAATTACAAGAAACCATCGTTCAGCTTTTCCTACTCCTTCCAGTGGCTTTTCACCTTTGTATCTTACTTATATAATTGTCCTGTGCAGAACCTCAGTGGTGCACGGAGGACCGTGGGAGGGAGAGGAAAAGGTCAGGAAATGCAGGCGTGGTCTGGGCAGGGCCACTCTGGTCCGCCATCCACACTGGGGTCCGGCCTAAGTTCATTTGGAGAAATCAGCCTACTGCTTAGAGGGAAAGAGAGAGAAGAAGAAAGAATAGGGAAAAAGTTGAATATGTGAGGGGGGAAAGGCGCACGACCCCAGGCCTTTCTGATCTGGAAACCTGAACTCGTGACTCATCCCTGCCACAAACCAGGAATGCACTCTGGGCAGACGGCCTCACTGTCACCGCCTGCAATAAAACCAGCGCTCAAGGCAAGAACAGGCACCAAACGAAAGGAGAACGCAGAGAAGAACATACCCAGTTCGCAGTTCAGTTATCCTCCGTGCGTAAGTAAGATACCAAGATGAAAAGCTACTGGAACGAGTAGGAAAAGCTGAACTCGGGTTTCTTGTAATTTATAAACTGACACCTTCTTATATAAATTGGCTTGAAGTTAGTCTGCAGAATTGGCTTGTTCACTTCTGACTGGGACTCCTGAAACCCACAGATGTTTTTACTTTCAGAAAACCACTTCCACTTAGCCAAATACAATATATACGCAGTTGGATTTTAACACAGTTAAGAAGAGGGTCTCTCACAAGAACTCTCCCTGGTCATGACCCACATCCTTAGGGCAGGTCTCCGCCCTGAATGTAAATGCGGACAGAGGTGCACGCTAGCCCTGCAGCATCTCCCTCCTCCACAGGCCAGGACTACCCGGTAGAACAGAGGATGAAGCCATTATCTTGGCTATTTGATGAGAAGAGGAGGATAGCAACGCTTTATTTACTGGACTGTACTTTTTTTATTTTTTAAATCTTCACCCCAAGATATTTTTCTATTTATCTTCAGACAGAGTGGGAGGGAGAGAGGGAGAGAGAGGGAAAGAGAGAGGAACATCGACATGAGAGGGACACATCGACTGGCTGCCTCCCACATGACCCTGACCAGGGCCGGGGATCGAACCACAACTGAGGTACATGTTCTTGGCTGGAACCGAACCCGCGACTCACTGGTCCGTGGGCTGATGCTCTACCGCTGAGCCAAGCCAGCCAGGACTGGACTGTACATTTTTACTGAGTGCCTACTATTTGCCTGACACTGTGCCATGCATTCCGTCACTGTCTTATCTAACCTGCACAGTGCAATTATTAACCCCCTTTTCTGATGAGGTAGCAAACCACAGGACGAGCGTAATGAATCTTAGAGATTGTACTATACAGTACCTTTATTTTATGCTGGGGAAATGGGTCGGGGGTCACTTAGTGTTAGGACCAGCAGTAGAGTATTGTTACCCTCTGGGTCACCTTGACCATGAGAGTTGCAGGGCGTAGGAGTCAGGCAGCCAGTATCTACAGTATTTACATATGACGATGGCACTCACCAACGAAATAAATATTCGTGGGGAAGTTACGTTCTCTCTCTACACCTGGATTCCTCACCTGTGTGATGGGGGAGAGTTGTGCTCTGGGGGCTTAGTGAGGATTAAAAGGCAAAACACTGAGGACGTTGCCTGGGGTAAAACTCTTGGTCAAAAAATAACCTAGTATTATTGCTCCCGTTAATGCTGGACTGCGACTTCCAGGAGCCGCCGCCGCCGCCTTGGTGCCATGGTTGCTGCCATCCCCGCCATGACCACACCAGGCTCCTCTTCAGAAGAGATGTCAGGAGTGGCTCCCTGACTCAGTCATTTCTCACAAGCGCCCTCCTTACCATCTGCCTTCCCATTTCCCCTGTCTCCCCAAACTCCGCACAGAGGCCTAAGTCAAGACATCACTCTCTCAAGCTGCCCCTCAGCTGTTTCCGCCCACTACATATATTGCTGTATTCTCGGGTTGGCATTAAGCATGTAATGTCTTTTTAGTACCTAATTTCTGCTTATGCCCCAATGAGGCGATGTGCTCCATCAGGAAGTAGGCTGCCATTCGCATTTTTTTATATCTCCTACTTTTCCAATACAGTGACGATTTCATAGTAGGTCTACAACATGCACTTGCTAGACTGAAAATACAGCCTCTGCTCAACCATAAATAAGCATCTTTTCGCTTTATACCACCCATCCGAAGTCTGGACTCACGGACTACAGTAGTTTGTCACAGCCAGGTTTTAAAGCGACGTGACCATGGTCAGGTGAGGTCCACTGGCATCAGATGCTCCCAGGTCTCACGTGCCCCAAAATGAGGCTCCCTGTCCACGTGTCGCACCAGCACAGGTATAAATTCCTAAGGCCAGACTGACTGTAACACTGACACACAGCTCATAAACTGCTGACAACTTTTGCAAAGTTACTGAGTTTCTCAAATTTCATAATGTTTAAAGATTTTTCTGTAAATCCAAGGCTGAATGTAATAAATCAATCATATGCCCAGTCTATTGGAAGTAAAATTCTTACCTAACATTCACTTCCCATAGGGCCCTCAAAATTATAAAGACTATAAATGTCATGTCTATAATTGTAAATATAAAAGTTATAGTCCTCATTCTTATACTGTTTCAAAACATGAACGTCTGTCTAGCACGTGTTTGCAGGTCCCTCTCTAATGTATTTTGGGGTTTCACATTCTCTTTGACTTCTAACACCCCTAAACCCAGTTTTTCCCTGAGTTATTCCCATTGTCATCAGGTTAGAGCTTTTTTCTGTAAATTTACAAACATACATCTGTATCCACAGAGAACATTGTCTTGTGACGTGTTTGTTTAGCATAAATGGTGCCTTATTGTACACATCATTCTACAACTTGCTTTTTGTGTCCCTCAGAAAGGGACTTGTCGCTCATTCTGTTTCACTGTGCAGATTTTCCACGATTGTTTAACCGGTTTTTGATCCATGAACATTTAAGGTGTTTCCTTTTTTTTGCTGTTACAAATAATGTCGCACTGATCATCTCTGCTAGTGCTTCTCTATCGCTCTCTGTGACGTTCCACAGAAAGTATTTGAATTAAGCATACATCCTACTCATACATCATCCCTCAACAAATGATATGATCCCTGCTTTGTTCTTCATTATGTAACTAGAATACATTTAAAATATAGTTTTCCTCTATGTTAATATTAAATTTAGGCACCTATCATCACAAAAACACAGGCGTCGGCACACGGGGCGCACAGGCCGAGCCGATCCCCGGCCTGCGCTGCAGATTCAGTTCGAATGGAACCCAGCCCTGCTCCCGGTTGCGCACTCTGTTGATGGTGACTCGTGCACTCCAGCAGCGAAACGGCAGCTGTCACAGACCGCATGGCCCATAGAGCCAGAAATGTCTATTATCTGTCCTTTCACCAAAAAGTGTGTTGACCCCTACACTGGAATATCAAATATCGTTCCTCTGGGAGGCTTTTTCTATTTCTACCAAGTGCGAGTTAAAGGGTCAGTATCGTTACGTTTTCCGTGTAAGACGTGCAGGGGCACTTGCTACTAAAAAAACAAGAAAGGGCCATATCTGCGGAATAAAACAATATCTCTTGAATTCCACAACTAAAAATATGTGATATAAAACCATATCTGCTTCATGGCCTTCATAACTTCTGAAGATATTAAGTGAATTAATTAAATTATGGATTCCACTAAAAATAGCAGGTCGTCCCTAAGCCTGTCTGGTGATTTAGGTTGCCATTTTGAAGCAAGATACTATATATATATATATATTTTTTTTTTTTTTAATTGTTGAAAGTATTACAGATCTCCCCCCTTTTTCCCACTGACCCCTCTTCCCCACTCCAACCTAATGTCTGTGTCCACTGGTTGTACACATATGCATATCAGTTCTTTGGTTTATCTCTTCCCACTCCTCATCCCTCTGAGGTTTGTCAGCCTGTTCCCTGCTTCCTTGACTCTGGATCTATTTTGTTCGCCATCTTATTTTGTTCATGATGTTCCATAAATAAGTGAGACCATGTGGTACTTGGCTTTCTCTGACTGGCTTATTTTGCTTAGCATAATACTCTCCAGGTCCCTCCATGTCATCTCAAAGGGTAAGAGATCTTTTTGTCTTAGAGCTGCATAGTACTCCATTGTGTAAATATACCACAGCATTTTTATCTACTCTTCTACTATATACAATATGTTTAAATGAGTTACCTTACCTAATATATAGCCTACTGGTAGCTACTAAAATCTGAGACATGGACAAGATTACAGAATGAGGCAACTAGGCATTCAAGCCACGTGACGTAGGTTTCTGGGCTTCTCTGCACCTTGGCATCTGGGGAGGCTGCACTAGTTACTGCCTACGCTCCTTCCCAGTTTTCATGTTCTGCAGCACCTAAAAGGAGGTACTTATAATAGGAACTCCATTCATTTAAATTAGCATATACTTAAAACTGCTACAACATTCAATGTCTCACTCTATTATTGTGTGTCGTTGCTGATGGGAAAGGTTGAAAAATAGGTCCTAACAGATAACAACAACAAAAAAGTCATAATTTGAGTTTAGTTTATTTACTCTGTGCTCACATACAATAAACCGGTGTTTACAGCATTAATTGCTAATGGAATCTACCACTTATTTAAACAATGTGAGGAGACCCAATGCCTGCATGCATGAATTTGCTCTTACTGGAAACATAAATGTTTTCATTAATTTCAACTCAGCCTCCCAGGTCATGTCACATTGTGAAGAAGGGAGCAGGGCTCCCAACCATTGTCCTAAGTTGTGAATGTTAAAGGCTTTTGCAGCATTACTCATTATGAAACTTTATAAAAGCTATAAAGAGGGGCAACAATTGTACAAAAGACTAAATTCCAATTTTGCTCTCCCCTACTGAGAGGAAAAAGAAAATGAAGAGACAAGTCTACTGGTTTTGTTGGATCAAAAATAATAGTAATCATAACTGCTTCATTCTTCTCTAACTGACCCCTGGCAGGCACTTTACAGACCTCTTTTGGTGACTTCACTGCTTAGTCTCTAAGATGACCAGGTTGTAGTAAGTCACAGCTGCCCCCCCCCCCCCAAGCAATTACTTGCAAAGAAAAAGTCCAGGCATGAATGTGTTGGTGGTACTCTTACGTGGACAGAACAAGAGATGCTGGAATACTTGCCTTTCCCTCCAGTCTCAGGCCCACAGTAGACCCAGAATCCAGTTTTCCCAGGACAACCAGCTATGTCGGGTGTCCTAGAGTACTTATCAGCAGCCCCACTTTTCCCTCAATACGTCCCATATGTTGAGCCATAACTTATGTGGTTGTCCTCTTTAGACCCAGGATTTCTCCTTTCGTCCTTGCCTCCCCCAGGGTCTCCTCTCCATCTCTTTCTCAAGCGTCCTGATTGGGAAAGTTCTGAAGGGAGAAGAGGAAGCCCGGGTTTGGAACCAGCGATGGGAAGGGTCAGAGACAGCAGGGCTCCTGAATCCAGAGGGAGAGGGGACGAGGAGAGTGGTCCATGACACAGTGAAGGGAGAAGTCCGAGGTCAATGTCCATGGCTCCCTGCCTCCTGGTCAGTCGACCAGGTCAGGGGGAGGAATTACAGGACCCCAAGGTAGGGGCAGGTTTCTATGGGAAGACTGTGTTTAGGGGTGTAGCTCAGGATCAGGACAGGTTACAGAAAAAAAACTGGAAGGATTTTTTCTAAGGACTGAAGTGACTGTGAAGACTCTCCAGTGCTAGTCTGAAAGCTGAGGTTTGAACACAATGGGGGCAAACTCTCTGAATCCTGAAAACCCAACAGCCAAGTAACGCCCAGGGAGCTGTGGCTTTCACAACTGTGAGACGATTTCCAGTGTCTGGAACACTAAACCAATTCCCTCCAGTCTGCTGTTCCTCCCCGTTGGATGAGAGGTCCTACTTTCTGACATGGACAATTTCAGTGTCTCCTCCTAGGAGTGCCTTCCCCACGTGGGAAACACGGTCTGGTCGGGGTTCCAACTTCTTCAGGGGCTGGGGACCCAACTCTCAAACCTACTTCCCATACAGGATGAAGTGAAAGTAGGTTTACAGTCGATCGTAGGAAAAATAATACAGTCATTAATAAATAATAATAAAATAAACTCTGTGCTTCATGGACTCACAACTGTCAACCCACTTTTGCTCCACCCTGTATTGATGGTCATCAGCTAGTACTGGGCAGCGGAAGGACTGTGACACTTCAGGACTCCTGACTCCAAAAGACGGCAATGTATTTTCTCAGTGATCACAGAATAACAACACTCAGAATTATGACTGCAGTCATTGTTGTCCTATAATGAGTACTTATTGAGTGCTATGTGTCAAGCACTATTCTAAATGCTTCATTAGTTATTAACTCATTTATTTTTTTTTAATTTTTTATTTTTTGTCCTCACCCAAGGACATTTTTCCATTTTTTGTTCAGACAGAGTAGGAAGGAGAGAGAGAAACATCGACGTGAAAGGTACACATCGACTGGCTGCCTCCCACAGGACCCAATCTGGCTGGGGACAAACCACAACTGAGGTACGTGCCCCTAGTGGGAACCGAACCCAGGCCTCTCTGGACCATGGGCCAACGCTCCAACCGCTGAGCCAAACCGGCCAGGGCTAACTCATTTTTTTCTTTTAATTTTTTTCTTTATTGACTTTTAGAGAGAGAAGAAGGGAGAAGGACAGAGAGACAGAACACTGATGAGAGAGAACATCGATTGGCCGCCTCCTGCATGCCCCCCACTGGGGATTTGGCCCACAACCTGGGCATGTGCCCTGACCAGGAATCGAACAGGTGACCTCTTGGTGCATGGGTGGACACTCAACCACTGAGCCACACCAGCCAGGTAGTTATTAATTCATTTAATCTTCACACAACCATAACACTAGAACTGATGATATCATTCCCATTTTACAAATAAGAAAAGTGAGGTGAACTAATTTGCCCTGATTCACATATTAATAGGTAGTATAACTGGGATTCAAACCAAGGGAACCAGGCTCCAGATCCAAACCACTCAACCACTTTACTACAGTAATTTTCATACATCCAGCTCTTCTGAAATTCTGGGTTGGGTGGGATAGTCAATTTTAAGAGACCACAAAATCAAATTGCCATAACCCAAAGTAATTCCAATAAAATACATACACTTTTCTTGAATTTCCTTCTTGAAAATGAAAATGAAAATCTAAGGGGAAAAGTGCTTTGTATGTTCCCATATTCCTATGAAGCAAATCATAATCTTAAATCTTTCAGCTGTTACAAAGCTTACCCTGTGTAACTCTTACTTGAATTTCTTCTAAACCAACATAACCCGCCAAAATATTCAGAGAAGAGAGTTCATGATGGTGTTGCATTCCTCTCTGAAAGCTTCATTTAGATACCCTACCAGAGATCCATCCCTTCATGGACACAGAAAAATCTTAAACTGTCTCTATTTGATTGTGCTTGCCTAAGGCATTAAGTCCAATCCACCACGTCGCACCTCAGTAACTCGACACAGACTAGAAAATTCTTACAGTCAGCTTCCCCAAGGGATTTGTTAAATTTCACATGCATTTAGTTGTGCGGTTGGCCTGCTCAAATTGATAAACTTGTAGCTAAATTCTTTCTGCAGCAATGGGCTATTGGGCCTATTTTTTTTTTTTTTTTTATCACCAAGAGAATAAATATTGCAAAAGAAGCTGTTACTATGGGTTTGTGTTACCCATTAGTTTTTAACATAATTGAGCTTACATTCCAATTTCTCAGTAACTGATAAGTATTTATTTTGTGGATGTGGTTAAAAGGTGAAAGGGATTAAAAGGGGCTAATACTGAAATATATTTATAGCAAAAACAGGAAGGGAATTTTGATGTCTCAAACTAAGCAAAGAAATAAAACAAAAATTATGAATGAAGTTATTTTCATTAGAATTCCCATGTTGCTATGATACATGCCTCCACAGGAGAACCCGTCCATCTCTACTCAATACGGTCAATACCTGAATGCAAATGGCTTCTCTTAAAAAAAAAAAAAAAATACTAAGACTTCTTGGAACTCAAATTGTCAATTACTGACTTAGAAAAATATGGTTTTTGGTGCTCTCCCTCTCTGGAGCACACCTGTGCCTCCCCCCCCCCCCCTTCCCTCCAGGCTCCTTCCCTCTGCCCTTCTCTCTCCTAAGCTCTAAGGGCCCTTCTTCTGCCTCTGTAATGTGTTCCCTGAGCCTGCACAGCCCAGCTGGCTCACTTCCACTCCCTCTGTAACTTTCGACATAAACTTTCTCTTATAATTTGAAAAAAGATAAAAGAGGAATATACATGTTTTTCTCTTCTTCCCAGTTTTTAATCCTCCTCTTTCTATGTTTCTCAACTCCTACACTTGAGCATCAACTCAATTCCTACCAGCTCTCACCAGCATGTAACTTTCTATCTCACTTGAACAGGCTAGCCCTCTGCCATCTTCTTCCTCATCGATTGACACAGATGGGGAGAAGCCCTGGACAACCTCAGTAACATTGTACAAATTCACTCTCGTGTCATACCAGGGACTCTGCTGTTTTAAACAACACCACTATCCGTTACAAACTCAGCCAGCTTACTTGTATACATTTTGAAAGTTGCCACACCAGTGCAGTATCCACGTTATGTTTTTTGTCCTCTGTGTTGTTATGTATCTTCAATTCATTTACATGTTCAACACATATATGTTAAAGCATCTACTATGGGCCACATATTGTTCTATATCCCCAGGGAGGGGGGAGAAAAAAAGAACAAATAAATACATATGCATTGATGAAAAGAAAAATAAGATAAGAAACTAGACAAAAAACCCACCTATTTTAGATAGGGTGATCAAGAAAGCCCTTGCGATAAGGTGACGTAAAAGCAGAAACCTAAGGGAATTCAGGAAGGAAATCATGAAGTATCTGGGTAGAGAGGACTGCAGGCAAGTACAGAGGCCCTGAGGTGGGAACACGCAGACAGAGTTGAATAAGCGAGAGAAAGGTTGGTAGAAAATGCTACGAAAGTGTGAGCAAGGGGACAAGTCATACAAGGCCTAGAGGCCACGCTAATGTGAATGAAGGATTTTTACCAAAAGAGGGACTTTTTGTGATATTTAGTTTGAAAGGAAAATTGTAATTTCCCTGTGAAGAAGAAAGTATGGATGACCAAAAGTGAAAATAAAGGACCAGGCATCCAGTGGGGGAATAGGGCCCTGGCACAGGGGAGTAGTGAAGCTCATGAGAAATAAACAGTTCGGGGATATATTTTGAAAAAAGAGTTGAAAAGATGAACTGAAGGTGGAGTATAAAATGAATGACTCGAGAATGGAGCTGATGGACTAAACATGGGATATAAGACAATGTTCAAAGATGCAAGTATTCAGATATCAGCAATCAAAATTCTCTGTAAGTAATGAGCCCTCCGTAACTCTACAGTCCATGACTACAATGCTTTCTTTTCTTGATCAGCATTATAATATAATAACGATAATAATGATGACAATAATGAGTAGGAGAAGGAAGAAACGAAATGATGAAAGGATAAAGGAGTGGCCAGGTAGACAAATGTATAATAAAGCAAGTAAAGTAAAACATTCCTTGTCAAATCTAAGTGATGAGTATCTGGGTGTTTACCATAAAAGTCAAGTATTCTGTATATTTGAAATGTTCATTTAAAATGTTGAAAAATAGACAACATCTCTAAAATTGATGGACTATGAAATTCTTTTTCAATGGATCCACCCGATAAAAATGCTATCACCTCACCCACTTGTAATGTACAAAGACTGAATGACTGCACAAGGGCACGGACCCCAGGGAGGACCAAGCCAGGACTAGCCCACTGGCCTCCTAACTCTGGGGCCAGAGCTCTCTCAAACACCAGGTGCTGCCGTGGTCTGCAGTGTTTCTATATCTGAATGTCCTGTTGCAACCTGAAGCTGAATGTGCATTAAGTCAACACAGCACATTCGTTCACATCATCACTCATTCCCAATTTGTCACCATCAATAATGCACTGCTATGGGGTTCCGTGGGAGCCACCTCTCTCCTGTGCTCTCGGGTGTCGGTAAGTCCTGTCATTTACTTTTACCTCTTATGTTTCGCAACCAGGAAGCCTGCCAGGAACCCTCTCTGGCTGCAGCCTTCCGCTTTCTACCATCCTGCACAGACTGGGGCTCCCGCGTGGGTTGCATGAACAAAGCGGGCTCTTTGCTTTAACTCTATCTCTAACATTTTGTATTTGTCTATTTTCAACTTGACAGGATCCTACATAGAACCACAAGGATCCTCTTCCATGAGTAATTTTTGATTCCTGTTCTCAGAAGCCATCAATGGCTCCCGATTGCCTCTTGAATCAAATGAAAAGTCCTATCCAAATGATTATCTTCACACCTAAGCGCCTTCACCTCCATTCGACATGTTCATTCAGCAAGTAGTTGTTGAGTAATCACTTTGTGCCTAGTCGTATGCTGGGCCCTGGGGAAAATGATAAGATCTATTGCATAATCCCTGCCCTTATGGATCTTACCAATCAATGTGGAGAGACAAAACATGCACACATTAAACATGTTCAAAACAAAACGAGGCTGTCCGTGACTAGTGCCCACAGGCATGAGTGGAGTGGGCCAGTCAGAGGTTACTAGGAGGCGCTGCTTGTGCGTGCCACAGGACATGCTCTGGGGCTTGCTCCAGAAAGGTGTGGGGCAGCAGTCTCCAGGAGAAGCTTGTGTCTCCAGGGTGGGGCTTAGCACTCTCTAAATTCAGAGACCGATGTGCCAGCCTGCCTGGAGGGGAAGCAGAGTCTTCTTGTGCTCTGTAGACAGAAATGAGGCTGGAAAGGAGGTGGAGGCAGGATAGCGATGATCAGTGTAACTAAGGGGTGTAGAACTCATACTCGCACAAAAAGGAAAAGGATTACTGAGCGAGGATAGCAATATCCAGGTGTAATGCGAGGTGGGAAATGATGATACCAGCCAGTCCCTGGGAGATGAGGTCACGGACAAGTGTCCAAAAGACAGACAAAGGAAACAGAGAACACACCAAACAGGCAGTCTGCAGGAACATTGTTAAATATGTGAAGTAAAGACGAGAAAGAGGTGCACAGTGGCTCTGGGGTATGCCAAGGCAATAAAGAATGAAGACGCTGCTGATAAATAATGAAACTGGGAAAGAAGAGAGGGGGTGGTGAGTTTGAGGTGATGGCAAGGCAGCTCCGCCCACTAGGCAAATTGAGAGAACAAAATAAATTTCAGGTGCAAAATAAGGATGTGATCTAGATCCAGAAGATACTGCATAAAAGTGATAGCAAGAGACTACTGTGCATTTCCCAAACCTCGTGCCTTTGTCCTCCTCCTACACAGAGGTGCTCTGAGCTCTGGTCAGGAGAACATGCCCAGGGTTATGTCAAGCTGGGCTGGCACAGTCTTCCCTTAGACTATTCTGCATTTTCTGTCCCTTCCACCAGCCGAATCAAAGGCTCTCAGAACCTAGAGGTTAGCTGGAAGAAGCCTGGAAGCCTGAATAACTCCACAGAATGGAGAGACCCCACTAACACAGATCCCCACTGGGTCTGATATAAAACGTAGCCTCTGATTGCATTAAGTCACTGATATCTGGGATTGTCTGTTAGAGCACTAAGCCTCCTCTAAGGTTTTCCTAAATAAACCCGTGTGCTACAAAGCCTCGGCTGTTCCAGCAAACCTTCTGCCATCTACACACAGCCCACTCCTCCCTGTGTTTTCATTCATTTCCTTCCTTTTCAGTCACACTTCCTAGGATGATCTCCCCCACACTCATCTGTGTCCTTCTGTCCTTCCTAGATCTGCCTAAGTTTTACATCCTGAATGAAACTAGTTCCTGCCTCCCCTGGCTGACAACAGTCACAGGAACCCTTTGCCCATCCCCACAGCGCTGCGCAAATATCTCCATCCATCTGTGACTGGTTATGACTATGTTTTTATGTTTATTTTATCTGTTATCATGTATCTCCATTTATATTTGTTCCATTAGATTATACCCTCAATATGAACAAAGATTGTGTTTCCTATTTCCTTTGTAATTTCCTACATGCCTCATATGTTGCCCTACGCTGTCAGTGCTTCATAAACTCAACTAATTGAAGTTTGAACTTCTACTCAAATACTTGCACCAGATGTGGAACAACTCACAACATCTGCACAGTGACAGAACCGCGCACGTCGGCCTGCAGCGGCGCCCTGGTTCAGCCAGCCGTCAGGGGGAGGGCGGACCCACGGAGCTGGTTGGCGACCACCCACCACGCAGCGCGGAGGAGCAGAGGCTAACCCACGCAGCCCACGCAGTCACGGACATCTGAGCTGAAATGCTCGTGGGCAAATCGCATTTCAGCAATGGTCATTAAGATAGGTCTAACTAGACATGGGTAGCAAATAAGTTCAAATTGATCAGAACTGCTTCTCACCTGTCTGACCTGGGCAACAGCTGGTAAAAATATTTTAAGTCAGAGGCCACTGACACTGTCCAGACACATCTGACCCTGTTGCCACCAACTCATAACCCCACACCTGCGGCACCTCCTCTCTTCCCTGCAGCAGAGGGAAGGGCCCCCTCCTTGGACATACTAGGTTTTCTGGGGTTTTTTGTATAAATGTAAATTATAGCATTTGTTACACTCAATGGTAATTGTGGGCTTTCCTGTCCCACTACAAACACCTTGGGACAAGGAATCTTACTCCTGGACAAGGCCTCCAGGGCCGGTGTAGCACTTGCAGCATAGTAAGTGACATTATTCAGGGTATTTTTTTACTAGCAAGCAACAAAAAACCCAATCTAAACAAGTTTAAAGAGGGTACAACAAAAAGGAACCAAGTAACAGTGAGAATAACTGGGCCTAGAAAAATACATCATTAATAGAATTCCCCCCCAAGTATGTAATATGGGGTATGGGGTGAGGGATCTTTACCAAAGGAAAGAAGCTTAAGTTAAAATAGTTTCTTCTCTAAAATATCAAAGAAAAGAAAATGTTAACTCTACCTATAATTAATGGAAATGAAAATACTTCAGGATGGAAATAAACACTGGATGATCCTTTACAAAATGCAACTGTGTTTAACAAGAAATATAACATTTCTAATGACCCCCATCTAATTCCTCACAGTACTCCTATTACAAATCAAGGGACAGAAAAAAGAAGTCCAACTGGAATTTTATTTTTTCACCGCAGTCAATCATTGAAATTAAAGAAGCAAACATTACTCTTTAAAAATAAAACGTAAAAGCCAACTTTGAGTTGTGCCCCTCATTCTGTACTGGGCACAAGGAATACAGACATGAATTGTGTGACATGCCAGCCTATTGATGGTCTGTCCACTGAAGGGAAGAGGCAGGGACACTGCTGACCTCAATGCAGCCTGGTGCAGGCTGTGAGCAGGTCCCATTGAACAAGGACGGGAGGAAGAACTGCTACCGCCTGGGCAGGTGGCCAGAGTGGGGAGTATTTCAGAGAGAAATTCTGATATTTTTGTTCTTCCTCAAAGGATGCAGTTGGGCTTTACCAAGGAAGGAGACAGGAGAACAGCATAAGCCAAGGGAGAGAATGGCGAGGGGAGACCAAGTGTTTGCGGAACAGCACCTATTCCCGGATGGGTGGCAATGAGGGCTTCATTCTGGACACAAGGGGGAGCCAGTGAAAGTGTGTTGGTTTTTTTCTTAGTTGAAGAGAAATGCACATAATATATAAGTAATCATTTTAAAGTGAACAGTTCAATGGCATTTACTGAATGAGGGTTACAACCAGCAGCTCCGTCTAGTTCCTAAATATTTTTATCACCCGGAAAGGAAAACCCACAGCCGTTAAGCAGCTGCTCCCCTCCCCATGCCCTACCCCTCTGCCCCGGAAACCATCAATCTGCGTTCCATCTTCATGGATTTACCTCTTCGCAGAAATAAAGTCATTCGACAAGTGACCTGTTACATCTGGCTTCTTGCACTTAGCCCAACATTTTTGAGATTCATCCACATTTGTACATATATCACCACTTCATTCCTTTTAATGGTGGAATAATAGTCCCTTTTTTAAAAAATCCTCACCCGTAGACATTTTTCCATTTATCTTCGGATAGAGCGGGAGGGAGGGAGGGAGAGGAACAGCAATGTGAGAGACACACATCGACTGGCTGCCTCCCGCAAGACCACGAGGGCTGGGGACCGGACCACAACCGAGGTCCCTGCCCTCGCCCGGAATCCAGCCTGAGACTCTTTGGTCCACAGGCCAATCCTCCAACCACTGAGCCAAACTGGCCAGGGCAGAATATTCCGTTTTCTGTGCATCCCACAGTTTCCTTATCCATTCACCGGGGGATGGGCACTTGGGGTGTCTCCATCTGTCGGCCACCGTGCACAGAGCTGCCATGAACATGCACGTGCTTGTAAATGTCCGAGTACTCCCTTTCAGGTCTCTCAGGTGGATACCTATGTGGAATTGCCGGGTAACTGGGATGAGAAACCAAACTGCCTTCCACAGAGGCTGATCATCGGCGAGAGCTCTGGGTGGGTGGCGGCGCGGAGAGGCCGCAGGTGGAGGCTACTCCGGTTGCGCAGCTGGAAAGCGGCAGCGCCTGCGGGTCGGGGAGCCGGGATCTGGCAGCCTGAGCTGCAAAGAGGAGGCAGACAGACCACGCGAGGAAGCGTCAGCGGTGACTCCGAGGTTTCTAGGTGGAGTACTGGGTGGACGGTTAAATGATTCCCTAGATTACAGAACACGAAGAAAGCCCTTAAGGAGGGGAAAGAATTGGAAGGGCTGATTTGGAAGAGCTGAACGTCCACCGAACATGTACAGTGGTCATCGGGATCCCGGTTAAGGGATGCAGCTGAGTTTCGCTGGATGTTTAGCAGTGGTTGAGACGCAGAGGACGGTGGGAGGAGACACACAGGACAAGGGAGCTCAAGGAGGAAGTCAGAACGAGAAGAGGGCCAAGGAAAGCAGTTTGGACAGCGCTCACATTTGAATGCAAGGTGAACCAAGACCATAAAGGTGAAAAGAAAGCAGACACCAAAAAAACAAAAAATTAAGTGTGGCTAAGATTACAAGAGCCCAAAACAAGATTTAAATGTTCCTCAGTGGTATCTCCCCCAGGAAGGCAGGTCCTAATTCATCGCTGGTTTCTCATGAGGAAAAGTGCTCAGCAGGGCTCCTCTTATGCAGAGTCATCATATACTGAATTCCTCTCTGTCTGGCATCTTTATATATATAATTTTGTTTTGGTCTCTAGAAGTCCTATATGACTATTATGTCTAGTTTTCAAATAATAACCTGAGGCTTGAATGAGTGGAATAATTTACCCAATACCACAGAGCTAGTGTCAGAGCTGGGATTTGAACCTATGCTACTCCTACGGTGCTGAGCTGCCCCTGCCTCAGTTTCCTATTAAAGCAGTCCTCTTTACTTCCTGTCTTCTTTATAATTTCCCCAAGGGTTACTTGCTTCTTCTTTTTTTTTTTTATCCTCACCCAAAGACATTTTCCATTTTTTTTGTTCTTACAGAGTGGGAGGGAAAGAGAGAGAGAGAGAGAAACATCGACGTGAAAGGGACACATCGAGTGGCTGCCACCCGCACAACCCAACCAGGGCCGGGGACAAACTGCAACCGAGGTTACATGCCCTTAGTGGGAACTAAACCTGAGTCTCTTGAGACCACAGGCTGACGCTCTAACCACTGAGCCAAACCGGCCAGGGCACTTCTTTAGTACATAATTGTTGCAAGTAGAGATTCTTGATTCAAGAAACAAGTTCTTAACTATCTAAAACATAAATACTGGAATGGCTATCCTAATTTTTTTATTTTTAATTTAAGGTTTCAATAACAAGTAATTATCTTGCAAACTTCATCAAAGGTTAGCTTCTCTTTATGAAATCATTGTTGTTCATTTAAATTAAAAATTTTCAAGGAGAAAAAATATGCTGTGCTAGGATCTGCAATTTGTAAGAGTTTAGTAGATTTAGTTACTGCAGTTTTAATGTATTATTGTTTTGTGTTTGCTGAAAGAGAGGTATAGGCAGTATCAACCTATCGGAACTCTTGGCTAATGGGATATTAATTTAATATCCAAAGAGTCAGTTTGCAATTATCTGTTTTAATGGATAAAAGAATAAAGTATCATTGAATCCTTAAAGTATTTACATTTTTCCTCAATAGTGTGCATTTAAGTACAAACATAAGTGCTTGCAGATTTATGTATTCATGGAACTCATGATATCATGTTTCAAATAGGATAACATGAACTAACTATCTCAGTCCATCATCCGTAGCTCCTTTCCTCCCTCCACCAGGGAGCACCCATCCTCCCTATCACCTCTTTAACTTGGAAAACTCAAAGGAAGATATCTCTGCAAACTCACTGGTTCTCTTTCCCTGGGGCAGAAGGTAATTAATTTGATTTAAAAATCCTCCTCTTCAAATTCCATCTGGGCTACGATAAGCTGAGATCCTGTTTATGTAAACAGAAGTGTTAATTAAACAGAGTACCTGATAATATCAATACTAGAAAGATTCTAATGCCACCATATTGTAATCAAAATTTGACTAAATCTATGAAGCTATGAAGATACATCAGTCCTTAAAAAGATAGCAATATTCTTATTTTCTAAGGCTTTTATTTCTTTTCTTTTTTTTTTTTACTAACTTCATCTTTGTTCAAAATTTAAATCAAGTTAAACGAAAATTAATTGGAGAGAATGATTAATTTACAGCGGGAAATAAAGGCCACAATCTGTCAGTGAATTCCAGCCCTCCTGCTTGGCAAACGCAAAATAACCTTTCATTGAATTAATAAAATAAAGAAAAAAATACAAAATGGCTAATAAGTGGCTCTTTTGTCATATATGACATTGTTATCAAATTCAGTGGCCATTTCTAGGTCCAAAATCTTCTTTCCCCTTTATGCATTTTTTTATCATTTCCTCTGACTCTTTCATCTTCAAGATCTCCTGACCCCACACCAAGCAGGGAATGTGATTCCACTCAATTACATTTTCCTCTTAGAACTTCTCACCTCCTCGTATATTCTGATTCTACTCTGCAGCAATCTCCTTGAAAGTTGGGTTTGTTTGTTTTATTTCCTTTTGGAGTGTCTGCGTTCTTCCTCTTCTCAAACCTCCCAGACTGTCCCTCACAAACCTACTCTGCATCTCTGTCCTCTCACACAGGTCTTTCTTCAAGGGTCAGTGGGTATTTTAGTATAATACAGCAACATCAGTTCATACACTGCATGGTCCCAAGAGAATGATTTCTTTGCCACACCAGCTCCATAGCTCAAATTTTCCTCTTTTGATGATTGATATCACCATTCTTCCGACCATGCAAGATTTCAGAGTCATCTTTTACTCTATTCCTCTCCTTCATGAACTTAATCATGGTATTAGGTATATTGCATTCAATAAGGATAATTCAGTAATGTTTGGTGCCTTCATATGAAGGCATAAAATGGCCTGTGCCTTGATATTGGGCTCAGAAAATGTGGTCACTGCCCTCCCAGGCTCCCTACTTTCTGCTCTACCTCTAAAACAACAAGTACAGAAACTTCCTTTCTGGACAGCCTCCGGTCAGCCTCTCTGACAAGCCTGGTTCTAAGACCAGGAACCGGCAGGGAGGCAGCCCTCACTGGTCACGCCCCACAATCTCAGTTCTAGACACTGCCTGCGCTGGGGGTTGAACATCTACAAGCGAAACTGACCTATGTCATTGGTACTATAACAATAACTAATATATGAGAGTCAAGAAAAAGCAACGTCATCTTAAAGAAACAGAATGACTTCTCAGCCACATCTAAATGTGAGTATTACCTGATGACCTAAAGAAAGACTGTGATGCTCAGAAAGGGACTCCTCAACCCCGGAGGCACATGCTGAATGAGGCCTTCCTCGCACTGTACACGGAGGCGCAACCTCGGTTAACAGGCTTTGAGGAGTCCAGTCCCACTGACCAGTCCACAGTCCCCGTGCACATGGCGGCACCGGGCTGTCCGTCGGCTTCATCCTGCCCCTCCATTCTGAGTCCATGCTGACAGGCCCCTTCTGGGTGTGATCTAGTCTCCACATCAGGAAGGAACGTTGTCTTGCAAAGACAAGCATTCCATCTCTGTGACTGCATTTCTCTGTGCAAATACATAATTTGCCCTTCTGGTTTCATTAGCTTCATGAATGTGGTTAATGTGAGTTTACCCGAGAGAGATGGATGTGCTCTCTAGTGCTGACATCAGACTTCCAAGTCCACTAAGCTGAGGGACAGACCCATGCCAGACACAGTCAAATAAACAAGGCAATGAAGGCCCAACTGGGCGGCCCAAAGAGGGATGCAGGGGCGCTGTGCAATGCTGAATACAGGGGACATCATTTACAATGCCCTCAGATTGCTTTGAACTCACCCGTCATGTGTTACGATCTGGATGATGCAATATAAGGTAACCAAATATTGACATTTTTCATCATCTACTCATTAAATACATGATGAGTATTGACTGAATAGCTTTGAAGGGCCAGAAGAAACAATTCTACCTACACTCAGTCTCCACTGCCCTTGTAAGGATATAAACCAGTACCTTCTACAGATCCAAAGGAAGATGCTACCAGCATTGTTGGGGAACTATGGAAGATGGACAGAAAGCTAGAAACCAAAGCTATGTTTTGCCAAAGGGCCAGGTATCCCTCCACCTGCTTATCTTGATTCTGCCAGAGGGAAGACCTCCTCAGTAGTCATAGAAGGGGATATTGCCCCCCGCACCCCCCCCCGTTGGGATTACATCTTCCATAGGATTTGATTCTTCTAGAATGATAGCCCTGTGAACCATGTTGGCTCTCCAAAGGGAACATGAAGAATATCAATCCAAAATAATCACAAATCTACTTTGATAGGGTCATTTATAGCCATCTTGTACCTATCCTGACACACCTCCCTAATAAATCTCACCAAGAACAAACCTTGAACCCAAATGGATTAATTCACTAATTTTTTAAAAACTATACTCACTCCTAATATTTGACTTTTTCACGGATCACTTCTCTTCAAGTTTATTCCTCTTCCTACTGAATTTGCCTACTAATTGCTTTCCATTGTTATTCTAAAAATTCCAAAAACAGGCAATCAGTGAAGAGGAATATGGTAGCACTCAGGCTAATCAACTTTACGTTCCGGGTTCCACTTAGCCATTTTAATTTAACCGATTTGGAAATTTTTACGCAGCGCAAAGATTTGTTTCCGTTACTTATTCTTTTGCTTTTATAATAATTAGAGTGCTTCCTATTGTGCTATACGGTATTAAAATAATTACAGCAAGTCGATAATAGTCATTTAAAATGTAATGAATTGATGGCTAATCTACACTTCCATTCAATCATTCTACAAGCATTCACTTATCAAATACATTCAATTATTTTTATACTCTGAATTTGTCTACATATTTCAAGTTTCTGCCATTTCACTTATTAATGAAAGGCCTCAGTCTGGAAACATCCAAAACACACCTCCTCACCTTCTGGCCAAATTTGCTCCTTCCCCTATTTCCTGTTTCAGGGAATAAAAGCACAGTCCACTGAGTTGGAAACCTTTGCTTATCACCCCTCTCCATCTCCCTCACGTCCATTCAGTTACTAATTTCTGTAAACTTTGCCTCCTATAATGGGCCAAGCCCTGCTTTGTTCACACTGCTTTTGCTCAGAGAGCCCTCGCTTGCCTGGAGTACCGCACAGCCTCACACTGGCACCTCCTTCCTCCGAGCTCCCTCCCTCCTCTCTCCACATCTCCACCAGAGTTCGCCTTCTAACATCCAAATCTAGCCAGCTCACGCCTGACGGATCCTTTGTAGATCTTTCCATTTAATCCAGTTTACCGGCACTGGGATAGGACGTATTAAATCAAGTTCAAAATCCATTGCACGGGTTACAAGTTTTAATGAGTTCCCAAATCATAGCTTTCCAGCCTGTTTCCGGTCATATAACTACATGTGTCCGATCACAGCAGCCTATATGGATTTCCTTATGGCTTTTCTGTCCCTGTGCCTAGAATGTCCCTCTCCACTTTATCTGCCGACCCAGTTCTTTCTCGCAGTCCGAGATTCGAAGGGTTCCCGTGCCCCTCACATTCCCTCCTGAGCCTCTACAATGAGTCTGGTGTCCTGACTCCAGGGCATCAGAACTGTGTGCCCCTGCCCTCCCACAGCACGCACCACACTAGCTGTAACAGCTGCTTCGCACGCACGTGTGTCCCTCTCCACACTCAGACGGGGATCCTGAGGGCAGGCATCGTGAGCACTGCCCCTGTGACCTCTTGCACTCAGGAGCAGTTATATAGTAGACACTCAATAAATATGTGCTGAGTGACTAGATGGGACAATTTTCTATTGTTGTGCCACGGATTTCACAACTAGAAATGTTAAAAAAATAAATCTAGAGGAAAACACAAATTGAAAGGCTTTCTTCAGGGCTACAAATTAGGTATTCGAAAGGTTAAATAAACACTGGAGAAGTGTGGAATACACACCAAGTGACGTCAGAGGCACAACAGTGAAGACAACAAAAGGGACGCACGTCTAATCCACTTAGCTGCTGGTGGCGCTCCCATGGGTGGTGAGATCCCCAAAGATGACACACCCCATTCATGGCATAAAACCACATTCCACTTCCACCATCCTCATATGAAAAATTTCATATAAATATAAGATGATTTTCTCATTCTTCACATACAATGAAAAACCAGTCAAAAGCCTGAAACCTAAATGTGTTTATGGAGTAGTCAAGTTGTTCGCCATCATCATAGCTTAATGAAGCATTGTTAACATATGGGATGTGCCTGTTTCTATAGTATTGACATAAACTATAAGGAATTACCTTTTATAATTTTTATTTCTTTTTCTTTATTTTTTTCTTTATTGAATGAGAGAGAGAAAAAGAGAGAAAGAGAAACATCGATGAGCGAGAACATCGATTGGCTGCCTGCTTCATGCCTCCCACTGTGGATCAGGCCCACAACCTGGGCATGTGCCCTGATTGGGAATCACCTGGCAACCTCTTGGTATATGGATTGATGTTCCACCACTGAGCCACACCGGCCGGGCTATAATTTTTAAATAAACAATGAAATATTAAGGAAAACTGTCCTATTGAGTCTTTTCTTTCCTAAAAGTCTACAATGAACGTGCAGAAAAGGCAGTCTTATAGAGGTAAAAAAGAATTGGGTTTGTTTTGTTTTCAGTTAAATAGTCACAAAATTAACTATAACAAATGCTCAACTAGGAATTTTTTTCTGTTGTTCCCAAAGTATCCTGAATGCTATAAACAGCTATAAAATCCCCAAGAGCTTTAAAATGTGCCTATAAAAATTACAAGTACACAGTATTGTAGAGAAATTATCAGAAGGAAAGTCAAAGAGGCAGCAACTATTACAGAGTAAACATCTTCAATCCTTGTTCAATGTGAAAATTATCCAGAAGGATGTCAAAGATACTTGCTTTACCTTCTGTAAGTGTAAACCAGCCCCTATTTTGCTCTAATGTTAAGGTAGCTACATTCTTCCCCTAAGGAGAAGCCATTGTTGAGCATGTGGCCAAGAAATGGAGCCATAAGTGAGAGGTCTGTCTGGTCCCATCATATTCTTGTCGTTTCGAACGGCTCAGCTCCCAGAAAACACATATAAAGAGTAGACAGAAGCTGCCTTTTGCCAGCCTCAGTGAGGCCTATCAGTGAGCAAATCATCCCTTCCCTCAAACCCTGTTTTCTGCTCAAGGGCACCCGCACATGGGTTAGAGGTGCAGACCCACATGGTAAGCCTACATGGCCAAGTCCTCTCCCTCCTCAGTTGTTCCTTTCTGTGGAGGTGGAGATCAATTGATCCCTGAATACTTGTCTTGGCTTTAGCATATTTTACATAATTAAACAAAGAGACCTTCATTCAGCCTGGGGGGCCGGGCTCCAATGCCTTGGTGGCCATGTAAGCAAACCAAACTCTAAGCCAGAGTCCATGTGCTTAAAACCGAGGAAATGAAACTTCAGAACAACCAAGTACAAACAGGCTTTCCCAAATCAGCCAATCAAATGATGTCTTTGTTTCAGCATCTTCTCTGCAAACGCCGAGTCCCCAGCTCCTGGCCACCTTCGGTTCGGCACTGCCCAGTCGGAATCGATGTTTGCTCAAGTAAATTTGTGAAAATGTGAATGTGATTCAGTCTACCTTTCAACATGATTAATGCTTTAAGCCATAATTTAACAGAGCATTTCAGTACTTAGAGATAACTTTTATAAATATGGGCACTACATCGCCAAACTAATAACTTCTTTGATCTGATTTGAATATTTTACATATTGGCATTTTGATATATTTTATTGAAATAGTATTTGTTAAAAATTTTTCCAGAACTTTCATTCTCTTGGGTAGCTAGAACCAAGAGTGGAAATTAGTAACAATAATGAACTTTATCTTTAAAGATATTGATAGTTTAAAAAAAAAAAAAAAAAAACCAAACATTTATTTTGTATGTTGAACCATAACAAAATATTTAGTTATTGCTTCAATTAATATGCACTTTACCCAAACATAGAAAATGTAATGAAACTTCCAAATTTAGTCATGGTAACACCTAAGAAGAACAACAACAAAAAAAAAATTGAAATTATTTTTTCATATAATCATTGAATAATGAGTCTTATAAATTCCTAAAACTAAAAAAGAAAAGATTCAACACTTAGTTTATAATTTTAAGTTTGAAATGTTTAGAAAATTTAAAACGTGTGCTGTCCTGTTGTTATGGTTATCACTGGTTTTATAAAGACCACGGGGCATCTTCCATCTGAGGGAAAACACCCTCTCACAAATGCTCACACTCTAACTCCAATTTCAGTGTGTCTCTGATCACCGGAAATAAAAACAAATCAGGTTTGTAAAAGTCTACACCTAAGTCTCCCCTCTCACGGAACATCACCATTTTTTAATCCATCCTGAAAAATGGGACATTTTTCCAGCAGCTGATGCTTTTAAGCACGCTGGACTGGGCTCAGCATTCCTTCGCCCTGATGCCATGCACCAGCATTTGTCTCAGAAGACATCTTTTGTACTGGTAACCAAAAGGCAAAAGAAATCAGAGCTGTGAACAGGGAGCGGGGGTGGGGGAGGAAAACTGCTTAGACAAATTCGCCAAAAAGAATTCTGACCCAAACCTGGATATTTTCAGTCCCTCAAGATGCACGCTTCAAAGTAAAGCCCCCTGACTTTTATAAGGTATTGTGCCTATTTTCACACTATTGGTTTTAAAAATACGCTCTGCTTTATGGTAATGTGTCGCAGGGAAGTTAGCTATAGTTTCATGAAAGACGTTTTCATCCCTGACTGGCATCTTCTCAATAGCTGGGGCCCAGGCACACCGCTCTCTTCCCGGCCAGGCCCTCTGCCCTGAAACAGTGCCGCATTCATAACTTATTCTCAGCTCCACGGGGCAGTGCCACAGAAAAGCTTCTCCAACCTAGTGGGTTACATCACTGCAAAGTCTTCCATTTGGCCTAGGTGAAAAACATGAATGCATGCCTCATTCATTTCTCCACCTTCAAAAAAAATAACGTAAAAGCATACCCACCCTCTGCTGAAGACCTGTGTACCCGCAGCCCGGCTCAGTCAAAGCCGCGCTTACTGAATCTCATGCAGGGGTAACTGCTAACTTTGTAAAACTCCCACTAACCTTTCAGACGATCCTTATAGCTTGTGCCACTATTAAAAATGCCCAGCGAGATACCAAAAAATATCTTAAAAGTTTTCATGGAAAAGCCTTTGATGGGCGCCAGCTTTGCCTCTCTTTGGGTTTAGGTCACATTTTAAAAATATGCTTGACATATAGTAATGGAACCAAAAACCTCACCCGCCCCACTGACATCAGCGCACATAAACCAGTACACAAGGGGCCTTTCCTTCCCCGCACTTCCCCTGATGGCCACAGGAAATGAGTGCATCCCGGTCTTTTCAGTGTGTGTCAAATATCCGTGAGTCTTTAGAAGGTAGGCTGGCAGTCTATCCAAAATATTTTAAGTTGAAGAAACTACAATTTCCTGTCTCCTCATTAGAATATGCCTTTTAAGGCTTAACCACAGGGAACGGCATGAGAGCATTTCCATCTTATTCTCAAAACACAGGTATATATTCGCACTTGTGGGAAGACACCCAATGCTGGTCTTCTCCTCCTACATCATACAAATGAGAGAAGGGATGGAAGCTGGTGCTCCCGCTCTGACTTTTCAGAGGACGTGCGGCATCCAAACCCACAGCCGCACAGGGCTGTCCCAGCGGCAGGCCACTCCCCTGCACGGAGTCCAGTCCTGTCGGGGTCCTGTGCGCTCTCGGGGCTACCGTGACGATGGCCCGTCCTCACTGCTGTCTGTCTGAATGACAGGGGAAAGCTACGTCAATTGTGAAGAATCGTGGACCTTATGATGAACGACTCACTCAAAGCCGCTGATACCCTTGATCGTGTAAATCCATCCTTGCTCACCAAGCCATGGCGTGATCGGACTTGATGGCTTCGACCAGGCCACTTCTGTGCACGGTGGAGAACCCAGCCGCGGCCACCCGCCTGGGGACCTGGAGCCTCAGCGTCCTGCGCACGCTCACAGATACCAACTCCCACAGGCCTGACCCTTGGCTCTGCCCTCTTCTCCCCTCCACGGTGTGTCCTTCCTTCAGACTTTGTTTTTTTGTTTTGTTTGTTTTTCAAACAATCCCTAACTGACATACATGAGGAAAAAAAGATATCTTCCCCAGAAAGTCTACACTGAGAATTCCAAAAGAGGCTCGACTCCTTTACTAAACACAACATATATTTGTGAAATTAGATTAACTCTTTATTTATTTATTTTTTAAGTACAGCCCTGGCTGGTGAGGCTCAGTTGGTTATCTTCTTATGTACTGGGGTGGTGGGGGGCGGGGCGGGGCGGGGCGGGGGAGGAGTCATCAGTTCAATTCCCGGTCAGGGCACCTCATGTACTTCCTTCCATTTGGAAGGTTTATTAGCCCATTAAGCTTATATTAAAATACTCACATGTGTGCTAACATTTTTTAAATAGAAATATTAATTCTTGGAACACTATAAGTCCACATTTGTACAGGAACAACCTAACATCAACACTGTGGACTCTTCTAATAAGCCAACACCCGCTCCCTGTGCTACTGTGTGTGCCCCAGATTTCTGACTGTTCAAAACGGTTCGGTGGCCTCTAGACTGTGTACCTCTCTCCTCCGGACGTGTCACTGAAGCCTTCCCTGCACCAAGTGAAAAGAGGGTGTCAGCATCTATACGATCCACTGTTACCAGGCCAACCTACGGGATTCATTTTGGGCCCCGTTTTCCTTATCAATATATAGTATTTGCTTGTGTGTCTGAGTCAGACTAGACACATATCTCGCTATGACAGTATTCCGGCATGTCATTCCCAGATGGCCCTCATAACTACCACACAGTAATCATTACCATAATGTAGGAAACTCCTTTTATGAGAGAATAGATATAATTTGGCCCACAAATCTTTACATCTTGATGAACCTTATGCCAGGACTGAATCGGCTGACAAGGTACACACCAAGTCAGAAAAGCCCCTTGATGTAAATGCCCTCAACAAGGTCATCAGACACGGTGCTCTCCGAACTCTGGGATGACCAGCCTGGATCTGCAGACCTGGCGGCCATTCCTCCAGAAATTGGTTGAGGAGACAGGGCCAAAATTCACAGAATATTCACATGACTAAGGATAATTAACATCAGCCATTTCCATCCTACAAAAGAAAATAGAGCTTCTGTTAAAAATGAACAATAAAGACATTATTTTGGTTCCATTGTGTGTGCTTTTTAAGCAGTTCCCATCTCTAAAAAATACATTGTAAACACAACAGTATTCCAGCTACCCCGGTGTTATCCAATGTGCCTGATAATGTTGTTGGAAGAAATTCTGTAAACACTGGAAGAGAGTGTAAAACTGCCTTAAATATTATTTCCACGCAAAACGCCCCACAAGAAAGGCTTATCGAGAATTGAAACATATTTAGGTAGTTACTGAACTTACATGGCCACATCTCTAAAGAGAGATGAAAGCAAAATATGGATAAAAGAACACCAGGTCTCTGTTATTTATTCATTTCTTTTCTTTTTTGCATCTACTTAACTCTAAGCATTTTCTCCTTATATATAAGCACTGAAAAAGCAGCGGGATTCATATAAAGATATCATGCCAATCCAAATGGAAGATCTCTGAAGAGTGGTGTGATAGACAATCCTCATTCTGCTTCCAACTCCAAAACAAATTCTAAGACAGAGCAAGGATTAAAACCAGACCAAACTAAGATCGAGCCTTTGTAACTCAGGTCAGGATTACATCTAAACAAAAAGCAGCTCCATTTCAGAACATGGGACAATGTATGACGTGTTATATCTACTGAATCTGGTCAGTTAGGCTCCGTTTTAAACCACATTATATTAACCAATTTTTCTTCTGAATGAGTTTTTCTGGATAACACTTAATAATTCCATTTAGTTTGATAAGCTTTGCTAAATTACATAAATATAGCACAACATCACTAATGTATAGCAATTATTGGAGAAGAAGGAAAGCCAAAATATATAGTTTCAGCCAAAGATTTAAATTTATGGAGTTTGGCAAAGACTTTTGGAATGAATATTGGTGTATGTTATTTTTTCATTTATAAAGGGAAATTTTGCATTTAAGAATATTGTTGGAAGAACAAAATTAAGTGAAAACCTACAATGCCAAATGAAAAGTATTCATCTCAAAAATGAATGAGTCAATATAAATGAATGTCCTGGCTCCTCAATATTAGAAATGTAAACATATCATTTAACCTAATAAATAATTCCATCAATATAAATCATCCATACACACCACCACCACCACCACACACACACACACACACACACACAATATTGGTGAAATAGGAAGTAGGAGAATTGCCATTGTCTAAAGAAAAATACAAAATTTCACAAGCAAGAGTTGTTTATGTATGTTCACCATTCAAAATAACCTACGACAGACAAACTTGAGGAATTTCTTTGTTTTTGATGGAGAATATATTCACTGTAATTACTAGTAAAAAACAACAAAAATCTTCCTCAATACCTTTGTAATGGCAATATGCTATTCAAGCATCTACCAATCTGTATGTTGAAATTTGTTTTTTTCTAATTACACCTAAAAATATGTGTCCTTTCATCTTTACTTAAATAACTTATAAGTACATACCATGCCACAAACTGTTACAAATGGCCAAACCAGACATACATTTTTTTTCTAGCAGAGTCCTAAACTTTTAAATTATTCCTGTCACTACAGAAAAATAAATGAAAGCTGCAAGTAACCCACAAGCTTTATCTTAGCCAAGAGTTTTAACTCTGCCTCTGCCATCTGCATGATATTAGCAGGTGGTAAACTGAGTGATTTTGGTTTCACTTTCTTTTCCTTAACCCTACAGTGAGCAGTAAAATGCCCAACGACGGGTTCATACAATGGAGCGGACAGATGCAAGGGACCATGCAGAAGGTAAGTGTCTAGGATTTAGGAACTAACTGGATTTGAGAAGGAGGTTACCTAAAAAACTGCCATGTCTTGAACATATATACCTGGAGTAAAAGCATGAGGTGGGAGGTTAATTATTTAAGGAGCACACAGACATAGAGCCAGGCATTATTTTAAGGGATATCCTAGTTTGGAATGTGAGGTGCTGGGGTGATGTCTTGAGAGAAGAGAAAGTCAGAAAAGGAAAGCAGAAACTGAGGCAGGGTGTGGTAAGCAGAGATAAAATGCAACGGCCACCAGCATAGAGCTGCTCTGTGACACCCCCGGAATGGATGAGATCATAGCGAGAGTGTGTGAATGCAAGAGCCACTGGCCTGAGACTTTTGGGGTCTGTGCAGTTAAGAGTTGAGTGTGCTTTGGTCTTGCCCTCCGAAACAGTATGTGGCTGGAGCACTTACCACCCCCCCAACCAAGACGGTGCAGTAAGACTCGCGTTGCTCTCGGAACACCTGAGAAGCATTTGTGTGATACCTTTAAGGTATGCTTTATGGCTTGGAAAAAAAAGAGTGGAATCGAGATTTATTTTCAAATGGTCAACTTCTGAGTATTTTTTCTAATCAAAAGAATATGTTATTTTTTTAGTAAAAATAAAAATAGTCTGAAAATTTTAATGTAACATATAATGTATATAGTTTCTTTGCAAAACACTTACTGCCTAGAGACACAACAGCGCTTAATATGTTCCCTGTTAAAAATAGTTCAATGGCTGCCACATTTCACCTCTGAGGTGGATTCATTTCCATATTGGACTCAAAAGATCACTTTCTGTGAAGTAGTCTCAAGATGCATGTTCCGTTTACAAAAGCTCTTCAGATGAAAGATGTTTTTGCAAATGCAAAATATGAATTATTGTCATCACAATCATTTTTATTGTGCGAGGCATGTGAATGGACTTTGCATCTGCTGGCTCCAAGGTTTTACCACAGCAGGGCGGCTGGTTAAAATCTAAATTCCTAAAGCAGTACTGTAATACTTTGAACCATAGTGACATCCAAGAGGGATAATGACTTTCTGATGAAGTGAGCCGCTCCTCCATGTAAGGGGAGAAACGCCAAACCTGGAACCTGGTGCAACCTCACTGCTAAGTCCTGGCTGCAAGTGGATAATGAATGGCTGCAGCCATTTCTCAGTTCGACTGTGTGAACCTCGAACAGCAAAAACTGCTGCCGGCCACATTACTGGGGAGCCCAACAATTTGAGGGGTGTGTGTGTGTGTGTGTGTGTGTGTGTGTTGCTAAAAAATTAAATTGAAATACTTTTTTTTTTCTAAATACCTTCCACAACCTAAGTGGCCTGTATCCTCTTTCAAGACAGAGTATCAGTTTATTTCAAATTTAGAGATACTGGCCTCGATTCAAATTCATGGCAGTTATAGAAACCAATGTTCCGTGCCTTGATTCAGGTGGCAAGCATTAAATCTTTTTCCGGCTGTCATGCAACAACAACTTTAATACAAATTAGCACTGCCAAACTCAGTTTCCTGGGCTCAGAGGTCCTTGATGCTACTCCGTGAATTTTATTTAGACTTTCGCATGAACTGGGCTCTTTGGAAATGGTAGCATACGGAGAGAAGAAACCTAAACAAAAATGCAATTTAATTATTTCCAATTCAGTATTCTAATTTACAACTTGCCACAAGAAAATTCAATATCCCCCTTTTGGTTATTGTGACTAATGTGAAACTTAATCATTATGTCATACAGGAGAATGTTCTTAAATGCAAATTCGGCTTCTGCAACTGCAGTGCTCCCTTCAAGCTGTTTACATTGAACAGAGACCTGTCAATCAATACTAAGTCAGAAATACTGTGCTTCTCTTAGCATCTCCTGGTTTCTGAGTCAAACCTTCCCAGAGCTCACAACCGTGAGAACAACAGACCGACGTAAAAGAACCACCTCTTCTCACGAAATAGGAAAACTCAATTAACTCCGAACCTGACACTCCCAACAACTTTGGAATGACTTCCAGCAAGGAGAGATCTGTCAGAGGAACAAGACTTCAAGCTAGGAATGGATTTTTCTTCTTTCTCAAATTGATTTTTAATGAAGACACCCAGAGAAAAATCATAGTGATAAAGTAGTTAGTTGGAGCTTCCGGTCTCGGGATATGAGGTATGTTCGAACTCCCGATCCTCTGGCGTCATGTGAACACTCACACAGACTCCATCCAGCTGTTTTAGCACTGACACAATAATATGTCATTTCTTTTCTTTGGGAGATGTTTCCAGCAAGTTGACTGGCACAATCCTAACTCTGCATGCACCTCCTAGTTTAGTAAGCTGCTTTTCCTTAACAACCACTTCAAATCCCACAAATGAGCCATGTTACCCAAAAGGACCTCATTCCAAATTCTGGTTATGTAGTTTTATTCTTTCTGACCCTGAGAAGTCCGGGAGCCTGTATTTTTAGACTGGGGGTGGGGGGGACGTCTAAAACATTTAAAATAAAAAAGAATTGGGAAAATGTGATTTCCTTCAATGTGCATTCCACCATGAGGCCTTTAGATACCTCAACAGAGCAAATTATGCCAGGGTGCCTTGCTATATTGCAGCCCTCGGGCCCACCAAGAGCGATGTCACAAATAATGCTCCGCACATGGTTCTGGCCCTTTTAAAGGGCCGTAAAGATTGTAAAGAACAGGACAGTGGCGTCAGATAGATGTTACTTACAACCTACGTGACCTTCCACTGTGACCTTGGCTCTGAACTCAGTGTCCTCGTCTGCAGAGTGAAATCAGCAGTGCCCGCCTCAGGAGATGTTTGCGAGGATTAAACAAGACAACATATCGAATTCAGTGACGCCCATAACATGCGCTACGTAACCGTTAGTTCTGAATCTTACTGAACCTTCACGAGTCAGTGAAGTGGGCCTTCGGATCCCCACTTTACAGAATAGGAAACTGGGGCTCAGCTCAACTGGTTCGCTCCAGGGTACACAGGTTTTAAGTGGCAAAGCCTGGAGCAATGTCTTAGAGATGAGCAACAATAAGCAGAATAATACTAATAATAATAGTAACAGCAAACATTTATGGTGTGCCTCAGTGTGGCAGGGACGACCGAGCCCTTGAAGATGGTATCCAATGTAATAGTCTTTCTTAAGGACCCTATGTGATTTACACTACTGTCCCTATTTTATAGATAAGGAAAACTGAGGCTCAGAATAGCGGAGACATTTTTAACCACTTAGCAATTATTTATTGAGTTCCTGTGATCCAGGTGTGAGGAGTACAACCTCCCAGGACAGACAGGATTCCTGACCTCTGGACTTCACAAAATTACTCCTGAACAATCTTGAAAGGTTGTCACCTTAGAGACTGAGGAAAAGAGCGATCTAAAACTGAACGCAGTCATCACCTAACACTTTGTTTTGGGGACAAAGTAACAATCAACCCCTTGAAGATCTTTTCTCACGAATCCATCCAACATTTATCTAGTATGCAAGCAATTATCATTTCTACTTTACAGAGAAGTCGACAGAAATATTAACAGGCTTCAATCTGTGGATTAAAAACAGATTCCAAAAGTGAAAATAAAACATTTCTCAGAGACTGGAACCTAGACACCTAGTGGGCCCCTTCCATACTGGAAGCCCAGTTCCCTCCATACACTCTGGGAGACCCTCCTCCCACCAACATCCTGGCCCCCAGATCTACACACAGCTGTTAAAATTGACATACACCCAAACTCCATCACCCCCTCCCACCTTCCTGTGCCTGAGACAGAGCTCCCAGCTAGTATCCCTGCTTTGCCCAACTCCAGGGCACACCATTCATTCAAATACAAGGGAAACCCTGCTCTGTGAGTTGTTCCAGGCCTGGCCCTGCTCCAGGCTGTGTATTTGGGCTTTTCCTTTGGTGCAGAGTAGGAGTTCCTACCCCAACTCCCAACCTTACTAAAGAGAACGCAGAACACATACACCCTGCACATCTGGAATCCAGCCTCTTCTCCAATTTACTCTTGGCAAGTTTTATCACCTCCCAAGTCTCCATCTCCTCACCTGTAAATGGGGTAACAACAACAGCATCCAAATCATGAGGTTATCGTAAAGATTAAATGAGATCATAAAGTATCTAGTGCAGTGTCTGCCACATGTGGGCTCAATAAATATCATTAGTGGCAAGTTATATTTACTATAATTTTAACTCCAATTTTACCATTCCTCTCCAATTTACCCAGACCCATCCAATAATAATTGTGAGAAATACCAGGAAAAAAATAGCACTAAAAGAATAAGTCATTTTTTTAAATGAGATTCCAAAGTAGATCGCTGATCTTCAGATTCTGCCTGAGCAGTGTCGCTATTAAAAGAATGACAATGTTGACAAACTGCTCAGATTCTTCAAGCCAGAATTTTATGTTTTTCCTCTTCTAGCCACAATTCAATTGAATAAACATATTAGGCTGGTGTGTATGATTTGTATGGCTGTGTGTGTGTGAGAAAGAGGGAGAGAGAAACTTACAAGTAATAATGTCTGGAATACCAGCAGCGGTTCTCAACCTGTGGGTCGCAACCCCTTTGGGGGTTGAACGACCCTTTCACAGGGGTTGCCTAAAACATAACAGTAGCAAAATTACAGTTATGAAGTAGTAATGAAAATAATTTTATGGTTGGGGGTCCCCACAACATGAGGAACTGTGTTAAGGGTCGCAGCATTAGGAAGGTTGGAACCGCTTCGAGGAACCTAGGATAGGGGATCATGGCATCCTTGGATCCCACAGTCTGTTTTAAAGCATAGAAAACATGAGGAGGCAAAATCGGCTCCAGATAAGGGAAATGAAACGTTTACCCAATATGCTAATTCATAATTATGGTGACAATAGGTATGGTTAGCTGTTGCAACCTACAAATACCTTTAAAAATATAATTTTACACAGAACACAGTGCCTTCTTTCAACCTTGAAGAAACATACTTGACAGGAAGGAGCCCTGTGAGAACAGGAGAGAAGGGGCTAACTCAGAGTGAAAGATAAAGAATGAGCCGAATCTGTCTAAGATTCACATTTACAGTAACCCCCCTCTCCTTCGTCTCTGAGTGTGCGGTGACGAGCCCTGAGTCTGCAAATGGGTGGAGGGATGGCCATGACCTGACAGATTAATGCTACCTCGACTCTTTTCTTCTGATTCTTCTGTAGAAGTGAAGGTGTCAGATCAAATAATTAACCTTAGTACACAGATATTTCTACCTGACATAAAGTCCTTTCCTCGGTCTTCAGCTATACTCTCTGTATATAAATATATAAGAGAAGGAGCACTGACTAATGTCAGTATCTAAATATGACCAATGAAGGAGCCTTAAAGAGCAGATAAGAGGTGTGCAGTCTGGTCTCATGACCCTTTGAAGCAGCAATCTCTCAATTTCTTTGCTTATGCACCACTGTTAGTAAAACATGGCCTAGGACAGGTCTTTAAAATGCATGGACCTACCTAGCTCTCAATTGTAGATATGTACACTCTACTAATATAAAATGTATATTACAAAACAAAAGAAAAATGTTAAAAGGTGCCCTGGACAGTTTGGCTCCATGGTAGGGCATCGCCCATGAACCAATGAGTCCTGGGTTCGGTTCTGACCAAGGGCATGTACCTCGGTTGCAGTTCGTCCCCGGTCCTGTTCGGGGTTGTGCGGGAGGCAACCAGTCCATGTGTCCCTCTCACATCGATGTTTCTCTCTCTCTCCCTTTCTCTCCCTCTCCAACCCCCACCCCCTGTCTAAAGATATATAGAAAAATATCCTTGGGTGAGGATTTTAAAAAATAAATAAATAAATACATTTAAAAGGCAAAGTTAAAACATGAATGCAAATGGAAGCTTCCTTATTTCTTTCCTGAATCAAAATGGGTCACCCTACAAACCACCTGGAGTTCACACACCACCGCAACCTCAACAACAGCAACAAAAAACTTCCAAAAAAGAAAATCACCTCGAAGAGGTAGAGATGCTGTTACAAATGAAACCCGTTTGTTGCTGTTTTGTTGTATTAACTACAGGAGCTGTCTTCCTCCGTGAGGTGTTGCGTTTTTAGCTTTCCTTCCCTACAGAGGATTTCACGTTCCTCTAGTACAAATGCATGTAAAAACTGCCCTGGCCAGTTTGGCTCAGCGGTTAGAGCGTCGGCCTGCGGTCTGGAGAGACCCGGGTTCGGTTCCCGCTAAGGGCATGTACCTCGGTTGCAGTTTGTCCCCGGCCCTGGTTGGTCGTGTGGGTGGCAGCCACTCGATGTGTCCCTTCACGTCGATGTTTCTCTCTCTCTCTCCCTTCCTCTCTCTCCCTCCCACTCTATCTGTACAAAAAATGGAAAAATAGCCTCGGGTGAGGATAAAAAAAAAAAAAAAAACTAAAAAGGCACAAACTGATATATCGGTATACTAAGGAATGATGGTTCCTGTGTGTTAGACACAGCAAAGATGCTTCCTTTTATAATTCTTCTCTGTTAACATCAACAAAGGTGACCATTTGAAAGAAATAATAAACAGAAGGGAAAAAAACCACCATATTTTCTCAAAGACAAGGAATCACCCAACTGCTAATACACGTTCTCTGGGCTGCCAGTATTAAGAGACTTAGTCTGGAGACGAGAGGTTCTTTATTCAAATACAGTACGTCTTCTCCTAGCACTGTGGAGGTTCTTGAAACCGTGTGCTTTAAGTTAAATGACACAAAAAACAAAACTTACACCCTGGCCGGTTTGGCTCAATGGTTAGAGCATTTGGCTCAGTGGTTAGAGCATCGGCCTGCAGTCCGGAGAGACCCGGGTTTGGTTCCCGCTAAGGGCATGTACCTCGGTTGCAGTTTGTCCCCGGCCCTGGTTGGTTGTGCGGGTGGCGACCACTCGATGTGTCCCTTTCACATCGATGTTTCTCTCTCTCTCTTCCTCTCTCTCCCTCCCACTCTACCTGAACAAAAAATGGATAAATGTCCTCGGGTGAGGATGATTTTAAAAAAAAAAAACTTACCATAGGCTAATTGATATAAACCAGAGTTAAGTTCTTGTGGTATATTTTGGGTTACAAAACATCACCAAACTTCTCAACAAAATCCAAATACTTCTAATATTAAATATTGAAATAAATGGGAGCTGTACATACGTTTAAGAAAGATGAATAAAAACAAGTAAGATCATTCTTTTCCAACCTGTGAATTCCAGTTCAGGGTCATGGGTGGCCGGAGCCTATCCCAGCAGCTCCAGGGTGCTGGGCACCCATCCCGAACAGGACACCTCCCCATCACAGCGCCACGCACATACACACCCACATTCCTTCAGACTGTGACCATTTAGACACGCCAATTCACCTGTTGTGTACATTTTGGGATGTGGGAGGAACCAGAGTACCCACAGAAAACCCACGCCAGAATGGGGAGAACATGCCCACCCCTCACAGACTCTAGCCCCAGCCAGAAGAAATGTTTCTCATCAACATTATTACGAAACAATGTTGAGCAAAACAACACTATTCCAGGACCTGCTGCACTTCATCTACTAGGAGTCTTTAATGATTCAAATGCTTGTTGCAGAATATTATATCAAGTCTGTGCTAGCGTGGTACAACGGAAACCTATTCTACCAATATCATCCTCAACCAAAGAGGAATCTAGAGAGCATGCCTGACTACCTACTAAATTCCGGCAGATTACCTTACGGATCAGGCATCTCTCTATATTTATTCTCATTAGACACACTAAAGAAGGTTTTCTTTTGTGTTCACTTTGTTTTGTTTGGTTTGACTTCTTTTTCATGCCGTTCTAGTATAGCCTGGATGATCCCGTGATCATTAAGGGTGGCCACGTGGCACTGGCCTGACCCTCAGAGGTGAGCCGAAGCCAGCTCAGGGCGTCTGGAAAGCCCCCGCCCTCCTGACAGAGGAGCATGAGAGCAGCCGGACTTGCCCCCACCGCTCTGCCTCCAGAGCAGGCAGGACAGGGGGTCGCTACCTCCTGACCACGAAGAGGAAGCCAGGAGAACCCCAGGAGGCACCCGCTCTGTCTTCATTTGGTTGTCAAACCCACCACAGCAATAGCACCTACCTCTGTGTTTCTCGTTACTTTATTTTTAAGGTCATCTTTGTTTAAGCCACTCTGGGCCCCTTTTTCTGTTGTCTGCTATGGCAAACATCCCTGACAGGTGTCTTCTTTCTCCTCATCACGTGCCCAAATTGGAATTCGAATCTCACCAAACGTCTGAATTATTCTTCCTCTTCTGACTCCTTGCACACTTTCTCTGTATTTTAGTTGAGACCCTCATCATGTTTTTGTATGTTATTATTGTATCACTGGAGAGTAAACTCCTCGTGATGTTTCATTCATCATGGCTTACCACAAAGCACTTAGCACAGTGACAAACAATTATGAGTGTTTAGTTTAATATTTATTGAATAAATTGTATTGGTAATAAAGGATAACCTCCCTCGTCACTTAGATGACAATAATCAAATTCACAAACCTCTTTATGTAAATGGCTCCTGTGTACATTCTAGTTACATTTCTATCTCTATATAACCATCCACGCATTCATTATTCAACATTAATCTATGTTCAAAGCAATATACTATGTGCCAAAGCAGCATAAATCCTTCCAATAAACTTACTGACTTCAAAAAAAAATTAGTCATTGTAGAAACTAAAAACAGAGTCACTATGTCCTATGGCCTATTTCAGATGACAGTACTTTAAAGGGTTACTTAATCTAGGTATTCCCTGCTATAGAAATGACACTCACAATTCAAAATATATTTGCAGAACTATAAACAGATTTTCATTTACAAGCAATTCCAAACTTCCAAACAAATGAAATCCTGAAAGTACAGTTTTATAGGAAACTAAGAATACTTTTTCAAACAACAAATAACATTTTAGAGTGTGGTTAGGTGTCTGATCAGCCCCAGATGCCTGGTTAACCTTAATGTGGCAAAATTATGGACCAGATATTCCCAGCATGAACAGTAAGTCAGTGAAAAGGGAAATTTTAAATATTTAGAAGGAGACATCAAACTCACTCTACTCCACTTATTGTTTGGGTTTGGAGTTAGCTCAAGGCAAAAACTTCAAACAGATAAATGTGTCTTAGAATCTTCTCTTTCTTTACTTTTCTCTTTCCTAGATATAAGCGGAAAATGCCTTGATCCAAAACGTAATAACCACTTCCCTTCCTAAAGCACAGAAGGGTCCTCCACTACCACCATCAAAACCATTTCTCTTTCCACCCGAAAACCCCAAGCAAAAGGCCCTTTACCTCGGATATAAGACAGAAGACAAAGTAATCACAGTAATTTGCAAGGGTACTTTCTGGGAGCATCTACCTTGTAAAGAGACCCTGGCCTAACAACCCTAATGTCTCTAACTGCAGGACTCCGGTCCCACCAATGTGAGGTGAGCATTCCAGGTTAAGGAGAGCCCCCTTTTCCCATTGTATGGGGGACGCTCTCTTATAAGCAAACAAGTCTGAAATGAGTCAATCTGGGGTGGGGGGTAAACTACCCTATCCCAATCCTTCTAGCTCTTCTTTTAACCATTTCCCATTCCTGAACTCACGGATCCTTCTAAATACGCATTTTGCTCCACAAAGAAATATGAAGGCTATACTGTGTGGCAAGGCATTGCTTTTTACCCCTTGTCCTCCGATAGGTACAGCGGGGATTTTAATAAAGGAAAGAGCAATGGGCGAGCGGGGGCAACCTGCTGGATTTATTAGGGGTCATGTGAAATTTGGCAACCATCTGTACTTGTGAGGTTGAAGACTTTAATTAAAACAAAATGTGATTACAAGGAATTTAATTTAACTGTTCTTTTCATGCCGCAGACTTCAGCAAAGGCGCTGTGTGTGTGTGTGTGTGTGTGTGTGTGTGTGTGTGTGTGTGTGTGTCATTGAAACCTTGATCTTTAGGAATCTTCCAAGGTAATAATGAACATAAACTATCTTCAACATTTTTTAAAAGCTAATAAAAGTGTTACATTTCTTCCTAAACAGGGCTTAACAAGATAACTAAAACATCAAGTTCTTTTGGTTTTAACCAGTATTATCCTGGGGTATCTCAGGCAGAGCAGTGTCCTCTTGGTAGACATCTGTCACTAACGAATAAAGAATGGCAAGACCGGAACATATCTCCATACGTGCTGTTTACAAGACTAACATATTTCAAAACTAGTTTAGAAAGAAAACAATAATTTGAGTCCTTAATAATGAAAAGTTTGGAACCGTGATCATGGATTTCATTACAATATGAAAAAAATTGGGGAAATAAAATACAATCCAGAATAGTTTACACAGATATTAGTCATCAACTGAAGAGGCAGTCTATATATATCTTTATATACATATATTTTAAGGTGATCCGAAGTGGAACTCAAAAAATATCACCTCTACTCTGTTTGCTGAAAGTTATAAGTAATATTTTTTATTTATTTTTATTCTCATCCGAGGACATTTTCCCATTTTTTATTCAGATAGAGTGGGAGGGAGAGAGAGAGAGAGAGAGAGAGACATCGACGTGAAAAGGACACATCAAGTGGCTGCCACCTGCACGACCAACCAGGGCCGGGGACAAACTGCAACCGAGGTACATGCCCTTAGCAGGAACCGAACCCGGGTCTCTCTGGACTGCAGGCCAACGCTCTCACCGCTGAGCCAAACCAGCCAGGGCTATAAGTAGTATTTTTAAATTATTTACTTTTACCCTGAAAAGAAGGCATTTTTAATAAATATTGCCTCCAGGGAACTGATGACATTATACATGGTATATAATTTCCAATCCTACTTTTTAAAACACACCTATTTCATAAAAGAAGTCTTAAACAAAGTTATATTTTTTGGTTAGAGCTGAGGCACAAGCGGCAAGGCTGGAAAGCAAACCATGGAAATCATTTTCACAAAAGTCCAAATCATGTTCAGCACAGGGAGAAGGAAGCATGAACACTTCCAGGTGGCTGTTGCTGGGATGGTAGGAACATCTGTCTCACCCTGGGTAGGTGTATGTTGAAGTCCCACCCCCAGCACCTCAGAATGTGACCTTATTTGGAAACAAGGTCTCTGCACAGCAGTCCAGGTCATGAGGGTGGGCCCTGATCCAGTAGGACCAGTATACTTAAAAAAGGAAAAAACTGGGGGAACAACACTACATGGAGATGAAGGCAGAGAATGGCTGACACACCGATCAGCCCAGGAATGCCCGAGAGTTGCAGCAAACCAGCAGAAGCCAGGAGAGAGGCAGGGCACAGATTCGCCCTCACAGCAGAAAGAACCGACCCTGCTGACGCCTTGGCCTTGCACTTCCAGCCTCTAAAATGGTGAGACAATGAAACTCTGTTGTGCAAGCCATCCAGCTGGGGGCGCTTGGTTGCAACAGCCCTAGAGCCTAGAAAATGAACACAGTGGGTCATTATTTTTTACAATTATGTTTAAACTGCACATATATGTTGCATGGACTTTTCTGAATATGTGTTTAAATTAACAACAGAAAATAAATCGAAAACCCACTCCTTGCTCAGAGGTAAGAAAAAAACAGGAACCTTTGCACAAGAATCAAAATGGACATATTAGGTTAGTTTTCCGGGTTGGAAAGTCAATTAAGTCACAGAGCTCGAGGGTAACAGAAGCAAATGAAGACAGCAACCACGAAACTGGCTTTACCGTTAATGACTTCTGATTTTCTCCTATGTTTTGAAACCTTCTCCCCGGGTCCATAAAATCATTTTTATTAATGGCCAGGTATCTTGATGTGTTTTAAATTTTTAGTCCCCACTATTGCAAATGTCTTTAAAAAAACAGTTTTAATTTCATCTCATTCAGCCTACATGCTGGTCTCTCTGCTTTTCTCAATTAACCTTATTGTATTACGTCATTAGTAACATGGCTTTCTTTTTACTTACTTAGTTATAAGAGGCAACCCCACCTGACATTCTTTTCTAAATTATGGCACGGCACTAAAAATTAATTAATTATAAAGGTATCTTTTCTTTAAAGATATTTCTGAAAAATAAACATGTTTTGTCTACTCATCTACTAATTCTACTACCTACCATTTCTTTTTGGTCACCTGACTAGAATTTTTACAAGTAGAATCTGCAGGTTTACAGGCTAATAGTCATCTTATTTGTCAGATAAGAAAGCTGAGATTTTGCCTTTCCGCCTTCCCGGGGGGGGGCCCCCCGGGGTGTTGTCCTTGGTTCTCATGTACCTTAAAGGGGACCCACACTGTCTGGCGCCTGGATGTCCTGCAGGTGGAGGAGGATGCCCGCAAGTTCCCTGCGGCAGGGAGGCGCTTAGGAGGCACCGGCCTTGGCTTCCAGATGGAACAGTCCATCTACAACAGGAAGAGTGCTGGTGTGTCTACACCACAGATCTGAAGAGAACCTGGGAGGAGCTTCTGCAGCCAGCTCTGCCACCGTTGCCACTGAAAACCCGCTGACATCAGTGTCACATCGTCCAGGAACCTGGCCAGCGAGCCGTGCTGGAGTTTGCCGCGGCCCTGGGAGCCACCCCCATTGCTGCCCCGGGAGCCACCCCCATTGCTGCCCCTTCACTTCTGGAACCTGCACCAACCAGGTCCCGACCTCCTGAAGCCGAGGCTTCCAGTGGCTGCTGATGCCAGGGCTGCGCCCCAGCCTCACAGGGGCGTCTGAGGTTAACCCGCCTGCCCTTGCTCTGTGGACCGCAGCCTCTCCTCTGCACCATGTGGACACTGCCATCCCTGCCACGACAGGGGGCTCGCTCCGTGGGTCTGATGTGGTGGACGCAGGCCCGAGAAGATCTGCACACGCGTGGCACCATCTCCCATGAACACCTATGGCAGGTCCTGCCTGATCTCACCTCTACAGAAACCCTGAAGAGGTTGGAAAGAAAGAGCAGGCCACGGCTGAAAAGGCTGTGACCCAGGAGGGACTGGGGGGGTGAATGAACTGCTCCAGCTCCCAAGGTCACTGCTGCTCGGCCCGAGGGCCCAGTCTGGTCCGGAGGCCCGGATGCCCTCTGTGCCCACACAGCAGTCTCCTACCGAAGCCTGGGCTGCAGCCCCCCTGCTCAGGCCACAACGTGGTACAACAGCCACTGAGTGGTCTTAGGCTGGTCACCCACAGACTCCTGACAGAATGGAAACAAGGACGACGGAAAATAAACAGTATCCTAAAAAAAAAAAAAGAGGAAGAAGAAGAGGAAGAAAGAAACAAAGCTGAGATTTTGAAGTGGCACAGTGGAGAATGGAAAAGCAGACAGTCAGATCCAGAACCTCTAGGTCTGGATATTCTATAATAGTTGCCTTATTAATATGGCCTTTTAGTCTAAGGTAACACATTTCATCCACACCTACAAATCCAATTCAACAAAATCACAAAGTGCTATCCAAGGCAGGAAGAGGATCTGGTTAAGACTTTTTCAACTGTAATTCTCATGACACAATATGGGCAACATCGCCTCATAAAAACTTTGGAATATTATTGGTACATTTTTTCCTAATGAAATATTTGTGGTAATCAGCCCCGAGCTGGCTTCCCACCTCCTAGTATTTCCCACCCGTGCGTAGTTCCCATCCCCACTGCACCAGGGCTGGCCTCTCAGTGGAACTGGTATGACGTTCCAGGAATAGGTTCTACACGACTGCAGCTTCCTTCTGGGGTCTCTCCTCTCCTTTCCTTCTCTCCCCGCCCCCATCACTCACTCTGATGTAAGCTGGCTGTCACTGTAAGGACCCTCCGACAGCCTATGGAGAGGTCTAGGAAGTGAGAAAATGAGACTCCCAGTCAACAGCCAGCGAGGAACGGAGGCCTGCTGACAACCACTTGAGCGGAGCATGTTGACGTCAGAAGCAATATTCCAACGTCAACATGCAGCTGCAATCTCAGGAGAGACCGTGAGCCAGAACCACCCAGGCAGGCACTGCAAACCAAGACCCCGTCCCTCAGAAACTATGTTAGATACAAAACGCTGTTGTACAAATGTGTTGGTTGTGAAAAGTGATGTGATTTTAAACTTAAAAATGTATCACTAAACTTTGTTATTAGATTTAGAAAACATGTACTCTATAATTATATCTGTACATTGATTGACATAATACAGCTTAACACATATATAAGACACCGGCTTGGATCATCTTGAGATTTTTTTTAACACCAATGGTTCAAACTAAAATATTTTACGTATTATATGGCACATATATTAAGCATTTTTTAATACTCTGCTTTTTTAGACTTCACAGCTGCCATTTCTTTATGCTTTTCTAGTTACACCTTTTAGAATATGCAAACTCTTTCTCTGACAGAATAAATAGGCTACCTGATTTACAATAGATGCTTCTATTAAATCTTCAGAATTTCCTCTACTCATATGGAATTTTAAATGTCTTCATTAAGATACTTTTTTCTCTTCTATGTACAGTATACTGTGTGTACATATGTAACAATTGGATTTTTTTGCCTTAAAGAAATTGTCAAAACGGGGGGGGGAGGGGCAAGATTTTAGCACATTTGCTGAATATATGGTATTTCAAATAGGAACCTGGGATCTAAAGTCCAGGAGACATGAACTGAAATGCTGGCAATAAAATTTACTAGCTGTGTGACCTTAGGCAATTTACTTAACCTCTCTGTCTTGCTGCATCCTCATTTATAAAATTGCAACAACACCTGTCCCATTGGGTTGAATAAGAAATGAATAATACATGAAAACATTCTTAGCACAGAGTCTAGCATATAGCAAGCACTAAATCAATGAAGGCTTTTCACAATTTAGTGGAGTAAAAAGTAAAACAAAGAGCTGCAGAAAATTTTCCCAGTTGAGGACAATATTGTTTTGGATAGCATCTGTCATTTTGTCCATATTTTATCATTATTTTTATATGTGATTACTTTGTAATTTATATTTTAGTGAAGGCAAAAATAATTATTCTTTGACTATAATTTTCAGGTATATTGAGGAAGACAATGAAGTGAATCTTCCATTAATTAGTGGCATCGCTGACCTCCCACACCGTAGCTTCTCTCCAGCCCATTTTTCTTTTTTTCACAATCATAGCACAAGTCCTAAATACTGAGCATCGGGATTATTTATGCAATGCCATTGTCATATTACTTAGTATTTATAGAGAACTTTAGAATCAATGGGGCATTTTCTCATGCATTATCTCACTGAATCATCTACTAGTTCTAGTTGGATACTGAATATTAATTTCAAACGTGAAATTAATTTAAATATTAAAACAGGAAGCCCCATTCTAACCTCAGAGTTAATCATAGCACTAACGACTGCTCTGTCTCCTGAATGATTCTTCCAGAGAAAGAAGAAGATGGTGGGCTGGGAGCTGTAGGCCACTAGGCCAGTAAGTTGTGTCAAGATTCAGCACAGCCTTTTCGGTGGAATATTATTGGTACAAAACATACCCACTCTGTGCCCTCCCCTTGCAGCCGTCACTTCCCTGAGGTAAAGGAGCCCATTCTCTGAAAAAGCTGGGGAACCCAGTTTCCAAGTTTCTTCTCCCCTCCCCCACTCCCACCCACCCCGCCCCACAAATTGCTTTGGAACAGCCTGATCCATTATCTTTTTTAGCAGCTCATTATTTTAATTTAATGTTCTTATCTGCTGTTTTCTTTCCACTTGGCAAATCTCCTCTTATCAATTGTTACTCTGTATTTAAATTGTGAAAGATAGCTAATTTGGGACTTACTGCAGCAAACACAGAAAAGACCTCTATTGCCAGGACTTATTTGCATTCAGAACTGCTTGCTTTTGAAAGTAACTCCTTTAGCCCCAGAAAGTATCATTTTTTTTATCATTCAAGTTTATCTAGACTTTCCTTTGGATCATCACCTATCACCACTGAAGAAGAGACAAGCCACTGGACAGTACCCATTTAAACAATAAATCTCTTTCAGAAGGGAAGGAGATGAATGGATCTTAACTTAGAAGGAAATATGTATTTTTAAATTGTGGCATAATTTATCAATTTAGCATATTATTAGATTTCATATAATATTAGTAATCTATCTTGTTAACGTTTTCACTTAAATCAGTTCCATTGAGAAGCAAAAACTCTTCTTATTAAGATAACATTTTTCATATTTATTAATGATTTATTAAATGGTTTATCTAGTTTGACCTTTATGCTGATGTTATTCCTTGCAGTTTGAAATAAATCAGTAGTGCTTAATAGTTTCAAATTTAATGTTTAATAGCTCAAATAATAAAAATCCAGTCTCTGTATTTTTCATTTCAAATGAACATTAATCCACCAACTCATTCTTTGTGGGTGTCCTCCTCTACTGGCAGGAGGATGTTCCTCAAAAGACCTCACGCCATCAAGTCCCCTCCCTCCCTCTAATACACTGAGGCCCTAAACGCAAAGGGAGACACACAGCTTCTCGCTGACGTCATGAAGCAACACACCCCGGCACACAAAGTGCTACAAAGCACCCTTTCACTCCACTTGCTTCTTTTGACTCTATAACTGCAAGTGAAAATTATGTGAGGGATCTTTACGTGTGTATTGGGTTATTTACTTCAGAAGAGTTTAACTCACGGGAAACTTAGGTAACTGACGATGGTGTGCTGCTCTGCCTGTGGACACCTAACCCCTCTCTTTACTTGTTACTTTTTATTTTCCACTAAAAAACAGTTTTCTCAAAGAATTTAAATAAGACCACCACTGATTAACAGAGAAGACTTGGTTCTTCACCTGTAAGATGAGTGTACAGTCTCTTCCTCAGAGGGTTTCTGTGGGCATTAAATGAGATAAGGTATGTCAAGTGCGCAGCACACTGCCCGAGACACAGTTCATCCCGTGTGCCTTCCTCAGGAGGGTGATGGCGATCGTGGAGCGTGTGGCCACACAGGACACCAGGCAGTACTCACACTGTGAACGCCAAGAGGTGTCCTCAGTTTGCAATCGAGACTAACTGATCACAAGTTACACAGATTACACGTGAAAGACAGCGAAGCCAATATAAGACGGCTGCACTGCAATCAGATACAAATTCACACTTTTCAGGGACATGTTATTAGGTTTCAAATTACTAGTAAAACACTGCTTTGAGTTTTAAATATTTGCTTCTGCAATGGAAATAGTTGCAAAATATTTTCAAATTTAAAAATGTTTATTTCAAGAACTGCCATGAAATTACCACTTATGTGGGGAATTAAGCAGCACAAACATTTCTCTAAACACTTCCAGAGGTTGGTGAACATGTTTAAACACACATGTCGAAGAAAACAACAAACTAAAACATAAGACACAGCTGTTTGGGTTCTCATGATTACATGGAGCTGTCTTATTGAAGGCTTTCATCTCCTGCTACTTATTAAACGATCACTATTAAGTTCTATGTGTGTTCTTTGCTTTTTTCAAATTTCACATTAAACACGTAAGTTTACATGTTGTATGAATAAAACTCATGGATAAGAAAAGATTTTATGACTGCAGGGGTGGGGAGAGATGGAAGAGGGTACAGGGGGGATAAATGGTGATAAAAAATAAAAATTATATATATAATAAATTAAAAATTAAAAATTAAAAAATATTTTTTGTAAAAAGAGGTTATTTTTTACTCATAAAAAAGTATGACTACATTTGACTAGCTGATAGAGTAATGAGGAAAGTGCATTTTTACTATTTATGACTTCATAAAAGTTATAATAGTGTATAAAATGACCCCCCCCCACAAAAAAAAAAGTCTATAATTTGCCATTATCCGTGGTGTTCTTGGTGATTCGCTGAGAAGCTCTCTCAGCCAACTACTTCAGGGCACAGGCACACCCCTGTCTCTTTAGTGTCCACTTGTGTTTAAACTGACTCTCTTTATATTAATGCAGGATTTCACTTGTACTTTTTTTCTGTTCTAAGAAAGGCTCTAGGATATAAACATATAAGGCACAGCTTCAACAAGAAATATGTCTTTCCTGCTTCTCTAACAAACTCATTACATGAGTTTGATAATAACTGTAAAGAATATTTAAGTCAATGAGAAAACACTATATAACTACAAAGAAAATGTATAAACAAAGCAACCCTCTTAGATAATCTCCCTTTTAAAGTTCTTCCAGGTGTCTGAGTACTATCTAGTAACCAATACACCCCCTTGTATTCCAGAGTTCCTGATACATACTTGGAAGCACAGGAAGAGCTACAGAGTCTGCCTAATTCAACAAATAATCATTATTCACACATAAATATGTAAATGGGAACTCACATGACACATCAGACATGATGTAGCCCATATGCAACATTCCTAAAGTGCTCTGCTAGTTTTCACATGATACACGACCTCAGTCAGTATATCCCCTTTGTGGTGTATACTTGAGCTGAGTAAAACTATAGGTAATAGTACCACATTCATACTTACAACTCGATAAATTCAGAAAGTAGGGTTTTTCTCCTCCGTAAACCTGAAAATACTCAGAAATTTCAATAGACAGTGGTGAAGCAGTACGTCCAACATTCCTCAAACAGCACTGTGTGCATATTCACGGGGTCCCACTGAACAGGCTCACCCCCTCCTGCTGCAGTCATAATTTAGTCTGTGTCTGCCAGGAACGTGAACATGAGTCATGCAAATCGCAGATTCCATGAAAGAAGTCTAAAAATGGCAAAATGATAATAGAATCAAAGTACATGAAGCATTTACTCACGTAAAGGTAAACATAGTTTTCTGAATGGCTAGCTTATTTCAGTTGTCCAACCTTAACACTGCACATTACTCATCCTTGGAGTCTTTATTTGAACTACAGTTAAAGTGTGTGTATGTACACACACACACACACACACACGTATACGCACATACACACACACGCACACACCCCCTACTAAATATGAGTCATCGCCTGTCCAAAAGTAGGCCAGGTCTAGGAATAAAGGATTTGTGGTTTATGGGGCATGGGAAGCAAGGCAAAATTTAGGAACAGAACCATTAAGGCACAAGAATAGAAGTTTAAGAATCAGTCCAAATAAATAGAAACCAAGAAGTCAAAAGAGAGAGAAGAAAGGTAGGAGAAATGTCAAAGGTCAAGGTGGACAAGAGCACACGTGTCAGTGGTTTGGCAGAGACACACTGGCGTGGGCCTGTGCTGAGGCTACCTTCCCTGCCCAGGTATTTACTTACTCACCACTCCCTCATTTGACATACACTTCACTGGGCACATAGTATGTGGCAAGCACTGTACAGTTATGTTTTGGGTCCCTTTGAGTTGAAGTGCCCAAGGGACATCTGAATGGCTGCGGCCAATACACAACTGTGTGTATGGGTTTGGAGAAGGAAGATCTCTGAATGAATGACTGGAGAGGTGTCAGCACCTTTACTGCTGCCTTTATAAAGCCATGGGAATGGAGAGGGAGTCCTGTAGGGAGTGGAGAAGAGGAGAAAACCAGGCCAGAATGCTGGACAATGAACAGAGAACTGGGAGGAATACCAGACAAGCCTGGTATCACGGAAGTCAAGGGAACAGTGTCTCCAAAAAGGAGTGATTAACAGTGTCCAGTGCTGCCAAGAGATGATGCCGATAATGACTGAAAGTGTCTCTTGGAAGCAGCAGGTCACCTCGGGTTTGGAGGTGGCCAAGGAAGCTGAATGTAGCTGGCAAAGAAAAACCGGAGATCCTGGTGGGCTCGTGGGGTTTGCGTTATTTTAGGGAATGAGAACTTCTATTTTAAAGAATGTGTAAGATATAAGAAATAAAAATCAATAAAACAAAAACCAAAGTACAGAAAAAGGAACACGGATTTTTTTCAAAAGGAGAAACGACCCTTTAGGTGGCACCTCACAATGGAAAGCCTCAACTTTAGGGGAACTGAGGAAGATGCTGAGTGAGTCAGAGACAAAGGAATGTAGCCAAGAAGAGGGGTCAGTATGTGACCCCTAAACTGAAGCTTTCCCCTGCTGGGCTGGGCTGGGGAGCAGCAAATGTAACTGCAGTGATTCAAAAGCTAGAGCTTCTACGTTTAGGCTACAAAATGTCCTCACTTATGCAACTCAGAGAAAACGAGAACTTCGTGAGTCTCTAAGGCTTCCTGCGATCCTACCACCACATCTGGGATCAAGAAGTGCACATTCCCCGCACTGGGAGACATGTCAGACCAAGCGGTAAGTGAGGGACTCACTTAAACAAAACTAAAATTGTTGCAGCTTTCAACATTTCTAAGAGAAGACACAAATACAGTGTAACTACCTGGAATAGACAATAAATGTTTATAATGAGCAACACTTAAAGACATCAAAGATGAGTTACAAATTAAGGAATTCTAATGTTTGGAAATTTAATAGTGTTATAAAGAACTTATCACTGTGTCTGACACATAATAATACAGCAAGCAGTAACTGTTAAAGTATTATTAAAACTGTCCTGACCTGCTTTGCTCAGTGGATAGAGCATCAGGCTGAGCACTGAAGGGTCAAGGGTTCAATTCCCAGTCCAGGATGTACCTGGGATACAAATCTGATTCCCAGCATGTGGGAGGCAACCAATCAACAATGTGACACATCAATGTTTCTCTCCCCACCCCTCCATCCTTCCCTCTCTCCCTCCCTTCCACTCACTCTAAAAATCAATGGGAAAATATCCTTGAGTGAGGATTAACAACAACAACAAATTATTAAAACTGTAACACATGTGTAGTTGCTCAAATTTTTCAAATAAGAAAACACGGTCCTGAGATGGTCTATGTTTTTCAGAAAGAGAGCAATCTCCCTAAATAGATATTGGATATAGAAGACCACTTTTTTTCTGAAGTTGGAAAGCCAGAGTCGACCTGGACAAAATAAATAAAAGCATCATGATGCTAAGGCACCACACCAAATAGCCACGCATGGTCATATTTATTTCTGGAACTCAATGCTCTCACTGGGCAAATAGAAAGCTTTGGCCCATTAGGTGGCATTTTCATTGCTAACACTGAATAGAATGCCTGTGTTATAAGGTAGAAAGCTCTGTTTCTATTTGCAAAGGGTAGGCGGGTGCGTGCGTGTGTGTATGTGTGTAGTTATATACATCAACATGTCAGATGTTATTTTGGTTTCAGAGGATTGGATGTATCTCTTTACCTGTATATTAATAAATTTGTAGTTAAATTTTATTACAAAAATTATTCAAGACATACATCAACATATCTGAATGTGGCTAATAAATACTGCAGCCAAAATTCAGTGACTACAGATCATAAACTCTGGAGAAAGCAAGCAATGCTCAGAGTAAAGAAAGAAAGAACAAGTATATTTGAACTACTGATCCATTCTTTCCCTAGAGCCATTAATTATTTCATTTCTTTATATATATTTAGTTCAAGCAAGTTTACCAAGTTTTATGCCTCTTCTGGTGTGTATGAAAGTAACAGTGTTCACCACTATTAATGGATTGTAGTAAAGAGGTAAATTAATCATGGTTAATCTCATGGTTGCATAAGACTTTCTGTGCAAAGATTTTTATTGTATGTACCGTGTACACAAGGCCATGTGACGGCGGAACTGTGCTACCCGAGGAGCAAGCCCTAGAAAAATGTCAGCTCTTTGTAACCTGTTCTCTTTTACATGACTTGTTTTTCTTTAATTTTGGTCTAATCAACTTCAATTATTATGGGTACAATTTTGCAAAATACAGAATTAGTGGAATTCAAATTTTATGGAACTATAATTGACCATAATATGAGTTAAATATAATTCTAACTGGAAATGTTCCATTGTTCCAGAATTTGTCTATTTGGTGGTATCTTTCGAAGGTAAAGAAACTATAAATGGTATATTTGGTTCTAATTGCTTTTCTTGTTTCCTTGCTTAATAGAGAGTTGTGACATATCATGAACCGAAAACCACTCTCTATAGAGTTCAGGGGATCCAGAACAGACAAGGTAAATAGTTCAGCTTTGAAACCCAGAATATGCTAGAAATTTCTAAGCATTGGTAAATATTTTCTATTATAAAATGCTTATTTTTCCCTATTAATTTCTTTTTTAGATCAGAGAACTGAGGTATGCAAAAGGTGGCTGTAATTTTCAACAGCTATAAGGAATTTATGGGATAAAACATAAACATTGTAATAGGCATAATTAGGACTGGAATTCATTCATTCCTTGATTCACTAACTCTGTTCCAACAATGTGTTTCACCACTGAACTTGTAAAATGAAGGAAACTGATTTCTTCTTTTCCAAAGGATTCATAATCTATGTAGAAAAATAAGTATAGAAAAAAAAACTATAAATTATTTTTTTTATCATCCATCATTTTGGTTAGTGTCCTTTATACTGGTTATGAATATTTAGAATCTTAACAATAGGTTCCGATGATGAACTATGGTCTGCTTTTGAACAGATAGACTTCTATATACCATCATTACCTCCTCAAGAGCATCTTCTATATTTTAGCATGATCTCCAGATATTTAATTGACGTTCATATAAACATTCCCATTGCCTAGAATAATTATAAAATGTATCCAACAGAATATTTGGGTCTGAGTGGTCTTATTTGTTATAACTATGTTTTGATAATTAATTTGCATTAAATTATATTAGTATGATATTGTTAAATCCTATTGGAATAAAAATTGGGCTAAAGACTAGAAGAGGAGCCTGCCGGTGTGGCTCAGTGGTTGACCATCAAGCCATGTACCAAGAGGTTGTCGGTTTGATTCCTGGTCAGGGCACATGCCCAGGTTGTGGGTCAGATCCCCCGTGGGGGGCATGCAAGAAGCAGCTAGTCAGTGTTCTCTCTCATCAATGTTTCTCTCTCTCTCCCCCCCCTCCTCTCTCTCTAAAATCAACAAAGAAAAAAAATTTTTAAATAAAAGACCAGAAAAGGAGAAACCGAAGTACCAAGGCATTGGGCACTGCTTGGAGGTGAATGCCTAATCATAATTGAATCTGAATTGACCAGAAGCCATGGGTTATTTTAACCAAGCCTTTTAAGTGAACTACAACAATAAATAATGGTATATACAAAGTGCAATGCTGTGCCAAAGACAGAAATATATTATGATTCATGCCACCATAACTGACAAAATGTAAATCAATTCATAGTTAAATGTTATAAAAACTGTAGGAAGTGAAGTACAGAGTATAACTTCCTAAACAAAATCATAATCTCCTCACAACAATTTTTAATGTAATACCTTAGCATAGTGCTAGGTGTGAGCTGCAAACTTTTGGTAGACCTGTTTGTGTTGTAACTATAATCATTAGCTTTACAGTGATAGTTATTATGAAATCAGAAGGTAAAAAAAGTGATGATTTAGTATAATTTGGGGATGCAGACAGACTCCACAAGTCCATGGAAAGTATGAAAAGGTAATATATATGAAAGAATCTATAGCATCAGCTGGGCCCATATGGGGTGCGGAGCAGAGTACAGGAAAGGAAAAACATTGTGGTGCAGGAAGGTGATGTGGAAAATGGAGAAGTCCTAGAAGAAAGAATGTAATAGAAAATAAATCTACAGCCTCTGGCACAACTTCAAGTGTATCAACATTCACATCATGGGGATGCTGGAAGGAAAGAAGACAGAGCAAGAAACTGAAAACCTATTTGAAAAAAAAAAATAGTGATAGAAAACTTCTCAGGAAGCACAGAGACTCCCAAACAAGATGAACCCAAAGAGGCCCACACCAAGACAGGTCATAATTAAAATACAAAAGGTAAAAGACAAGCAGAGAATTTTAAAAGTAGCAAGAGAAAAGCAGTTAGTTACCTACAAGGGAGCTCCCATAAAATTATCAGCTGATTTCTCAACAGAAACTTTGCAAGCCGGAAAGGATTGGCAAGAAATATTCAAAGTGATGAAAATCAAGGTCCTAGAACCAAGATTACTCTACCTAGCACAGCTATCATTTAGAATCAAAGGACAGATAAAGAGCTTCCCAGACAAGAAAAACCTTAAGGCGCTCATTACTACCAAACCAGGATTACATAAAATGTTAAAGGGTGAAGAAGAAGAAGAAGAAGAAGAAGAAGAAGAAGAAGAAGAAGAAGAAGAAGAAGAAGAAGAGGAGGAGGAGGAGGAGGAGGAGGAGGAGGAGGAGGAGGAGGAGGAGGAGGAGGAGGAGGAGGAGGAGGAGATGATCATCAACAATATGAACAATAAAATGGCAATAAATACATATCTATCAACAATTAAATAAAAAAAAATAAGCAAACAAGCAGAACAGAAACAGACGTATAGATACAGAAAACACTTTGACCATTGCTAGAAGTGAGGGGGAATTGGAGGGATGGTTAAAAAGGTGAAGGGATTAAGAAGTATAAATTGGTACTTACAGAGGAGTCATGTAGATATAAAGTACAGCATAGAGAATATAGTCAATAACATTCCAATAACTATGTATGGTGTCAGATGGGTACAAGATTTATCAAGATGATCACTTAATACGTTATGGAATGTCTAATCACTGGGGTGTACACTTGAAACTAATAATAATGTATGTCAGCTATAATTGAAAATTTTAAAAATAATTTTAAATAAAAGTTACATAATTAAAATAAAAATAAAATAAAATAAACCTACAAGAGTCAGAAGGCAGCTGATATGGTAAAAAGATGTCCTCTTTCATATAAGTCAATACAGACTGAGGCTTGAGCCTAATTTCAAATCCTTACTAACTAGCCTTTATCTATAAAGTAGAGATATTGATAGAACAATCTCATTGTGTTATGGAGAAACCTAAATGATATCATGCAAAGACACAAACTGAACTCTCAACAATGCAAAATGTATAGACAAATAGAGCAAACTAGGAAGAGGATATATTTACAAAATAAGACAAATATCTACTGTGATAAAACATAAGTCATGAATATATTAACATCAGAAGCCACCCCTCCACCCCTCCACCCCCCCCCCACACACACACACACACAGAATCAGCTAAAACCATATTTGCATTACACACAATTTGGGAGAAATTACATATTCAATAACTTTATTATTTCCTCTTTCAATAATTGACTTGATGTTGCATTAACCTCAAAGAAGCTCTCAACTATAGGACTATTTCACCACTAGATCCTCTCATGCCTTTTATAATATTCTCTAAAATAGTGGTTCAGACTATTCAGAGACAAGTCTGTATTAGTTTCTTGTATTTCTGCATGTCTTGCATGCAAGGCACTAACTGCCCTTTGTTCTGGACTATATATTCAAGCTTGTTGGTAAAGAGAACAGCCTTGGAGGACAGAGCTATTGCTGCTCCTGCCAGAGGAAGGGGAAGACATACTTACTGCCCATTTTAAAAGACTCGGGTACCCTAAGCTCAGAGTTCCTCTTGAACACAACCTACTGAATGTGGAGGTGCTCTGTGGCCCTCTTTGCATCACCCTGAAGGAACTGGGGCTCAGAGAAGTGCCTTAAATGCTGATTCTCTGGCTACTGTTAATGCTGCATCAAACTTTTCTTCATCTCTGATCCAAGGGTTTAGCATCTTTTACTAGCCTCCCTTCAGCAGCCACAGCCTAACTTACTAGCTTGCAAGTCGGGTAAAATGTCAGACTCTTCACAATTCTTGACAGATTGTGGGGGAATATATATCCCCTTGAGGAACTGATAAAAATGTAGGAATATGTCATATTGGGAGGCTCTCAGATCCCCTGAGCCCATTCACCAACTGCTATAATAATTATGGACCCTGGGTTAAAAATCTCTGTTTAGCCCTGGCCAGTGTTGCTCAGTGGTTAGAGTGTCAGTCCAGGCACCGAATGGTCATAGGTTTGATTCCTGGTCAAGGGCACATACCTGGGTTGCAGGTTTGATCCCTGCCCTGGTCTGGGCTTGTGCAGGAGGCAACCAATTGATGTATCTTTCGTGCTTATCTCTCTCTCTCTCTCTCTCTCTCTCTCTCTCTCTCTCTCTCTCTCTCTCTCCTTCCCTCCCTCCCTCCTTCCCTCCTTCCCTCCTTTCCTTCTACTCTCTCTAAAAATCTGAACCCTACATCAGAAGAAGCGGGAAAGGGACCAGACTGAAGTCTACTGTGGTTTGGTTCAATTCAAGTTCTAAACATCTGCTGTGGATTCTTTTCTACAAGGGACACTCTAACCATCTATAAGTTTCACATTTAAATTCTATTTCAGCACTAAGTAAACACCTTGGTGTCACAACATACCACCTAATTCTAAATTTCTTCCCTTGATAGAGCCCTTTGCCACAGTGAGAGACTTTTAACTAGACAGGAAAAAAATGGTTACCAACAAAAATACGAACAACACATGGATTTAACCCAGCTGATGCTATTTACCCATTTTATACAATGACGTAGGAAAGTTAGCATATTTCTAAAACAATGTCACTATGAGATGTTAAATTGTCAGAAGAGTTATTTCAAAGCACTGACGAATGTGTCTCTGGGGAAGGGGTACATGTGTGATGAGAAGAGACAGGCAAGAACACACTGAAGATTCTTCTCTATGTTCTATTCACTGAAATTTGGTTTGTTATTATTGGTTCCTTTTAAAAAATGAAAATAAGCTTCTCTCCTAACTATAAATTGTTCTATTTCAGATTATCTCCTAACACCCAGTCAAAATTTGCTTTGAGAAAATAGGGTTTTGATGAGTGAAGAGGGAAAGAAAGGAGTTACAAAAATTCACTATCCATGCTTGTACATTTTTCCTGAGTGTTTCATAATAGAAAAATGGAAAATTTCCTTTCTGAGAAACAGAGATTTTTAGGAAAGAATATGTTTATCACTGGTAAACTGTCACTGATAATTAAGCATGAAATACAAGTTTAGGGGATAAAATACTCTTAATCTACAGAAAATACATGGAATATAGGCATAAATAAGCTACATACATAGAAATTAAGCAAAAGAGTTGACTATCTCATAATAATATACTTGTAGTATCTGTTAATATCATTAATTATAAATATCCTAAAGCAATAAAAAGTGACTAAATGATAACAAACAAGTGACTAAAGGATACATTTATTTTAAAAGTCATTAATTTATTAGAAGCAAAAAATCTTATTCAATTATAAATATTTAAATCTGTCTACACTACAAACACTGAATCAGTTCATCTTCACAAGTAAAGGAGAGGACATAGAAGAAAGTTCCTTTGAAAATAAAGTTAAAAAAACAATCGTAGTTTGGGCCAGTGTCTCACTGCAGAAATTTATTCTGTTATAAATGTTTTAGGAACACACACATTTTTCAGAGATTAGTTATTCCCCTAAGCTCTTGCCTGTCCATCAAATATTACATTGTTAACTTCCTCCTTTATGGTATATCATCTGATTTTCAAATATTTCCAGAGTTGTTCTACTGTCTCAATTGAATTTAACCAACAAATGTATTTATCACTGAACATTTTTAGTGTTTTTCTTTAGTGCTACATGGAGCCCTGTGCATAATATGACACTTTAAAAAATAATTTAATCCAGCCTATTGTTTCCATTGAGATGATCCTTTGAGCGTTCTTGCAATAAGTTTTGTTCCAAAGATGTTTTCTTGGAGAAAAATATTTAAATATTCTATATTTTACTGATTGAAGCCTGCATGACAAGCATCACATCTGATGTCAAAACTTAGTTTATTTAATAGTTTTATAATAAAGAATGTTTGTAAGTGTTACCACCATTTGAAAAAAATCCACCATATACTTCAATTCATTTTTTTTTTAATATGGTTTTACTGATTTTAGCGAGAAGGGAAGGGGGAGGGAGAGAGAGAAAAACATTGATGTGAGAAACAGCATCAAACGGCTGCTTCCTGCACGCCCCCTACTGGGGATTGAGCCTGCAGCCTGGGAACGTGCCCTGACTGGAATCCAACCAGCAAACTCTATGTTGCACGGGACAGTGGTCAACCAACTGAGTCATGCCGGCCAGGGCTCAGTTCATTATTTTATATCATATATCCACACCATCATGTAGTCACAAATTCTTGTAGCTGGATGAAAACATTAGCAATTCAATAGTATACAAATGAAGAAACAGGCTCTGAATGGTTAAAAGGACCTGTGTAGAGTACTCCTGCCTATAAAGATCATGGCGACCAGGATTTATGCCATTACCTGCTGTTCTACAAGTACCCAAAGAGTAAGTCCCCAGTGGTAATGCGTAGTGTACTGATGGCCCTGACAATCTCCACATCCAGGGACTCCTAGCTTAAGTACACATCTATTACTGAGCAATGTGGGGCATCTCCAGCTTCTTGCCTGCTCTTTGTCGTACACAGAAATTGACACCCTTTGGAACAGCTTGACTTTTAGGGCTCTCTGCTGACTAATGCCCTAGTGAATTTTAGTAACACTTTAAATATCCCCTGATCCATGGATATTATGGCATTACTATTACAGTTATCTTGTACAATACACAAAATCACATTAGGTAGAGGATGGTACCATTGTCATAAAAAGGGCTATGCCCCAATCGTTTGTTTAAACTGTTCTGCCTCAACATCAATACTTTATAGAAATAGGCCTTAGGAAATTCTTGACATTCTGAAGACAAATATAAAGATGTGAAACAGTCCTTTCTTTTTGCTAAGAATGTTCTATCTTGTTAGTAGTTGTATCAGATCTTAAATGACTGCTAAGAGGTATATCTAACTTTTTATAGCTATAAGCTTCCCCACATTAATGAAAAGGAACCCATTGTATTTTTTAAATGATGTCAATTTTCTTATCCTAAATACAAATTATCATTGTCATCTTCGTCGTCGTCGTCGTCGTCGTCGTCGTCGTCATCATCATCATCATCTATGTGTTTAAACCCTATAGATGAAACCACATGCAAGAGCTATATGGGTTATGGAAAAATATGCCTTCATAATGTCTTCTGTGATCTATGTTACTAACTATAACTCTTGCATATATAATTCCATTATTCTTTTATAATTCCGGATTTTGAAAATGCTTTTGAACCATTAATATATTTTCCTGGTTAAAATTCTTTGAGATGTTCTTAACAAGAATCTTAGATAATGAATTTGGGCAAACTCTGGAACAGTCTTTACAGTATTATCATTCTCATTAATTTTCAGAACTACCCACTGTGTTGAGATGATTGTCATGGGCCTGAGACTTCAATTTGGCTAAATATTTTTGCATATATTTCAACATATAAGTAAGTAACAGATGTTTAAATGTTAAGTTCAGGTGGAAGAAATGGTTAAATGTGTTTACTCTGATCACATGATTTCTTTGCAGCACTAATTCTTATTTCTTCTTGTTATTTATTATTATGTATTTTTATTATTATTACTTCTTTATGTATTTCACAATTTCCTCTGTGCTTTGGTCTACAATGGACCAATAATACCAAAATCTCTTCAAAGATAATAAAACAATCCTTTCAAGCATTCTGGAATTTAAATCATCTGTACATGTAAAATTATTTAACATAGGTAGCATCACTAGTGTTTTAAAAGATAAAACCTTAAATAGTAACTCAAACATTATTTTATAAAATATACAGAGTTCATATAAAGCATAGGACTGTACTTTTTAATAGATTTTTTTTTTAACAGAAAGAGAGTTTTCCATTTATATTCTTATTTGGCTATAGCAAGCTGATATCTGATACTGCCCTTACCTGCCAGAAAATGATGGGTAGGAGGCTAAAAACAATATTACTTTTTAGAGAGTTAATGCAGTACACAGTTCCATACTTTCATCCAGTTTATTATTTGTTTCTTTACCTTTTTGGTTATCTCTTAAGACTGCTTCTGTTCCCATTGTTTCATCCTTTAGCACTCACATAACAGAGCAATAAGTATTTCATTACTGGTTTATCTGTCCAGAGGCTTGAGAAGCGGTAACAATTAACCCTCCCTTCACAGTGATTGATACAGGCTTTGCTTTCAATTTGTTCCACTACACAGATCATGAAATTCTGAATGCAATCATCCTCATTGACCTACACTTTCAAACACACAGCTACAATGAGACGAAAGTAATTATTAAAAGGAACACAGGACTACTGAGATCTGCAGCAAAGTCTTTTAAAAATCTGTTAGGTGACCTCCTGGTAAAACTGGCAAATGTGGATGCTAAGGAAAATGATAGTTTCGTGTCCCTGTCTGGAAACATTCAATGGAAGCTGATCAATGTATATTATGGTGGTGGCACTGACTACAGTATGTACTTGGGCAATACAGAAAGCCGTTTTAGAACTGTTCTAAACAAGAGTTCGACTGTTAACATTGTAGCTTAACCTGTCTAAAAGAAAACTAAACTACCTGATTTGTGTGCAACCCCAACCACAGCCAGGAATGAAGGGGGGAAGGGTCACAGCTTTACTCCCTAAGAAGGGGCACCTACCTGAGTCCCTCATCTTCCCTCTCCCCCTCCCTTCAGGTGAAGAGTCACAGTAAGAAATGAATACATTTTTCACAAAGTCTGAAAAATAGCTTCAAATAAATATTAATCTACTGCAATCGATATATATGAGGGAGGGCGGGGCCGGGAGGAGAGCGGTGGCTACAGAACTATATTAAAACAAGGGTTGCAGCTACAGAAAATCGGGGCGGAAAGCCAGGCAGCAGGCCTGAGGCTGTAATCACAGAACAGAGTGATGGAGATGAACCAGTACTGCATGGATTAGCAATGAATGCTTCTGAGCCGTAATCATATGCCTGCACCGAAGAGAGGCCCAAACTAGCCATTACTCATAAACTGATCTGCTGATTGGGGGGGGGGGAGAAAGAGAGAAGAAATGGGAATAAATTCATATGCTAAACTAATTCAGAATGATGAAAATCTAAAGATGTGGTTACACTTCGAGTAACATTCTATTTTTAATAGATGCCACACATTACGTAATATAGAGTATTTAGAGTATAAACTGTAAAGTGCTTGGATTCAAGTAGGTTTAAACCATTTCTTCTAAGATTAGGATGTGATCATTCCTCTACTCTCCATTCTTCCTTGCCCCCCCCCAATTTCTGAATAACTTTAACACCCCCAAATATAAAAATTTTAAGTATTTAGTTATAAAGAAGAAACAGCATTCAAGGAATTAACTTCCTTTGGATAATCTGAAAAATTCATAACAGATGAAGATTCAATTGTTAGCACTAATTCTGTGGGGAAGAAGAAAAAAAAATCACAACTGCTGGTAGCAAAAGATTCCTGAGATTCTTGTGAACAGACTGTTTAAATGAAGAGCACTTTAATCAGTAGAGGAATCCTCACGTTTCTAATGTCTTGCTGTGCATTCTGCAGGTTATAGTAGCAGCTGGAAGAGGTCATATATCTTTTGTGAGCATCCCAAAAAGGCTCACTGCCAGACTGTTAAATTATGAATAAGCAATGAACAAAAGAATGCAGATACGGTGGTGACAAGATAATCCAAGCAAATTTATCTATGACAAATTTCACAGGATTAACAAATTACATTTACACAGAACAATAAAAATGTGCAAAAAAAATGATGAGCCTACTTTTCTTTAGAGCATTAGGAAAACAAAAAAGTCACCAATCCACAGCATATATTTAAATTAAACTTGATCTAAAGTAAGACATTTCTATATGTTTAAGACATTTTTGTAACGTTTTCCCATTTTAGGTAGAAATATACAAACATGGTATATGTGGTTTATATAATGCTGTAAATAGTGTGTGTGTGTGTGTGTGTATGTGTGTGTGTGTGTATACACATACCATGTACACCATATACAGAACTTGTGTGCAGTAAATAAAATCATCCCATTCATACAGATGAATAGAATGTATATATTTCTCAGAAACAGATCCTGAGGAGTAAAATGCTTTTGTAGGAAAAAAAAAAAATGCCCCTTCAATAGGTGCAATTCATATTAGTTATTAAAATACCCTTATTTGCTGATATCTCAATTTTCTAGGACCAAAGAGATAGGCTTTACAAAGTTTCAATATTTTCATTTGCCCCTAACAAAATACTGCAATCTTTCTAAGTAAAGTTCTTCTGAATGAAGTTTCAAACTAGTCTCATTTTCTGCAGTGTTACAATAACAGAAAGGAAAATTTATAGATTGGGCGAGAGACAGGGTATCAATTTCAGTTATATTCACATAAAGATGGCCCTCCATCAAATATTAAATTTTTCTTCATAATAAATTTCTTTTTAAATAAATCTTACAAATAAAAACAGCCTCAGTCTATCAGCAGTTATGAGATATTACTGAAATGACCTATGATATATGGTCTTAAAATATTATGTTGCACTACTTGCCAAAATATGTGATAAAGATTTGTTCAGTTACAACCTAGGTATCCAAGTCAGAGCCCTTTAATTCTGCATTAGCATAATGATGATAATAAAATACCGCAATCAGATGTAACTTCTTTTAAAATGATCTGAATGCTGTTTTAAATTTTGTAGCCTATTTTTTACTTATACTTTCTACTGACTGCTACTTTTATCTTCAATATCTTTGCAGAACATCTAAGTGAGCCATTCTTGACATTTTATAAAGCAACCTATTCTTCATGTAAACAAAAAAATTTCTGAATATAAAAGTGAATAATTAAGATACACAAGCAAAATATTCAGCACATCCAACCACAAATATTCAAGCACTGCTTATCTAGTCCTTTCAAGCTCCAAAATTCCTACTATGAATTTTTTAAAGAAGCTATTTGGTTAACAGTATTCCATCCAAAAATGTTCAGCTAAATGCAGCATGCTTATCTGCTACCTCAAATCTAGTGTACTTGCTACAATGAGTAGAGATGGAGTCGGATGCTACAAAGTTTCTGGCACTAGCTGGTTTGGCTCAGCAGTTGAGCATCGGCCTGTGGTCCAGAGAGACCGGGTTCAGTTCCCACTAAGGGCATGTACCCCAGTTGCAGTTTGTCCCCAGCCCTGGTTGGGTCATGTGGGTGGCAGCCACTCGATGTGTCCCTTTCACATCGATGTTTCTCTCTCTCTCTCTCCCTCCCTCCCTCCCTCCCACTCTATCTGAACAAAATATCAAAATATCGGGGGGGGGGGGGTGTGGAATGTCCTCGGGTGAGAATAAAAAAAAAAAAAAAAAACACAGTTTCCGAAGGAATCGTTTTTATCAAAAAACTGCTACATACCAAACTAACCCCTTTCATTCCTGGCATTAAAGAAATAAAAACATTACCAAAGACTTTCCCTTCTTCAAGATGCCACAAAACGGGGGGTGGGGGGGGCACTAAATAATGATAACATCATTTATGTATTTATTGTGGTGCATGTTTAACATGTTATGGTTTTGATCAAATGAAGTCATTAATATGTGCAAAAACCTTAGAAAAGTACCTGGCACATAGTGCTATATAAATGCTTGCTGCCATGATTAGAATGCCAGGTAAGTTGGCAAGGGGCCAACTTGTATAAGTCCTTATCCAGAAATAGCCCAATGTCCAGAAATACAGTTAGGCACTAAAGTATGTTACTCAGAAAGCTCGATGAGGCTGTTTCTAACCACTCAGTGGCAAAACTATCACAAAATAAAAATGCCTCTATTGTAATCTTTAGACAAACCGTGGCACACTCCGAGGCGTGGCTCAGGAGCCGAAGAGATCCTTGTGTACATCACAGGCTATGACCAAATAGGCTTAGGTACACGGCAAACTCATTTCTTCTCTAACCACTCAGTCAAATATCTGCCCTGAAGAACACGTAGCTATGGAGCTTGCTCACAAAAGCTACTCAAATGTTAACAAGTGGAGTGAGAATCTGAACGTTGATTCTTCCTCTGACTTTATAAACACTGTACTTCTGAAACATCTGATAAGAAGCAGAGATCTAGATCACAATCCAAAGTGTGCTCAGTCTTTCTGTCACAGGAACTCTCTCCAGCAAATGCTCAGAAACCCCTCACTTCAAACATCCAGAAACACAGGCCCCTCCACACCGCTGTTAAGGTACATGTCTACCCGAACAAACCTGAATTCAATCTCTAACTCTACCACCTTCCTTGGGAAGGAGAAGCCTCTATTTTCTCAACCACAGATGGGATTTTAGCACTTCCCTTATTGGACGGCGGGGAACGAATGGGAAAATTACTGTGAAGTAGTCAATACAGAGTCTGAAACAGAGCAGTGTTCAATATGTGTTTATTATCATATGTGATCGCTTTTCATTTTTAAATACCATCAAACATCTTCTTTTAAATTTGCTATGCTTAATATTTATATCGCATCTTTTTCTTTTTACCAAGAACTAATCATTGCATAATCATTCATTCCAATATTTTACAAGTTGAATGTCTGTTCCCCTGGAACACTAAGCTCACAGAAGTAGAAAGCAATAGAGAGCCTTCTCTATCCTCCTATGAATTCTGCACCTCATCCTCTCTCAGAAAAAGGTGCTCTCTGGATCTCTGTAATATTTTGCATGTCCAGTATAAGGACTGCTCTTACAGGGTATACTATTTACTACTAACCCCTGGTCCATAGTAGAGGTTCAATAAATAAAGCCGAGTGAACGAAATGATCAATGATGACAGTCAAGGCCAAGAGCACTGTGGGCCATGGTACACAGCATTTTCATTTCGCATCTCATGATTTTGTACAAAAGACCACAAGTAGTCCAATTAGTTCACCAAAACATTGTGCTTTAGAAATATACACAGACAATCATGTCAAGTGTTGTTTAATCTTGTCACTGCCCTATAGTCATTTCAGACAGAGCAGAGCTCACTTCCTTCTCACCAAGCCACGTCCCGCTCATGCCCTGTAGTATTACTCATATTACTGCAAATTATTCTAACTATGTAAGGTTCTATCAAACTTAATAGTGCAAACATCCTATTCACACTAATGGGGCCCAGCGCAGTAAAAATACCATTTGGTTACAGTTGGTTTAATACACTGCCCAACAAGGGAAAAGGGGGGGGGGGGCACTATTTATTGTAAAAATACTAACATCATTTAATGCAAAGCAAACACAACTGGATTTTCCCATAAATACTGGTGGTTCTTACATAATCACAGTACAGATTTAAATGTTTAACGTTTTACACATTTTATTATGGGCAACTTTGGTGGCATTTAAAGTTTTCAATTGGTGTTTAATCAACTAATCAACGAAAATGTTCAACACACTAACTCTTCCACTAAGCTTTAGCCTTATGCCCTGTAGACAGTTAAGGGATGTCTATAAAACACCTGAAGTTAGATTCTAAGCCAATGGCAAGGCAGGATTTAAAAAAAAAAAATTTTAAGTGATAAAATGCTACAATATAGAATAAGTGGCCATATAACCACCACAGAGAGGGGCTACTTCCTCTCTCCTGTGTGCTTACTTTTCTTTAAACTTAGTGACTGGCATTCTGCATAGAAAAAAGGATCACAAGAATTGTAGGAAAAATAAGAAAACAAAAATAGACTAAGGGTTACATTGGGGTCATTGTTACTAATCTTCATGACATATGCCTTTATGACTATTCCACAAAATATAAAGTTCTACAGCTTAAAAGGTTACTAAATAAAAGCAACACTGCTTACATCCCCCACACTCAACATGCTGCTTTATAAAAGTGTACACACACACACACACACACACACACACATACTGTTGTAGAAAACCTCACCACAGAGCAGGGGATTTGGGACTTGAGGTCTTATTTTAAACACATGCAATTTGAACAAGCCAGTGGATTCCAGACCAGGATCTGGGACAGAGTAAAAGAAGCGAAGGATTTATGAAAATTCCAACATTCCTATAAAGTAGCTCTATTGTAGAAGCAACCATCGTCTAGAAGAATTTCAGGGGAAAATCCAACTTCACATCACTAAAAATATCAAGCTGTTCTAATCTGTAGATCTTATTTAAGCTGCAATGTAATTTTTACCAATTCATTGCTGGGAGATCATGTTCACATAACTTTAAGTAAAAATAAAAGTCATATTTTCAAGAATATGTAAAGACAGGGCACCAAAATTTTATTCATAATGCCACTAGGTACTGAAAATACCTCATGTAACACCCCCCCTCCCAAAGCATCAAATAGTGTTAAATTCAAGTTTGCTCACTGTAACAAATCAAACCTAGTAATTGGCATGTTACAGATTTAGAGTAGCTACATGTCTCTCAATTCATAAATTAGAAATTGGAAATTCGAAAGGATGTTGCAATGTGGGAGGGTGCTACATAATAAAGGTCATTATAACTCCTGGCTCCGGAGCTATACGATCTAATATCCTCTCCGGTGGTTCTATGATATGCCCATGCATTACCGTTCTTGTTGACAGTCTGTTGCCTTGGAAATATTTCATTATTTCAGTTTTTCCATTTGTAGACCCTTGGCCTTGTGATATGAAGGCCATCCTATTTCATATTTTCGATTATCATTTAAGCAATCTTGTGGAGCTATTTATATATAAGCAAGTGTTAGACAACGCATATCATCATTTATCACTCTGTGTTTAAGCTTACACTGTAGAAATGCTTCCCCAGAAGTCTCCACCACACCTTCACTTTTTGAACCAAAAGCCCTGTGCTGCAGGAATGGGCTCTGCAGACCAGCATGGGCATGACACATGCTTGACACTCCCGTCAGTCTGATTGTCCTGGTTATACATCCGCACAGTGGAAAAACTCTGTGGTCGTGCTTTATAATTTGCAGCCTTTGGGGGTTTAAAGAAAAATCAAACAAGTTTAAATATAAAAGATTTTCAACTTGTTTTCTCAGGCTCTGAAGAGGCATTTTCTCTGTGTATGAGTCAGAGAAATTTAAGGAATACCTGACAGTAATCAAAGACATTATCAAGAAACACCTCCCTTTTTCAAAATTTACTTTGTAAACATTATTAGAAGGAAATGAAGGTTTGTTTTTTTTTACTGTATTATTATACTCAGGTCAGATATTTCATAAATAAAAAATAAGGCAATTCAAAAGATATTTTTTTCTATGGAAGTTTATTACTATGGTATTGGAAAACAGTAAAGAATAGTGTCCTTCAATGCCTTTATGAGATTAATGATTTGACAACTGTTTTTTAAATAAGTGAAAAGATACCATTTACAGCAGTGACTTTCAACTGGTGTGCCACAGAATTTTTAACACATGTAATACCTAACTATTTAGTAAAGGCCACTGAGCTCTTTTCCCTTAGACTGCCAAGTTTAAAAAAAACAAACAAAAAAAAAAAGACAACAGCCAACACAATAGTTGTCTGGTGCAGATAAATCAAAATTATACCTATTTTATTTGTCAGATTGGCAAAAAAGGTATATATTTTGGTATTCCGCAGAATTTTAGTAATTATTTCATGTGTGCTATGAGACCAAAAATGCTTGAAAATCGCTGACTTAAAGCATTTCCACAGAAAGTCATCTCTTATAAACCTACTTGTGTTCAACCATTACCAAGAAATACTACTACTAACCCACAAGTTCCAGGAACAAAGTGAACACCAAGGTGAAATGACTCCATTGAGCAAGTAACTAGGAAAACAACCCCCTCCTGAACAAACCACCCTACTTCCCATTTCTCACTACAAAACCAAAACAACTGACGTGTGTGTCGTGTTTACACTTAAAGTGTTAAGAGCATTTAAAACCCTAAAAACAAAGTGAGCCCTCAGGGTATAAAACAACTGTTTGCATATGAGGACAAGTTTGGGTTATTAATGTCTGAAACATTTAGCTTATAACTCTTTCATTCCTTCCTCTACAGGGTTCCTTCAGCCCCCTACATCCTTATTACTCCTCCCTCTCCCTACAGGTTAAACCTTCTCAGATCCAACCTTTAAAATGACAGCATCCGAGCTGAACAAGAAGATGCTATTAAAGGGCATTAAATTAAATACAGTATATCCTCCTACAACTTCAATCAGAATTTCAGACCAAGTGTTATTTAGTTCAGCTCTCAAGTGGAGCAGAATAACAAATCGCGCACTTTGATTTACCTTCTTCGAATGCCAAATGGAGACAGGTGATAAAGAATGCGCTCATGCACAGGCTATGAAGTTTCCTCTAGAAATTAATTCTATCTTCAAGATTCCTATCTCAGAGAAATTCCCAAAATGGCACACAAATAGGCCTCTGCTAGAGAGATTACTGGGGCCATCTCAGTAAATACATTTACTACCCTACAGAACCTGGGAAGAAGGAGGAAGAAGGAAGGGAGGGAGGAAGGAAATTACAGTCTTCTGATTTCAAAAAGTATTCAGCACCACGTTGATAAAATTTTTCTATCTAAAAAAGTAAAGTAGTTAATATGTGAATTCTTCATAAAACACTAATACTCAATGTTCACTTTAGCTATATGAGTTGTCAGATAGTAAATGCGATACACATTTAACATCTCTAAGAACTGGATTATGTATGGTTTACTCCCAGGTATGTGATTTATATAGAAATAACCTAGAGTTTGGAATTAGTATGTACCTGCTCAACAAAATTATTTCCTTAATCCTGATCATTCTGAAGTCCTTATTGTATGAAGGGAACAAGCAATAATGCAACTGAAGCTTTTTAAATGAATAGCTTGTTTAATACCTCCCTGCTTTCTCTGGATATAAGCAATAGGTTAAATGCTACGTTGTATCAAAAATTGAACTAGCCATGTAATACTAATTAAATGTTGCAACTAAGGATTTCCCTCATCTTCAAGTTCACTTAAGCCTGTGAGGAAAGTAAACATCTCAGCTGGGGCGGGCTGGGGGTGTGCATATATCTAGCTCCATTTGTTTTCCTCGTGAATCAAAGGGTAACATTTCATACTTCCTATGGACTGTTTCCTCTTCAGAGACAGAAAGAGGTATTCTCTCTGCTCAAACCAGTATGCATATGCAATTAATATCACTGACGCTGCCAATTAATAGCAAAAAAGATTCAAGCAAAGTAGGGTGCGTGGACAGCAGGAGGGAAAACCCGGGGGGGGGGGGGGGGGGGTCGGGTACTTAGTTACTCTGAAACCTAACAATGCCATTCAAGAAGGAAGGAAGGTGGAGGATATTTTGAATACAAACTCCCTTTCCCTTTGGCTTCAGTTTAACTAACTTCAAACAGACATGCTCGGCTGAGCCCCTTGCCTGGATATGCAATTCTCACCAGGAACTTTTTAAAACACAGATCCCCGAACAGTAACTAACGGGGCATAGATGCTCCAACTGTTGGCACGTTTTACATCTCCCTGTTTGGATGCTTATTTGAATGGGGGGGGGGGTTCCTCTTAATTTTTTCCCTTTTCTGCTGGGGGTGGGGGAGCGGAAAGGAGAGCGCTGGGCAGAGCAGGAGACCCACAAGTTGCCGAGCCGAGGGCGCAGCCGGGGCGGCGAGAGGCAGGCTGCGCGCCTCCTCCGCTCCGCGCCGGCCTAGCAGCTCCCAGCTCCGCGCAGACAGCTCCTCCGACTAGTCCCGGCCTGGCGCGAGCTCGCGCTCCCGCCCGGCCTCCTCCTCCTCCTCCTCCTCCTCCTCCTCCTCCTCCCCTTCCCTGCCTGCCCTCCCCCTCCCCAGCCTCATTCCTTCCTAGAGAGCGGCTGCCAAGGGACCTGCGGTGGCCCCGGGGATCCCCCGGCCCCCCACCCTCACCGCTGCTCCCTGTCACACAGCAGCCCCTGCTCTTTTTTGTTTGTTTTTCTTTTTTCTCATTCTTTTTTTTTTTTTTCTTTTTCTTTTCCTTTTTTTTTTTTTTCTGTCAGCGAGTCACTCTATTCGCCGAGCCCAGCTGGTGCGACTGCTCGAGAGCCCGGCGGCCGCCCCGCTGCCCGGCCCGCTCGCTGCCGCAGCCGCCGGCGGACAATGCGCGCAGGGACCCGGGCGAGCGCCCGCCGCCCGCCGGCAGCCCAGGTCCCCGCGGGCTCGCGGCCCAGGAGGCGGGCTGCGGAGCGGGCCCCGCCACCTCGGCGGCGCGGCGGCGGCAGCGGCGGCGGCGGGAGCAGCCGCCCCGGCGGCAGGTTCAATAAACAGAAAAGTGTTACCGTTCTCGCCTGGAAGGATCCTGCTGAAAGCTGGGCTTGGTGGGCGCCATCTTCCTGCTATTTTTTTTCCTCTCTTACTTTTTGCCTCTCTCCCCCCTCCCCGGGTGGGGGGTGTGGGGAGGGCGGGGGGTGTGCGTGTGCGTGGGGTGGCGGGAGTGAGTGCGGGCGTGCGCGGCGCTCAGCGGTGGCCCTGCGGGCTGCGGCCGTGGCGGTGGCCGTGGCCGTGGCCGTGTTGGCGGCGGCCGTGCTGCTGAGGCAGGGAGGCTACGGAAAAGTAGTGGGGCCGGAGCCTCGCCGGAGGCCGGCCGTCCCCTCGCGCCGCCGGTGCCTCTCGCTGCAGGTCGCCGCCTCCTCCGCCACCGGCGCCTTCTCCTCCCCCTGCTAGCCCGGGGCCACCGTCCGTGCGCCGCAGAGCCCCCGCGGCCCGGGCCGCCCCGGCTCCCTAGACATGCCCAGCGTGGACACCAGCGACCGGCTGCGGAGGAGGGGGAGGCGGCGGCAGCGGCGGGGGGAGGCTGCCGCGCGGCCCCGCGGGCAGCCCGGCCCAGGGCCCCACCGCCTACGGGTTCTCACCGTCGCGCACTGCCACCCCCCCAATCACCCCCGACTCCACCGCCGCCACCCAAAGCTGGCCCGGTGGCAGGTGGGGCACACACCCTCCCTGCAGGGGGGCGATCGGGGCCTAGGACAGGAGGGGGCTGGGGGAGGAGGACACGCGGGGGTTCCCAGCTTGACCGCTGTGAAAGTATTTCTGGGCATTTTCCAGCTGCTTTGCTCCAAAGCGCTCTCTCGCACGCAAACACACACCCCTCTCCCCACCCCCCTCTCCCTCTCATCCCTCTCTTCCTCTCTCTCCCTTTCTCTCCCTCTCTCTCGTTGGGGGACTGGGAAGCTCGGCTGCTGGCGCAACAACGCCACTCAGTTGCAGTTTTGAACACTTCCCTTCTCTGGAGTATCGCAGCCAAGGGAAAGGAACAGAGGACTGGGAGGCCACGGGAACCGGCTCGGCAGGACGCCCTCCCAGCGAGCCTTCGGGGACAAGAGGAAATAAACGCGGGTGGGGAGTGCGCTGGCCAAGCCAATGGCCCCAGAGCCCTGTGGGCGGGCACAGCAGCAGCACAGGCCCCTTGCGGTCCAGGAGCTCTCAGCCGCGTTTCCCCAGCCCGAACATCTGCATTACTCGCGCACAAACCTATCTGCAGACCCCAGGTTCACAGTTGAATTTCCGGGACTTTAAACGCAGCTACGCACAAAAGCTGCTCAGGACTCAGCTCAGGGTACCTGGGAAGAGACCTGACAGAACTACGGGCCTCTGGTTCTAGCCAACTGCCTCCCCATTTTGCAGCCCAGCAAGGCCTAGAGAAAGCGCCCCTCAGTGCAGGGCCAGTGCTGGAAGCCTGTTACCTGGGTAGACCCTGGTTGGAACATTCTCTCCACTAAACCACTCTGCTGGGTGTGGGCAGCTTTTTGGGCAGAGACTTGGGCCAGTCATATGTCAACCAGGAAAGTGCTAGAGTGGAGAGAAGTTGAGAGTTGGAAACTGAAAACATGTTTTTTTTGTAGCAGAGGTTTAATCTGCATGGTAGTGTTTGAATTCTCTTTTGAGTACACTCTACAGGTAGGAGAAGATGAGAGTGGTTGTAAGATGAATTTGAAAGTGTTGAGTCCAAGATACATGGGCTGGGAGGGAGGAGGGAAATTTGCCAGTTAAACAACTCCAGGACAGTCATCCTAGGGCGTTTCTGCCCAAAGATGACAAATGAGAAAAGCTTGTGTTCTCCCATCAGGCCATTCTTTGCATGAACACCCTACACACACACACACACACACACACGCACACACACACCACCACCACCATCACCTATGTTGCTGCCTCATCAGACTCCCTAAAAGTTTTTAATGCAAAAAAATGTTTTGGTAAAATGATGTGTCACTATTTAGTTTAGTGATCATATCCAGGTCTTGAGATGGAAACTAAGTCTGCCCTTATATCCCCTAAAGCCTAACTGTTGGTGGCCTCCATTCCTGATGTTGTGCCACAGGAGAGGGGACTGACTCCTGACTTGGACGCTCTCTTAAACACCTGCCAATAATTTTGTCCCACATGACTCACTCTCCTGTCTCCAAATTATCTAAAGCTAAAAGCAGTAACAGGTGTCATCAAATGGGAGAAAAGAAACCAAAGAAGGCTACATTCTTCACAGCTAACACCTCTCTTCGGTCAATATGACAACATAAAAAGAGAGGAAGGGAATAATACATCCCAAAGGCTAACTTTTAGAGTTGATTGTTTTTAAAGCTTTAGTTTTAGAACTAGTGGTGGGATTATGTGACTTGATGAAGTGGCCCGAATTCAAAGATGACTGTGGAAGGCATCAGTGAGCTTTCAGTGTTTGAGTGGAGGACGACGGAGAGTTACCCCTGGATACTCCTGAGTTGCAGGAATATCTGGGAATATCTTCATGGTGAAGGACACCAACACTATGAGAACAAACCTACAGGCTGAATTCACGACCACCCTTGATGCCCAGTTTATATATTATGGGTTAGTTGAAGTTCCCCGGAATTCCCTGAAATGGTCCAAAAGCTAGCTGACATTTCTAACCCTTGATCCCTACTTCACAGACCAGACCACACTACTGTGACTACTGCTTCCACTTCCTAAAGTGGCCGCTGCCATCTATTGTCATTTAAATGTTTTATAAGTGACAAAATACCATACCTGAACCATGGATAAAATCTAATTCTTTTCTCAATCTAATTCTTTTCTAAATCCTTTATGTTTGAAAGATTCCCAGATCTTTTGTATTAAAGGTTCTTGTAATCACTGAAGTAAAACAAGACTAGAATAATTTAAACAAACAAAAAAAATCTCTGTGATAAGGAATAGTCTCTTTTTGAGTTATTTTCAAGACTCTTTTAAAAACTTTGGACAGCACTCAGAGCATATAATGAAGTCTTCTACCGCATATTTGCAACATTGGGCATCAACTTGGAAAACGGTGTGTTATGTAAAATCTGCTCCGGTCGTTGGGCCATTGGTTAGAAGGCACAAAATATGGCAGTGATAGATTATCTTAACCTTTTCAGTTTAAACACTGTTGGTTCAAATCAAAGGTTCTCAAATCAATGAAGTTTGAAATACAAGGTAAAAACAGGAACTGTTGTTTGAATTATGCATTGTGTATAAGTTAAATGCCATTGGCAAATCTCTCAGATGTTTAACCGTGTGCAATCTGGGAAAGACAAATATTTAATTTCACATTTTCACATGTTCCTTTTTCTCTCCATCTTCTAAAAGACTAAGCCCCACAAATGGGGTGCTTACCTTCATACTACAGTGTTAGATTTCCTCACATCTTTGTGGATTACATTTTCTATAAGAATCTTGGAACATCACAAGTTGTCCTTAAAGAAAAACTTTAGGGTTCTAGGGCATGGGTGGTGGTACATTTTATTTCCCTGTCTTTCTTAATTGAATCAAATAACGTTTACTATTTCAATGTCACGGTCATACAGTTTTTTAAAAAATCTATAAATATTGGGAGAAATGCAAACAAGTCATACTTTAAAACTTGCTTCTTTCCCACCACCTAGCCTAACTTTATAAAATCTGCTTCCTAACTCGCATCTCTGAATCTTAGACATTTGCATTATAATGCGTTTAAGATGAATACTTAACAGCTCCGAGGAGACTCGGATTTCATGCTGTATTTCCCTGTAGTAACAGGTGACACGATAACACTATTATGTAGAATTACAAGTCTACAGCTCCACGTGAAAATCGTTCCTATTCTGTTTGGAAACAAATGATCAATCAGCCTCCAGTGATCAATTGCCGCCCTGGCTGGCCGTCAGCAGAGTCCGCACCCGGCAGAGACATTGAGAGAAGACCGCTCCAGGGGACGGGGATCCCAAACTTTGCAAAAGCACCTTGTGCGGTGTCTCAGACTTCGCTGCAACTCTTTGGCTACAGGGGGCTAAGGCTCTGGATTTGGGGCCAGGCAGAGGCTCAAAAGATTTTACTTTGCTACCACACTGGAGTGCCTTTCAATCCGAATTGTGAATTGTTTTTTTCTTCCTCATCTGTAGATCGAGGGGCAAGCAAAGTGAGCCCTAGCGATGTACATGTGCTGTAACGCATAAAACAGGAGGCAAAGTGAGTCCCACCCCAGGACGCCCGAGGTCGGGGCACTATCCCAGCCCAGGAGGGACTACTCACCGCTGCTGATAGGAGGTGATGCCCTGGACGTTCTGCGGGGTGCCGTTTGCCGCGGCGCTGGCCCTCCCCATGCCCGCGCCGGCCGGCACCCCCGCGGCCGCCCCGCCAGCCGCCGCAGCCGTCACCTGCACGCTGAAATCCGGAAAGATTCGGATCATCGCCGTGGCTTCGGCCCCCGGGCTCGGCGGCTCTGGGCTCGGGCTGGCGGGGGCTCGGGCTGGGGCTCCGGCGGCGGCAGCAGCAGCAGCGCGAGCAGCGGCAGCAGCAGCAGCGGAGCCAGGCACCAGCCTGCAATCCCATTAGTGAGCCGCGGCCACTGTGCGCGGCAGAGAGGAGCTTTGATGTGCGCGCAGCGGGCTGGGGGGGGGGGGGCTGGAGCGGGGGAGGAGGAGGTGTGGGTGGGGGTGGCGGGTGTGAGGGACTTGCAAACAGCAAAACGTGTCAGGGTGGGGCCTTTTTTTCCCTTTTGGGGGGCGATAGTGCTCCCCCCTCTTTCCAGGATGTTGCTCTCACTGGCTGCTCCGGCTGCGCCGTGCGAGCCCAGCTGAGGGAAGAAGGGGAGGGGGTGGCAGAGGAAGGATGCACCGGGAGGCTTGGCGAGGACTTGGCCGGTGCAAGGGAATGACTGGGCAGCGGAGGGTGCCTTTCTTTCCAGCCCCCTCTACACACACACACACACACACACACACACCCGCGCACTTCCGACCCAAAGTGCAAGACAAGCGCTCTCTATCCCCTCTTTTCTCTAGAGAAATAACCACCACAATCCAGGCAAGCTTGAGCCTCCCGCGGCTTCCAGCAACCTGGATTCCAGCCCGCGTGTGCAGGAATGGGGGCGCAGAGCCTCCCCTCCCAGCCCGGACCCCTCTCTGCCTGTCTTCTGCACACCAGGCAGCGCCGGGGTTGCCAACTTCAAGTTGGACTATTGGAGAACTTGATGCTTATCGAGGAGGGATAGTGTGCAAAGGAGGGGGAGAAAAAAGCTTTTGTGCAATGGAGAGTTTGTTTCCCTTAGAAGAAGGGACTCTCCTTTCTCCTGGTGGGAGGACGGATTGGTCTTGAACAAACTTGAGAGGTGGGGACTGTAAGTCCAGCTACAGAGTGTGCCCCCCCTCCATGATCCATCTCTATATGCCCCTTTCGGAGGATGAAACGAATAAATTAGCAGCCACCGCTGAAGAGAACTCTGCAAATTCCAACCACCAGGGAAACAAAAAGAGAAAACACGTGCGTTTATTTCCTCGCGTCTCCCAGTTACTTCTCCACATTGTTACATTGGTGTTCCCTTAGGGGGTGAGGAGGGATGCTTGTAGTGTGGGGCGACTTTTTAATGACAACTTGCACTTCTCTGCGACAAGGTGGGAGTGGTGAGAGTGATGGCTCCCTTACCCCCCCCCCCCACCAGGACCCCTTGTTGTCCCACTTCCTTCCTCTTTCACAGGGGTCTCCAGCTGGGTCTCCAGCCGGGACCAGAGTTACCAGGCAGAGGGTGCAGTCCCTGCTCGAGGCGGGGTTCTGGCTCCGCTCCTCTTGGGCTCCAGCACTCTGGACCCACTTTGCGGCTGCTGCTGGTTTCTCCATCTCATTCACCCCTCCCCTCCCGCGCCGAGGCCCTGGCCCGGCATCCGGGCACAAGTGGCCGCTGTGCCGCCGCCGTGGGAACCCGAGTTGGGCTCGCGGAGCGTAGTGGCCGCATCGTGCAGCCCGGCCCTCCGCCAACAGTGCCTCTCGGGGCGAGGCACCTGCTTTACTCCTTGAACCTGGGGCGCAGCTGACAGCCTGGGACCCAGAGGGGCAGGGCGGATTGGCCAGAAGTTGCCAAGGCCAAGGGCAGCAGAGACCGACCCGCCCAGCGTCCAGGCACATGGTCTAGGGGCCAGACGCCAGCACTAGCTGCAGACCTGGGAGTCCCCTTCCACCCTCATGGCTCTCGGGAAACCGCCAAACCGCACAAAGGCAGGTCTGCGCCCCGGCAGGCAGCGTCCCGTCTGCCCAGGCCACCTCTGCGCTCCCCTAACCGGAGTCAGTTCCGGAGAAGCCTCCCGCCCCCGGCAGCCGCGGGGAGGCAGAGGGAGGGAGCCCCAGCTCTGGCTGGCCGGGCCCACGGTGCAGCTGCGTTTCCATTTTCCTTTCAAAGAAAATGCTTTGGACGGCAGATAATATCAGGAGATATGAAACTGCTTCGTCCCCCACATGTTGCACGTAAAAAGAATCGTAATGAGCATCTGTGGCGTGTGCTAGGGATCCCAGGAGTTAGACCTAACCGAGGTCCTGACTTCCTCCTTCCTGGGACAGGGTCATTTTCTAGCTTAAAGGCATTTCATTCCGAGTTACCTGTTCAGAGGCCAAATACAAGGTCTTTGAAAGAGGGCGGGGCGAGCGGGTTGGAGGGCCTGGGAAGGTGGAAAGCTGCCCTATAAGGATCTGGTCACATCTGTGGATCCTTTTCCCAATCAGAGGACCTCGGCCAGGCAAAGCGAGTTGCTTACCTCTGTGCACTCGCCCCTCCTCACCTCTCGTCCTCAGGGCCTTGGCTGTGCGCAGGTTTTCCTGTTGAAAGAAAAGGAAGTTCATGCCAATTCTACAGAGTTCAGGAATGTTTTAGGGGTTGGCGAACGTTCTCCTCTGACTTCACAGGTCAAGGGTGGCAGTACTGTAGGCCAAAGGAAGCCTAATAAACAGGCTAAAGATGAACAAAGATGCAGGCAGCGGCTTTCTATAAGATAGTACTTATCAGAACTTTTGGCTCATTGTGGGCTGATGCGGTGCCTGCCAACCGGTATCTTGGTCAGCCAGTTGATGGAGGCTTCTAGCAAGTGGCTCCTGCTTCCAGTAGGACACTGCCCCATTTCAGCCTAGAGCCTGTTGAGCCCCAGGCAGTTCCAACGTGCCAAAGGATGCCAAAGAGGGGAAAACCCTCTTTGGCCAAAAGAGCAGAATTTGTAGAAAATTACTTTCCCAATTAAAGTCCTTCTGCACAATCAATGAGTTATATTTATAGATAGTATCACCATTCTTCTTTAATTGTTTCAGTACCAATTCCATGAATAAAAAAGACCAATGATTATATTTTATTAACTACTTATTTTATAGAATAGTTGATATAGAAATATGTAGTAATGCTTCCCTTCCCTTTTGGAGGGCAAAACTCTCCCAACAAAAGAATATGTGAGATCTGTTTTTAGATATTTAAAACTAAATATGCTGAAGCTCCTTCAATTATATAACATTAAAATAGAGTGTAATGAGCACATTCAACTTCAATGTTTCAAGTTTTCAACTACCCGTGTTTGAGGATTAATAGGTCTCCTGCCCTCCAGAAACGTTCTTTTCTATAATAGAAATACACAGAATACTCAAAGAAGACTTGCACAGCAGGTTACCTTAGGATGCATATAAGTCTGTTTCAGAATTTTGTCCGTACACATATAGTTTTGGAAGTTTGTTTGGCATGCAAGAGAGACAACTTCCTTATTGGATCTGCTTATCTTCATGTTCATTACAGACCTTAAGCAAAATATAAGTTTATTCACTCATTAGTAATTCAGATTTCATTACTCTGCTCCTTCAGTTAAAATCTTTACATGCTGGCAGCTGTTTTGAAAGATTTTGAAAGTTGTTCTGGCACTCATCCAACCAAAAGGGCTGCAGTTAGCATTTAACTTTCTCACTTTGCATTGTCCCCCACTCTAAAATCTACATATTAGTGTATGTGGAGATAGGGATTTTAGGATGTTTAAACCTGAATACATAAATATAATATATAAACAGCTATTGCAAACCCATGTTTACATCTTCATCTTTACATCAGTGTACAACCATCTCTTTTGCTCATATGATCAAAATATTCTCTAAAAATTCATTTCCATTTACTTGGAGTTAAATGGTTTGACGTTTAATTTTCACTATTGGCTGTCAGAAGCTGCCAATGACAGATAAGAGAGCGCAGCAACAAAATATGATTATGTTTAATTTTTGCTTTGCTTTGGTCAGATATTTAAGACGAAAATAATATAGTGTGCAAAGATCAAGATACGTTAAAGCAAAACAAAACAAATAGAATGAAAATGCCATACATATAATGACTAAGGTAAGAAATGCTTTACTCTGAAATGTTGAGGTTTTTATTGAAGTGACCATGTTGCAATAAGGGATTTCTTTTTAGTAGAAAAAAAAAATCTACAAAAAAAAAAAAAAATCCCACGTGATAATTTACAACAATAAAAGATAGGTCTTCACTATAAGAAAAGCCATGAACTAAGATTAAGGTCCCTTCATATCCTGGGAAGGGGATTTCACATTCTGTAGAGGGGTTAAATATTTGATTTAAACAATTTTCATCTTTGCTCCTCAATCCAAATTGAATTCAAGCTCTTACTGCTAAATTTGCCATGCTATTAATATATCCTCTAGTCCATTCAAAAGCAAAACTATAATGTCAGAAGAGAAAAAAATATATAAACATAGCAATATAATCCTTCTTGATATTCAAGAAGAGAAACTAAGAAATTGAGAGAATATGTAATAAATCATTATTTATAATACATGTATGCCCATATATAATATATAAGAAGAGTGCTGAGGATTTTTTTTCATATTAATACTACCTACATCAAACAAGCTATTATGCTAAACTAATTCTCAGATGACTTTATACACACACACACACACACACACACACACACATATATATTAGTTAAAGGAGAAAAATTCTTCAACTATTTTTTTAAGTCAGCAGCAGACAGTACAGGAGGAGAAATTATTTTGTAAAAAAAATGATGAGTGGGAGAGGGTCTCAAATCCATGGTTTTATTTTAGTTATAATATTCACACATCGTGACACATAATTATTCCAAAATATGTGCAAATCAATAGACTCTCACTAAAGCTAATCTTAGACTTAAATACAAAATAACTAATACTCTAACATAGTCAAAGGACACATTTGTCTTTGAGCACCATTCTTAACATTGCTTTTGCTTATTTCTTCATGACATTGAATTTAATTTTGGAGTTGAAATATTTTTGGAGACAATTTTAAATCTACCTGTGATTTTAAAGGAGTCCTCATGTTACCGGTGGCGTGCTTACTTAGAGCTTCCATGGAGTCACTAAGTTGACTCCACAGATGCAGAAGCCCACACTCTGTAAACCTAGTATTCAGTGGAAATTTTATTTGTTTGACTTGGTTCCTCCAGGCAGGCATACTTATGTGGCCAATGCACTCTTTTCTTTCTTTCTTTTTTTTTTTATCCTCACCGGAGGACATTTTTTGATATTTTATTCAGATAGAGCGGGAGGGAGGGGGAGAGAGAGAGAGAGAGAGAGAGAGAAACATCGAGGTGAAAGGGAAACGTTGAGTGGTTGCCACCCACACAACCGAACCAGGGCCAGGGACAAACTGCGACCGAAGTACCAAGTACGTTCTCTTAGCGGGAACCGAACCAGACCAGGGTGTCTCCAGACTGTAGGCCAATGCTCTCGCCGCTGAGCCAAACCAGCCAGGGCTGCACTCTTTTCTTCACTGAATTTTCTTATCAATTGTAAAACTATTAATTCAGGGCCTGGTTGATTGAAGGAGTGATTAATTGCTTTGAAGTGATTTTTTTCCCCCAAAATGAAACCAACCACATGTGATGAGTTTTTACTTGAATTTTTCATTTTCAGTAGGCTAGGATATTTTACAAAGCTAAATACACAGCAAATAAATGGTTTTCTTATGCTACATACTGAGTTAACCATTCTGTTTTTATTTAACTATTATTATGTCTCTTCAGCTAGCAGAGGGATTCTAAAATGAGCAGGCATCAGAATCACAAGAAGGGCTCATTAAAACACAGATTTCCGGGCCTTATCTGGACAGGATCTTATTCAGTAGGTCTGAGGTGGCTCCGATAACTTGTAACTCCACCAAATTCCTAGGCAATGCTGAGACAGGCGGCCAGGCATGGGATTTGAGGGCCACTGACCTGCAGGGTTCGTGAGAGAGTTCAGGTGGGAGCTGTAGGCTCAGATCCTGACTTTGCGGCACACTGATGGTGTGGCCAAGGGCCAGTTATTTAATTCCCCTTTGCAATTAAATCCACATTCAACAAGAAGTAATTTCTTAAAAGTTGGCTATAATGTTCACTCGGACTAGTAGAGTTTGTGACTGAAACAACAGCACGAATGTTTTTGTGCTTTTTTGAGAAACTTACAGATAAGCAGCAAAAGTGATGTCTGGGTACTTCTCATTTTATCACAAAGAAATCTTAAAAGATATGTGTTCAAGGATCCAGATTTAATAACGTTAATACCTTTTACTGTTTCATCAAGGACATTCTGAAATGAAACTGGTGGCTTTTTCCTGTGAATGCGGCAGGGGCGCGAACGGGACTCCCGGACCCGTGTGGTGCCGGGACCCACACTAATGCCCCGGCAGTTTTACTCACCCGCGCTTTAAGTTTTTTTATTATTTTTATTGGTTAATCTTCACCTAAGGATATTTTTCCATTGATTTTTTTCTCTTTTTTTTAGGTGAGGGGGGGACATCACTGTGAGAGAGACACATGGATTGGTTGCCTCCCGCAGGACCCCAAGGGTGGCCAGGGATCCAACCTGCAAACCAGTATGTGCCCTGGACTGGGAATCAGACCCTCTACCGTTCAGTCAGTGGGCAGACGCTCTAACAGCTGAGCCAAGCAGGTCAGGGCACCATTACTTTTACCCTATCGTTCAACCATTCGCAATGAAAAAGGCAAATAATGTCTGTCTTATTATAAAATAGTTTTGACCTCATGAACACCCTGAAAAGGTCGTCAGCTCACGCTTTGAGAACTCCTGTCTTAATAGTATGCAAGGCTCAAGTTGTCATTATGATCAATCAGGAAACAGAAAAGTTTAAACTCTCCTTTTGCTGCATTTTTGGAAGACTGAAAACGCGCTTTGCAATTATGTATTGCTTGCTATAAAATCATGAATTATTATGAATGGTGTGTTTAGGATTTTGATTTCTTATATTGTCATCCAGGCAGTGGGTATTGTTTTGAGCAAAAATATTTAAATTCTTAAAGTTGAAGATCTGGGGCCAGGACTTAAATTTTCCTTCTGTTTTCCAAGAAAGTGGTGGGAATATAAAAATCAGAGTGATACCCCGGAAGGATGGAAAGATGAGATACGTAAGGAGCTAAACTAAGTTTCATAGCAGAGAGAAGTTTCCATCATTCAGAACATGGAGGCTCTGGAGGTCCTGAGGCTTCCTTGCTTGAGCCAAAATTTAGCAGAGCAAGATGACCACCTTTGTCCAGCGGTGTGGCTCAGTGGTTGAGCACCAAGAGGTCACCAGTTCGATTCCCGGTCAGGGCACATGCCCAGGTTGTGGGCCAAATCCCCAGTGGGGGGCGTGCAGGAGGCGGCCAGTCAAAGTTCTCTATCATCAATGTCTCTCTCTCTCTCTCTCTCTCTCTCTCTTTCTCTCTCTCTCTCTCTCTCTCCCCCCTCTTGCTTCCTCTCTCTCTAAAATCAATAAAGAAAAAAAATATGACCACCTTCTAGGAATTCACATGAAGACATTTTTCACTGGGGGTCTGTTGAGTCAATGTCCTTTAAGTTCATAATTTCAATCATATTATACCATCAGCAAAACATTGTAAAACTGTTTTCAAAGTGTTGTACAGCCTTTCTAACATGGTTTCCAAGAAATATTTTCCTAACTGTTTACCATTCTTCTCAGACTAGAGGATTTCAAAGTCTTGTTAAAGCAGAAATACAAATTGAGTTATTGTGCAAAGCATCTTCACTTTTCCCAAACCCTTAATCCAAAAGAAAAAGGAAAATATCTATAATTTAAGTATTTATAGTAATTAATTTTATTTAAGTGCCCTGGACAGCTGCTCAAGCTAGGGACCAAACAGAAATAACTCAACTTGAAGTTTAATAATTAATTGTTATTACTGATTCATAATCAAAGGTATATCTCAAAGAGATGATACACTACTAAAGAATTAACCATTTAATATAAACGGTTAAAATAATCTCGTCCAAGAATTATATCCTTACTGTCAGACATAGTTTGATGAAATTTCTAGAAGCAGCAGCTTCTTGCCTTGCTTATTTACAGAGACAACTTTGCAGGTTACCTGTGTACCTTTGTTCAATGCTAAGACACTAATGTGACTGTTTTTATTCTACTTATTTTGACTGAGAAATGATTCCTCCTAAAAAGTGATCTGTGTGGTCACAGCCAAAGAAAGCTATAAACTTGAGGAAGACTCATTAAGAATTATAACATCACACATGAGGGATAACATCTAAAGCAACTGTGTTTCAAAGTTTTGTCAATCTTATTTTGTCTTATTCAGTAAAATGATACAAAATATTTCCACTTGGTAATTTTCTTGGTGCCAAAGATCTTGGCTTATGATGATCTCCTCACTTTTAACTTTTTCTAAAAGGAAGTATTGCCCATTATAGAAGTAAAATACACTGTATATAAAGTCACTTCAGATTTGTGTGACAAAAACACAAATTAATCATGGCTTGTATAATATGAAAGTTTATTCTCTCTTATGTAAATGTTTCAAAGTAGATGGTCCAAGACAGATGTACTCTATATTATCATGCATAGACCTGGGCCCCTTCTGCCTCATGGCTCCACCATGCCAAGGGTGTCGAACTAATCAAGTCAAAGATGATCTGCTACCATATTTACATCGTAGGCAGCAGGAGCGAGAGGAGGGCCTGGGTATTCCCCTTAGGAATCTGTCTGTGAAGTGGCACATGCTACCCTTACATCTCATTTAGTAACATTTAGTTATTTGGCCACGAACAGCTGCAAGATAAGCTGGGTAATGAAGTCCCATTCCAAAGAGGCACGTGGCCAGATAAAAGTCAGTGGTTCTACTATTGCAGAAGAAGGGGACAGTGAGAGTCAAAATCCATTTGAAATTAAGAAACAAAAATAAATCCACTTAATCTGAAACTAAAATACTACGAGTAACCCTTCATTAAAGTTATGAGGAGTAGGTTCCCACAGTATCGATTTGAAAGTCAGTCACCAATGAAGTATGCACCAATGAGGCCGACAGAGATGCATTTCTGATCGCCACTGAAGACAAAGGGAAAGGAGAAGTCACATGTGATTACAATTTCCCTTTCGTTAAAAAGAAGATGACACAGTTTTAAGAATTTCAGGATAAGAAACTTTGTATTGGGAGGTGTCATAATCATTTGATTCGTGACAGAAAAAGTAAACCCAGGCGAGCTCACTAGTTATTCAGTAGTAATGTGGTCAGCTATTGTTCCTTTGGCCAATGTTCGGAATAGGAGGGAGGGGTATCAAGGATTAAGATGATCCCATCACTATGGCTATACTTTGCGGGACACTGAATGAACGTGGACTCCAGGAAGAAGCCTCAGTCACACCTTTCACTGAGGGAATGACTGCAGGTGGTCGACAGTTTGGGAATGAAGAGAGCCCGCTGGTGGTGAGCTCGGGTGTCTTACCATTCACCACCTGGTTCTGCACAAAGACAAGATCTATTCATAGAGTAACTTGCTCCTCCAACCGTGCTCTACCTTCAACCTTCAAGCTGAGCTTATTTTAAACTTATATCTAAATTCCAGGTTTCTTTTCAAGCGCATTTCAATAGTACGTGCACTGTTGTTACCATTTGAAAGTTAAAAAGTCAGATACTCTAGTAGTTTAGAAAGGCTTGTGCCTGCAGTGTGTGCTAGGGGTCAGGAGAGGGAAAACTGGAGGCACAACCTCTGGGTTTTCACCTAGACAGGGACTCAAGGCAAATTATTTAACCTCGCAGGGAAGAGTTCCTTTCGTTGATTTCCTTACATGGATACATGGATTTATTTCAAAAAATACTCCTTGAGCAACTACTATATGCTAAGTGTTGTATATGTGTGTGTGTGTGTGTGTGTGTGTGTGTGTGTGTGTTTTGATATGTGCTCCTAGCGGGAACTGAACCTGGGACTCTCTGGTCCACAGGCCGATGCTCCAATCGCTGAGCCAAACCGGCCAGGGCGCCAAGTGTTTTTTAAAGCCACAGGCTACAGCAGCGTGGATCAGAGCAGCTGTTCGAACGGAATTTTCGTCATAGATAAGAGGACACAGCAGCAAACAAATTATCTGTAAAAATTGAAAAGACAACTTTGTAGGGTCACTATAGGGATGAAATAAGGTAAACAACAAAGTATTCAGCCTGTTGCCTGACATGCAAACACACTTCTAGGTGAAACCTATTACTAATGCTATGACATGGATTTGGGAATAGTGTGAATCAAACATTCTGAGTTGACAATAACGCTCTAAAATAACTTGCCTAGTCTGAATTGAAGATGTTATTCCTACTTTCTAATTTCTATTTTATCATAAAACCCCAATTCCTTCAATATCTAATGGAAAATAATGCCACATTAAAATAATTTATACCTCACTCTCTTGTTATATATATGTATATAAATTTTAAAATACATACAAGGCCCTGACCAGTTTGGCTCAGCACTTAGAGCATTGGCTTGCAGACCGAAGGGTCCCAGATTCAATTCCCAGTCAAGGGCATGTACCTGGGTTGCAGACTTGATTCCTGGCCTCGGTCAGGGTTTTGCAGGAGGCAACCAATCCAAGTGTCTCTCTCACATCAATGTTTCTCTCTCTTTCCCTCCTTCCCATTTTCCCTCCCTCCCTTCTACTCTATCTAAAAATTAATGAACAAATATCCCTGGGTGAGGATTAACACAAAATAAAAACACCCACAAAGAATTAATGACACTAACATGGATAAAGAAATGAAAATGAAAAATTAATAGTTCTTGATAATCTGCTACTGGCCAGCCATTATGTTAGGCATTCTGTATACACTCTTTTAACCCTCCTAAAAGCCCTATAGAGTACATATTATTAGCCCCACTTTTACAGATGGAAAAGCTTTATAAATTGCACAGAATCCAGTAAATATTTGGGACCACAAAAAATAAATAAATAAATAAATAAATAAATAAATAAAGACCCACCAAAATAGCTTATATTTTTAGTTGCTAGTTACTATTTTACAGGTAATTGTCCATGTATATTTTTCCTATAAGAAACAAAAGAATGTAATGCCACCAATCAGCTTAAGATAAATGTCAGTTCTTATATCTTAATAATTATTTGTCCTAAAATACATCAGACTTTTTTTTTTACTTTTTCTATGAAGTTCATTAAGTTATGATATAAATGTTTGTAACACTCTAGTTCAATTAGGAATGCTCATAGAACTTTTAGATTTTTAAAAGATTTTCAGTTGGGTAATGATAGTGATGATATAGATCAATGGCTCTTAAAGTGTAGTTAGTCTCCAGACCATCATCATCATCAACATGGAAACTTGTTAGAAATGCAGATTCTTCACCCTCACCTACTGAGTGGAGCCCAGAAATCTGAGTTTCAACATGCCCTCCCAGAGATGATGATGGATCTTAAAATGTGAGGGCCACTGGTAACCATTATTGGTAACCAACAATGTTACAGATCATTGTAATACTATCTTTTTCTGAGGCAAGAGTTTCTCCTGCTGAGCCTTAAAAAATGTTGTCATTGGTTTCTTCCCATGAAAAGAAAAAACAAGTTGTTGTGTATTTTTTTAAAGACTGAAAATTTCAAAAACATTTTCAAATATTACTAATGTGGGCATGGCATCGATAGTAAAACCAGAGCAAATATTTCAAAGGGAACCAAAGTCTGATTCCCTTTCTATGTTCTTCCGCTTCCAAAAAGAGCAGGGGATATATTACAAAGACTCATGATCCTGAAAGTACAGGAGAGAAAACCCGGAGTGAACACAAAGGCTCACTTTCCTACCTGGGGGGCCAGAGGCAGGTCCTGTTCAGTGTGTAGGAGGCGGGGCCCGGGTTGGTGTGTTAAAACTGTCACCGAGATTAGAGCTTCCGGACCCTCCTGTCCTAACAGCAAGTCAATTTCTTGCTAAACTCTTTCTCATTTTAAATGGGAAAAGGATTAGACTGTTGAGTACTCTGGGAAAATGATAAAACTGGCTGGTAGGCAAGCTTTCTTTTTTAAAAGAAAAAAAATTCTCTCAGCCTTCTGAACTCACAGATGGCTTAATAAAAGTTAAGGAGAAGACTAAAACTAGTAGGGAAAAAAGGGAGTAAGCAAAAGGAAAGCAGAACCCTCTCTAAAAACCTGTTCCTTCACTATCAGGGCAAGAAAAGAGCTTCGAAGTTCCGATGGAGGCACTGCTGAGACAGAGGAGACTAACACATCATTCAAAATAAGATTTGGAGACTTGACCTTGAGAATAATATGGGAAATACACAACACAAGGATGCAAAACTATGCTTAGCATTCAGAGTCGCCCCGCTTCTCATGGGCACATGCTTCCGTGCTGTGGATGCCCTTTTCTCCACTTACTCAGAAACCCCTTTGACGGAGACCTGTTGCGAGATAAAACAGGAAGGGAGCAAGGAAGACTAAACTGTATTTTCACCCAAATGTAGGAAGTAGCAGAGATGGGACAGAATGATCACCTCCGCCTGTCCCCCGCGGAGCTGCAGCTTGCACTTTGGTTTCGAGATAAGAGTCTGAAGCGAGAGTCCTTGCAGAAAACTTGCTGGGGTGACTGATTTCCTTGAATGGGGCGCCAGTGAACCATTTCCACACACAAAGCTGCAGGAATCTGCCAGTGCCTCGGAAGCGGGTGGGCAATGTGAACGTCAGCCCGAATGAGAATTTTTATCGGGTTATTGTGACTGGGAATTAAATGCCTGCGAAAGGTAAAGAGAGGAAGCAGGATGGGACGAGGGGAGCTTGTAGATCAGGGCGAGTCTGAGATCTGTGCAAGGAGAGGAAAGGAAGCTGGACTGTGCAGGGAGAGTCTCCCCTGTGTACCACACTGGGCAGAAGTGCCACGTCCTAGTGGCCACACTGTGCTCATTTTCTGAGGGGCATCGGGGAAGGGTGTGATCTTGCTTCCCACGCTGTGACACTCTGAAGGTTCGGCCACGGGGGGCTGTGTGCTCTCCACACTCCTCACAGCCGAAGGGCAAGTCTTCCCTGAAGGGCACAGAGCAGTCCTCTGGGCGCCAGCGGGTCCTCTTCCAAAAACAAACTCCAGCCCCCCTGGCAGCTGGTATTTGCCCTTCTCTGCTCTCCCTCTAAACTCCCCCTGCCCTCATCCTCACCTCTACTGGTCTTGATGGGTTTTCTGCTGCAGGTGGCTTGGGCTTCTTTCAGATCCTGGGGGCCTGCATCGAGGGGCTCCACCTGGGATTTGCATAAATTCCTCTATATCTTGTCCACCACCGACATCTTCAGATCACAGAGCCTGCCTGTCAGATGCTCCAAGCAGCAGGGCTGCTTGCAAATGCAGTCTGGACCTGCTGCAGGCCGTGCCCCAGTGTCGGGGCCAAAGCACTATGTCCAAGTATGAATGTGTTGCCTCCAGAATCCATAGAAACTTGCCAGGCATTGTGCTTCTTTCTTTGTTGTAGAGTGTGTACCGGATGCAGCCACTTTTTATTTATTTTTAATCCTCACCCGAGGACATTTCTCCATTTTTTGTTCAGATAGAGTGGGAGGGAGAGAGAGAGAGAAACATCGACGTGAAAGGGACACATTGAGTGGCTGCCACCCGCACGACCCAACCAGGGCCGGGGACAAACCAACCGAGGTACGTGCCCTTAGTGGGAATCAAACCCAGGTCTCTCTGGACCGCAGGCCGATGCTCTAACCACTGAGCCAAACCGGCCAGGGCAGCCATTTGTTTTTGTTTACTTTGGAGAGGATGTCACAGCAGGTCTCTGACTGTTGGGCCCCTAAAATTTTGCTTATGTGACAGGCCCCTAGGTCTTCGTATGGTTTATTTCCCATCCTCTGGTGGATGCGTCTTCACAAGGCTTTTAGTATGCTAGACACTCCTTATCAACCTGCCTGAGCTGCACAGTATCATCAATGCAATGAATAAATATGGTGTCTGAAGGATTATGGATGGTCCGGATCTCTTAGGACTATATTATGATAGAATTTGCATAGCCCTGGGGCAAAACTGTGAATGTATATTGTCATCCATACCACGTGGGTGTGAACTATTTCTGTTCACCTTTCCTGATTAGGATAGAAAGGAACTAACACATTCGCCAAATCAAAGGCTGCATGTTATGTCCTGAGGCCCTTGCCAAGGTGAAATCCTATCTTCCAAGAGAGTACCTCTAAATCAACAAGTCTTCTTCATCCAGTCTCATGCTCTGGGCCCCTCAGTTATGCACCTTGAAAATCTAATCCCAGGGGTACTTCCCCAGCTTTGGCTAGATATACTGGCTAAGTTTTGTAGCAAATTTAGGATTTGATTGCTTTCTCTGTTGTCCAGCTCAGCACATCTCTAGCTGGGCTATGCTGAGACCTGATCCCAGTTAGCGACATGGCAACCAGAAGCAGTGGGAACAGACCCTGACGGGAAGGCCCCCTGCCTTGCTGGGAAGAGGTCCCTGCAATGCCTTCCCACCTGGGGAGAGCTCTAGCTCTTAGTTGGGAGGAGCAGCTCCCCCACATAGGCTCTGAAAGTTCAAAGGAGTATGAACTCCAAATGTCCACTCGACGCCTCCCTCCACATGCCAAGCTTCCTGATTTTCCTACCAGCACCCTGGTCACCAGACCAGCCTCTGCTGAGCATTCAGTCACTAAAGCTCAGTGACTCTAAGTCTGGAGTTTGGTTTGGGCCTTTTTCTCCTTTCTCATTGCAGAAGATAAAGACTGCTTTTTAGAGCTGCCAAAGAGATGCCCTGGACTTGCCCGTCTGCAGTTGGTTAATTGCCCTTAGCTTTCATTTTTCTGCTCTGGGGTTTTACTTCAATCTAATAGTAACAAATGCACAAATGCATTATCCTTGTACGCATCATTCCTCACCCATCTCCTGCTCAGCGCTTGTCAAAGTCCTGCCTGCCTGTCACCGTCAGGGTGTTTCCCGCCCCTGGAACACTGTCCTGTAGGTAAGGGGGAAGGAAGCAGGACTGGACCAGGAACACTTTCAGACAAGATACAGACCTGAAGGTGTGAAGGGAAAGTGGGGGAAGGAAACTGGGAGAGCCATGCACAGCTAGCAGAGTGCCAGCCAACAGGGGGAGGCTCCCAGTCAAAAGTTCCCACGGGGGCCTGCAGCACTGGGCTGGCCGGGACCCACAGCCCCGCCGAGCTCAGTCACTGGCAAAGGGCAGCCAGGGGAGAGCCTGGCCTGGCTCAAATATCAGGGCGGACCCCGAAGTCACTGCAGCTGAAGGCTGGCTTCCTCCTCGTGTCAAACAGTGATCGTTCTGATTAGAGATACAGCGTGAATAAATGTGGTTCTTGCTATCCAAGGAGCTGGCAGGGCACAAAGGCAAAAAGACATGCACATCACAAAGAAGTCACCCAAATTGCATCGCTGCAGGGGATGTTGGCTGTTTTCGTCTGCTCAGCATCTCTTTCCCTTGTTTGTTTTGTTTAATGTATCTTTATTATTGAAAGTATTACAGATGTCTCTTTTTTCCCCCATTGACACCCTCCCTCCTGCTCCTGTCCCCCGTCTTTACCCCACCTTCAGTGCACTGTGGTTATACATTGGTTGTACATATATGCATATGAAGTCTTTGGTTAATCTCTGCCCGTCTCTCTGAGGTTTGTCAGTCTGTTTGTACTTCCATGTCTCTGGGTTTATTTCCTCATATTACGTAGACTCTAACTTGGGGAACCGCCTCTCTCTGTTCACCGTGGCAGTCCCCACCTCCTTCAGCCCATCAGCACCGGGAGAGGACATGACTCAGCCTCGGCCACTCAGGACTTTGGTTGGAACTATGCTCCACCCCCCACTGGCGTTGCTTGTAAAGATCACTTATTTGTGGAACATAATGAACAAAATAAGCTGATGAACAAAATAGACCCAGAGACATAGAAGTAGGGAACCGACTGACAAACATCGGGGAGGGGGGGGAATAAACCAAAGAGGTCATAGTCTTATATGCAAAACCAAGGGGCACAGACAACAGTGCAGTGGGGGGTGGGAGGGGATTGGGGAGAACAGTGTCAAAGGGGAAAAAAGGAGGAACATCTGTAATAAAAATATATATATTAATTATAAAAGTAAAAAAAAAAAGATGACAAGTCTGGAGCTACCAGAGAACAGCACATGAGGAGCCTGCCCGAGTGAAGCCAGGTCCGAGGAACGCAGTGCTGAGAAAACCATTAGGGACTGGATTTCGATGACACATTCGGAGCACCTGGACCCCCGCCCCCCCCCCCCCCCCCGACCAGGACACCTAGATCTGCTCCTGGACTTCTCAGTGTCGTGAGCAGTCCCGTGGCTCTCTGGTTTCAGGCTGCTGGAGAAGATTTAGTCACTGTCAACTGGACCTGTCTGGATACAGAAACGGTGGAGAAGGGCCGGCTCTGGAGCGCGTGCGGCATGTTATAGGGCGAAGCTGCCTGGAACCAGGCGCCCGAGGAGAGTCGTTTGCTGTTTGATCTGAGCAGAGAAGGACTCGCCGTGACCCCGTCCCGCCCAGGGCCTTTGCAGGCCAGTCAGCAGAAGGCAAGCGACTCCCCTGCATGTTGTCCCCAAGTCTTCGTCTTCTGGGCCCCACTTAGTCTCCCTGTAACACCCTGTGTCCCCTGAGAGAAGGGAGATTACACAACTTAATTCATGGAACTCACAGAAACAGAAAGAAAATTAATTCATAAACAATAGCAGTCAGCTAGCGCTCATTTAGTATTTAATGCTGGTAATCCCGGATAAGTGGCTGTGGAAAGCAGTGGCTAACGCACCACCGTGGGCTTCGAGCAGGAGTGTGGTGCTGCTGTCAGGAGAACAAAATCAAAACGTGCGCTTTTGAACAAAGTGTGAACAACGGTCATAATCCTTAATAATTTTCCCTTTCGTGATGTGCACAGAAACGGTCCTTTTTCTTTGTTCTGCACACATCTTATCTCTAGAATTTATTTGTGAAATCTGAAATGTTGCAAGAAGGAAACTGTTTGGAAAATTTAAACGAACTTTTTCTAGTGCATTGGTATTTACCTAATTAGTGGAGAGAACGTCTAGGCTCTTCTGTCTTGCCCTGGTTGGGTTGCTCAGTGGTTGGAGCATCATCTTGTACACCAAAAGGGTGCAGGTGTGATCCCCAGTTGGGGCGCTTGTAAGAGGCAAATAATTGATGCTTCTCTCTCATCTCTCTCTGTCTCTCTGTCTCTCTCCCCAAAAATCAATGAAAACAGTCCGGCCAGTGTGGCTCAGTGGTTGAGCATCGACCCAGGCACCAAGAGGTCACCAGTTTGATTCCCAGTCAGGGCACATGCCCAGGTTGTGGGCCCGATCCCCAGTGGGGGGCATACAGGAGGCAGCCAATTGATGTTTTCTCTCATCAATGTTTCTATCTCTCTCTTCCTCTCCCTGCCCCTCTCTCTAAAATCAATAAAGAAAAAAAATTTTTTTTTAAATCAATAAAAACAGATCTTTGGTAAAGGATTTAAAACACAAGGCTCTTCAGCCTGGAGAATAAACCTGCCTTGTTTTTATAATGTATTCTTACAGCAGCACATTTAAAAACCAGCACTCTTGGGTTTTAAAGTTTAAATTAAAAGCTAAATTTTTTAGCGATGACTGTGTCCACATGAAATACCTTAAGGAAAAGGTGAAGCATTTATACATTTATGAGTAATTGATTCTTTTATAATTTTTTATTTTCTAGAAAAGGGCTTAAAAACCATCTCTATTCAGAGAAGATGTACTTGTGGGGTTTTTGTCTGTTTTGCCTGGGCATGTATTATTTCTAATTTTAAAGTGTATTGGATGTTTTCCATAGGCCAGACTTAGGGGTATTTTCCAGATTTTCCTAAATGCAACATTATGATCACCCACGGTTAGCTCAGTGGATCAGTTTTACCCCCTGCACATCGAAACAGCGAGGTGCAGACCACAATGAAGAGTCTGACGAGGAGAGTACATGCTACACACTACACTTGGCAACTCTCTGGGCATCTGTCTTTTTAAGGTAAATTGAATTTCAGGATATTCATCTAAAATAGTCAATTAAAAGTTTCAAGGAGTTCCACACAAATCTTCAGACTTTGATATCATAATTGCAAACAGATGACACGGTATGTATGCAAGTGCTGTCATTGCGAACACCTACTTAAAAAAATATGGATGACAAAATTCCCGGCCAGTGTGGCTCAGTGGTTGAGCGCCGACCCATGCACCAGGAGGTCGCCGGTTTAATTCCCGGTCAGGGCACATGTCCAGGTTGTGGGCTCAATCCCCAGTGGAGAGACATGCAGGAGGCAGCCAATCAATGTTCTCTCTCATCGATGTTTCTATCTCTCTCTCCCTCTCCCTTCCTCTCTCTCTAAAATCAATAAAGAAAAAAAATATTAATGACAAGAAAGCAAAGAAACAAAACAAGCATATTAACAACAAAGGAAGAAAGTAGTATCTTGATATTCACTAGAAATGAAAGCCTGTTTTTTGACCTCTTTGAATCTAATAAATTCATTGATACGTTTAAGAAATAGTCACTGAGCATCTATGTTCGTTCAGCACAGGAGACACGGTGATGGATGGCTCCAAGCCGGATGCTTGAGGAGCCTAACGAAGCAGGGAAGATAGACGCACAATGACTAGGGCGCCGCGGGAGAAACGCTGCCGCGGAACTTGGTGCTGACTGATGTGAAAGCAGAGATGAGATGGTGACGATGACCCGAGCTGATGGCAGGGAGGATAAAAGAGGCGTCCTGGGCCAGAAATCAGTAGGAGTTTAGCAGGTGTTGACGAAAGGGGTACTCTGGATTGCAGTTTCTGAGGTGAACGGGAGCATGTATGTCTCATGCAGGGAGGGGAGCATGGATAGAGAGCAGACGGGGTCTGTGGTCCGAGAGGTGAAGCAGCAAAGCAAATGACCAAGTGTAAATGAAACTCAGGGGAGCAAGATAGGCAGGGGCCAGATTCCAGAGACCTTGAATGACAGGCCATAGAATTTGGATTTTATCTCATTGCTCATAGATAGTTGACAAAGGTGTTTTTACTTTATTTTAGCAAGATTATGGCATGTTCATCAGAGTATAGAAATATAACGTCTTCAAGACAGCAGAGGGTAGATTCATGGGAAAAGAGACTGGAGCGATGGACCCTTTTAGAAAACGATTCCAGAGGAAGGTGGCATGGTAATGACCAATGATGCAGTGATGTATGGAGTGATGCAGGGGAGTGGGGGAAACATAAATGTAGGTGCTATTAACTAAGGTCAGGGGCAGGGAGGGGAATAAGTGCACAAGTAGGACTGGGGTCAAGAGTTGGTGTCGTGGGGAGGAGAGAGATGCTGGGTTTGGGTTAGGTGAAGGTGAGGCGCCTGTGGGTATATAGATCACTGAACTCTGAGTCATAATTGAGGACAATAGCCAGCTGCAGACTGGTATTTGTGCCACAGAGAGAGGATAGGCCACTGAAGACCACTGAAGTTGGCACATGCCATAAAAAGTTGCACTTTTTATTATAATTGCCTTTTGGGTAGCTATAAACACATAAGAAAATATTTTTAGTTCATATAGCCAACCTTAAAGAAGAGACGCCCAGAGAAAGCAGTTAACTTGACTCAACCCCCCAGCCAGTAGGTAGAACCCAGAATCGAATCCAGATGTCCAGGCCCAGTGTATTCCACCAGACAAAACCAAGAGAGATGTCACCTAATGTCTGATGTGATTAGTGCTGCCGGCTCTCTGGGTCTCTGCTTCTTTGTCTGCGAGACGCTTTGGGATGGCATGAACTCAAAACTACGCTCTGACTACGATTCTAATATTGTGTGCCTCATTAATGAGCGAAACCTACCGTTTCTAATGCTGACTTTTCACCTCCAATCTAAGTAAATTTGAGTAAATCACAGATCCACTAAGGCCCAGCGTCCTCATCAGTACAAACTGTTATGGGGATTTGACGACAGTGACAGTGTGCTTTTACATTTATCACAGTGGTCATCAGGAGAATGTGAATTAAAACGGCAAGCTGCTCCTATATATTCTCTGGAATGGCTAAAACGCAAAGGACAGAAAGGATCAAGTGCCTGCAGCTATGTGGACCAGCTGTCGGTGGCTGCCAGGGGCACTGTAGACGGGGCCAGCCATGCTGGGAATTGGCACTGCCCGGTCAATCTACGAAGATGCTGTGAGCCAGCATCTCCTCCTGAAGGAAGTCACCAAAAGAAACACCCACATCTATTAACCAAAGCCATGTACAAGAATGTTCATGCAACACTGGTGTATGAATCCCAAACTAGAAATTTTCCCCAAACATATTAACAGAAGAACAGATAACTAAATCAAGACTTATTCTAAACCAAATGAGAATGAAAGAACTACAACTATCTACAGTGTGGCTCAATCTCACCAACAAAAATGTTGAATGGAAAAAATCAGACAAAAAAAAAATAGTACTTGCAGAATGTTTCCATTTGTATCACATTCCAAAACAAGCAGAGCTACACAAGCCCTTAGCCATAGGAAAGGTGATCTACCCTCAAGGTAGAAGAAGGAGCTTCAGGGATGCTGATAAGATCCTGTTTTCTTTATCTGGGTGCTGATTATATAGGGATAGTTTATGGAAACTCATGGAGTTCTACACGTACAATTTTTGCACGTACATTACACTTCAATAAAACTTTAAAAATCTTCCCTGTACCTAACAATTACCAGCACTCTCTACGTACAAATATTTATTTCTAGGTAGACCTATGTGTTTACTTTCTAAATATCCACCTGTAATGTGGAAAAGCATTCAGGTTTCTCCCCATTGGTTGTGACTGGCAGCCTCTCCTAGCAGACATGTGCCGGACTCCACACCACACGTCCAGTGAACGATTTGAACATACGAGGCTCAGGGACTTGCATGGGAAACTTGCTTGATAAAGACCAGCAAAGGGGACAGCGAACGTTTGTCCCGGAACATGAAACCCATATCAACTAGGTTCTTGAATGAATTGGCAAGTAAATCATTTTTTAAGTGCTGATTTGAAAGCACCAGATAAAAATCATCCCCTGCTTTGATCTCCTTGGATATACTGTATTCCATTTTTGTCATGATTTATTACATTGTTAAAAATTAATGTTGATTCTACTACAAATGATGCTTTATAATTATTGTGATCTGGTAGAAGTATGTCCTACTGATTAGATTACCAGGCTAAAAATAACACACAGTTTTATTAATGAAAACATTGAGTCAGGGAAACCAATACTCAGAATTAGATACTTTTTAAATGTAACACCGTCAGAGTTTAAAGCTAAAGAAACTAGGGGGGAAAGGGGTTGAAACAACTGTGAGTTTCAAATATTGGATATCTGCAATAGCATTTAAAAATCCATGTTTTTAACGGAAAATTTCAGAGATATTTAACATGTTTTCTTTCAACTGTTGTTTGTGTGAAATTGGAGAACTAAGATGGGAACTATGACATGTCAAGCTTGAAGGAATGCTTAAAAAGTGTGAAATGAATTAAGATTTGCAGATTGAATATAATAGCACCTAAATCTAACTCTCTAGCCCATTTCCTTTGTCCAAATTAAAATAAAAAAGGATTTAGGTTTGAAATTCCATGAGATTTCTTTCCATATACTTCTTTATATTTACAAACCCTCTCCAGGTGAGGGGACACTTCCTCAGAAGTGTTATTTTTTTAAGTTTCTTGCTAAAGATAAACAATTTAACATATATATATAAACATATATAAACATTTATATATATATATAAACATTTATATATATATATATATATATGTGTATATATATATATATATAAATAAAGTGGACAATTTATATATAAAGTGGGCAATTAATGGTGACAAAAGTAGTACACAGTGGCCACTGAGGAAACCAAAAAAAGATAAAAAAAATGTGAATACAGCCCTGGTCATTTTCACTCAGTGGTTAGAGCATCAGCTCACAGACAAAAGGGTCTGGGGTTCAAGTCTCAGTCAAGTGCACATACCTGGGCTGCAGGTTTGATCCTCAGCCTCGGTTGGGGTCATGCAGGAGGCAACCAGTCGATGTGTTTCTCTCACAGAGATGTTTCTCTCCCACCCTTCCTTCCACTCTCTCTAAAAATCCATGGAAAAACATCCTCCAATGAGGATTAACAACAACAACAACAAAGAAGTGTGAAAATTTACTTGTTGACCTGAAAAAGGATTTCAATGTGGTCATTTTCTCATAGCTAGGGGTTTTTCTCTTAAGAGTGTTCACACATGTGGTGAAGGAAACATTCTGTTATTTAGTCTTCCTCATGCTCAGTGGCCAGTAGGTTGGCCCAGGGGTGGGGGGTTGTATTTTTAGCAACTTGGATTTATAGGGACCTGGACATGGCTTTATATTTAAACCTGAAGCAACCCTTTGGTTGCCTGCTTCTAACCGGCCTTCGATTTCTGACTTGATGGGGACCTCAAGTGCTCTCCCCACGTCCTTTCTGTTCCCTCCACTGTCAGGAGTGTTTTCGGTTCAAGCCTGTACTTTATGGCAGCTTCCCTGAAGCAGGATTCTCAAAATAAATAATACTCGTAACCAGCCCCCTGCTATTGTCTGGCAAAAAAACAAAAAACAAAACACAAAACACAAAACAAAACAAAAAACAATTAAAAGAAGGAACAAGGTTAATGTAAACATTGCAGCTTTTAGAAAACCGACCACCGATACCCAGTTTCCGAGGAAACACAGGGGATGCCCGCGTCAGGGACAGGGAATCGCAGAGCGACCCAAGAAGACGCACAGCAGCCCAGGGCTGCAAGCACCTTACCCACGAGTGCCAGAAAGTGACGGCAAAACACGGTGGAAAACAGAGGTGACCGGTATGCTGATTTAAAACGATCCAAAAAGATGAGCTTCCTTTGAACATTGAATGGAAAAATCCAGAGTTTGGCTAGCCAACTGTTTACAAAGAAAGGATGATTCAGAGCAACTCCGTGACTTAAACAATCACATCTTTCGGATTCTTCTGGGAAGATCGGTAGATAATACAAAATTTAAACTAACATTTGGACTGTGTCCATTTTGTGCACAGTGCAGACAGTTTTGGCATGCTATTTAGAATATTTTCATATCAGTTTATCTTTCAAAACAGAGAGAAAACACACACATCTGCACTTGTACCCTGTGGTAAAAACAAAACAAAAAAATGAACAGGGCTGAGGCCCCTTTGCCTTCTACAGAAATAAATAACAATCCCCTGCGCCCATTGCACACTTATTTTCACCCTTGAATGTATGTAAGATACAGTTTTAAGGAATTCCTTGTGAGAGCACAGTTGTCATGAAAACTTGGGCGAGTTCCTTAACCCTCGCGGTGGTTCCGTTTCCCAACCTAAACACACAGACACAACAGCGCAACCCCTTCCCAGCGTCAGTGTGAGGATCAAATAAGCTGATACCTAAAAACTACTCAGGACAGTGCATGCATATGATTCCAGACATCAAGTGGGGCAGTACTTCGTGTTTATTAACTCACCAGCGATTAAATCATTTGCAACTGCTAGAAAAAAATTAAAAGAATATGTGGGAGAGCCCATCTGTGGCCTGCAAATCCTAAAAATATTTACTATCTAGCCCTTTACAAACGTATTCTTCAATCTCTGCTCTAATAGTGAATCATGAATACAATAGACTATGTTTAGATCGTGCAAGTGAACAATATATGTGGAACGCCAGATATATTTAGATTTTCTCTGGGGTTACATAGCATTTACTGAGATTAAAATGTGATTACATCGTCAAATTACAATTTCTTGAGTAAGTTCAAATGTCACCAAGATGTTTGTCAGTGGAAAGTCTTCTGAAGTATGTGTGACGTCTGATGCCAGCAAATGGTTCGCCGGGTTTGGTAGTTTTTGCTGTGAAGGCGGCCTGAGAACATGAGCACCAGGACCAAGTAGCACACATGCCTCAAGGGTGTCATTGCCGGGTCAGCCTCACGGGGCTCAGTGGACACACCGCTCCGGGCACCGCTGTGCTGGATTCTCTGAGTCTGAGCTGTGCTCGGGGCTGCCTTTGAGCAAAAGACACCAGGCACGGAGCCCCCTGCTCTGCGCAGCTTCACGGTTCTGACGCACGTGCCTTTTTCAGTGGGATTTAAGTTAGTAAATAAGGAAAAAATCATTTACAAAATATTCTTATTTTGACAGACTATTTGACAAACCTCACCCCCGATACCTTCTTGTGAAGCAAGAGAACTACAGCTGAGATGCTAACAGAATTTTAAAAGCTTGAAGGTTTTTTTTTCCCAAAGACTAAACATCCTAGACTGATTCGTGCCAGCTGGTTGGGGGCCAGGGCAGTAGGACCAACAGCTTAACAAGGGATAGCTCTCTTAGTCCAGAAAACTCAACTGAGTTTTAATTCGTGATCCAAGTGAGAACAGAGTAGCTGTGCTTATCAAATTTGCTTATGGCATCAAGTTGGGAGGCCTGGAGGACACCAGGCACAGTTTCCAAATAAAAATGTTAACAATGGACCCACACTAAGTGAAACAATCATCAGAGAAGTCGGTCTTTTGCCTTAAGGAACCCTCTAAATCACGACACTCTCAATATTGAAACTCATAATTGAGTCTGGAACAGAATGAATTTTGGGTTAAAAAGACGGGGATGAGTCTGGAGAGTTATCCTTAATTAATCTACGTATTTTTCTCCTTTTACGCAGAAGAGTGTAAGTATAATACACCTAATACACACTATTCTGGAGGTAAAAGGGAAGGCAGGATTTAACCCAGAAGTGAAAAACAAAACAAAGGGCCTCAGGCCAGGTTTGCCCGGAGTTTGTGTTATTGACCAGCCCCCTCCAGAGTGCTTTCTCTAACCTTTTGAATTAGTTGCTCACATCGAAAAACAGAAGATTTAACATAAACATCTGGATCATCAGCTTCACCTGAGCCACAGGATGATCCTGAGCCACAGGGGCAACACTGGCCTCACCCCTGTGGCCGCTCGGTCACCTGGGTCTCCACGGCTCCCTCCTGTGTCATGCCTGGCCACTGCGTTCACACACGTATGTGCCTGGCTATTGCGTTCACACATGTATGTGCCTGGGCCTGAATCCATGTGACTGACCCCTTTAAAAGAAAGTGATGAAGAAATTCTGGGGGGAAAAAAGGCCTCTGTCTCCAAATGTAAAGGGTGTGAGAAATGCCTCTCAGGGGAGGCGTGGAGGGAACAGAGGCGGTTCTTGCATGGCCTGGAAATTGGACTAGATGGATGCTTACAAATTTCTTTCTTTCTTTTTTTTTTTTTAAAAAGAGATTTGTAGTGCTGTTTGCTTAACTTCTTTTTATCCTAAGAGCTCTTAAACATCCATGAACATAGCTCTTGTTAAATTCTTCTGTTTTAGCTGATTTGTATAAATTCCAAAGATATTATAAAATTAAACCTCGAATTATTGCTGTCAGCATCTTTCTAAAAACTTCTTAAAAAACAGTCAAATCTTTGTTTTTATATTTTCATATTTTAATTTGAGTGTTTATGATGTGTAGACATGAGCTATATTGATATTTCATCATCTACATAGTTTTGGGCCAACACTTAGCACTGTGCTTAGTTGAAACTGTCAGTTTAGGGATGATTCCCATGGTCCAAGATTCCCATGAAGTGAGGTCATTCACAACCAACATTCAAAGAAAAGAAGATGGTCCTAATCGTGCCAATTCGTTCAATCATGAATTTTGAAGAGCTGGTCTATACTATTTGAGATTCTGGTGCACACAGGGAGGATCTCCTTTCAAACGAAAAGCTCTGACTCATAAATGAAGTCAATGGGTATTTGTACAACGTGTTTAATGAGTGGCCGGTCCTGTCCGACAAAAGATGTGCAAGATAAAGTCCTTGGGAGCATAGTCCCTCATTAAAGACGGGTCCTAAACAGTAGGAATAATTAAAAATAACAAAAAAACTTCATAGGAGGGGGCAAGGGGAGGGAAGAGATGAACAAAAGAACTTACGCATATGAGCATAACCAATGTACGTAGACAGTGCTAGGGGCGGGGGGAACCGGAGGAGGGTGTCAATGTGGGAAAAAGGAGAATCATCTGTAACAAAAATAAATAAATAAAATTATAATAATAAACAGTATATAACCAAATAGACTACAGACTACATCTACACAGACATCTGGGTAAGGGAAAGATTGACATGCACTGGTGTGATTCGTGGAGAGCGAATCGAGCGTGGATAGTCCCGAGGAGGGAAGAGATGTGAGGAACACACGGCACGTACTAAGACGTGTCCTTCACCCGTCTTCGGAGAAGTTCCAAGCATGTGTGGGCGTGTGAGAAGCTGATCACACAGGTGCTGGGAACCACTTCAGGTTGAAACCGTGCTCACTCTGTTCATCTTTGATGAAAGCACCCTGCAGACCGGCCAGGAGACCCGTGCTCTGATCCAGGTGGGGTGTGGAGCGGACCCCTCCAGGAGGCAACCGACAGGAAAATGATTTGTTTCAGAAGATGAACGCATCGCAGTTGGCTGCGGATTGGTGCAGCAGGACGGAGACAAATCAAAGAGAAGTGCCATTTAGAACTGGGAGGACCTTCTAGCACGCTGGTGTGCTGACAGAAACAGTTGAATAATGAACTCAAATTAGAGCCCGTTGCACGTATCTTTGTATTACAGCCTTCAAGGGTAGAATTAGCCCTACAGGGAGGTGGATTCGTTTTTTTCCGGAGACAGGGGGGAATTCAGGTAAGGGTACAAATTTGGAGGTGGAAATAGAGAAGCTGAGGGGGCATGTGTTGTAATGTCCCTTTTTTTCAGTGAAGAAGGAAGCAAGGACTCCTCCTGGGAATAAGTACATGGGTTAGCGATGTGGAAACGGCATGTAAGGAATGCACTACTCTAGGGATACCAAATACATGAATGAAATTAGATTGCTATTTTAGCAGAGATGAAATAGTATGAATTTGTAAACAAGTCTGGTATCATGGCTTCGAGAACTTTTTCCAGCAACCTTTGGAGAGAACGAAGGACACAGACCAAGAAGGTAGACAGTAGGCAAGAGAGTCATAAGATATTGAGGTGGTATCTCACATGTTATTGGCCTGATTGTTCATTTTAAGAAGTCCAGTCTAATTAAGGGAGCACATAAAACCAGAACTGCTTGGGTATGGGTTGGGACCGAGGGAAGCACCAGAAGGTATAGCGAGAACAGAGGGCAGAAAGAACGAGGAAGCAAATCGGTTATATATTGGGAGAAATATTCCCATGTTCAAGGGTGATGGTGTGGCCACAGGTGAGGCTGTGCTGGGGTACGTGAAGCTGAGTGACACCTGAAGTTGGGCCTCGAGGCCATGGAGTTGAAGGGTTATCACCATGTATACTGAAGTCGTGGAGCTTGGTGACAGACACCCGTCACCCTCTGTGGAGGGTTCAGTGCCAACCATGATTGAGGAGGTCAGAACAGGGTCCTGGGGCTGGACGCTGAGGTGAGGGAGATGTCACCGGTTCCAGAAGGGCCTTTATTGCCCTATAATGTGGCACTCACTTATGGGTAGCCGAACACTGGAGGCAGTTAACACTAATCAGGACACAACTTGACCAACACTTAGCTGGTGGAACATGCTCCCCTCTTCCATTCCTTGAGCAAATAATTCTCAGGTGCTTTCTACAAGGTCCCCCAAAGCACATACCTAGGTTGTGGAGGCAACCAATGTTTCTCTCTCACATCAATGTTTCTCTCTCTCCCCCTTCTTCCTTATAAAATCAAATTTTTTTTAAATGTACTAACAGAATGCAAGCCCTTGGTACAGACCTACTTTCTTGGAGGAACCTGCGACCCCCTATCTGTAGGTTAAAGCTGTTCAACGCGCAATAGGAAGGTTTCATGGTCAACCACAAAATCAAGTTTCAGTGAGCTGGAGGAGAAAGGAGTCCTGAAAGACCAAGGAGGAGTTTATTACAGAACACAAGTGTCAAAAGCACCTTCTGGGAGTGGGTGGCAGGTCACAGGGACAACAGTGCAGACAGAGATGAGGGCCTGGGAGGAGAAAAGAGGAAGGTGAAACCTGAACTGTATATTGTAAGTAATATCGTCTACACTCAAAAACAAATATTCCAATAACTGCAAAGGGCACGTTTCAGACAGTTGCATTTATCTCTGTAGCTCTGCATTTGCCTTCATCTCCATGCGTTCCACCCTGAACAGACATCAGCCAGTCTAGCCTCACTGGGCGTCTCTCCTTCTTGCCAAGATGCTGATGTCATCCAGCAGCCAGTCCTTAAAGTCACTTCCATTTACATTCATGTTTTTTGTCTTTTTCTTGGTATCTAATTTACTGCAGTTTCATTGAACTTCCTTTTCCCTAAGTAGGATACGTGGTCAATCCATCTAAGAGAAAATGTCGAGAAATAAGCCAGATGTATACATATCATGCCGCGTCCATTGGAGAGACTTTCAAAAATATACCTGTGTATATCATTACATATTTTAAAATATATACAGGTACATATGCCTGCATATATTTTGAAAGTACACAATTCTGGCAAATCACTAGATTCTGAAGAAATTTTTGCAGTATCACCACCAAACTTGGCCAGATGGCTTGAACTTTTGAAATGTGAAACAATAAATCATAAAGTATTTTGAATCTGTCCTGAGCGGAACTCAGTTATTTTTAGACATTTGGTTTCTAATTTTGGATATTCAGACATTTTGGGGCGGTTTGGTTTAAAATCTGAGGATAGAAGGGCCATGGGTCAGAGGTCTAACAAACAGAGAAAAGACAGCTGCTGTTATCTCCTGGACCTGCTGAGTCAGAAGGTCATCAGGACTCACCAGACCCTCGTCAAAGCCTGGGAGAGGGGCCGGCATGTTCGACATTGAACTGAACCCCGAATTGTTACTGCTTAGAAAAAATCACAAAGGAGACACGTTTCTTTTGAAATCACAGGACACCGAGATCCAAAGAGACCAAGGTCATGGGCTCCCCATTTCCTGCCGGCTTTCGTGCCACTGTTTTGTTTTGTTTCTGTTTCATGCACTGCTCTCCCTAGACTTAGATTTGCTCACAGCCAGCCCTTTACGGATTTATGGCACAGTATAATATTACTGATGAAACGACTTTACATTTGTCAGTCTTCTGCCCATAGCCATTCTAAGTCCGGTCCTTCTGGGCTGCAGAGCAAAGTTTGCATTACCCAGTTCCACCCGTGTCCCTCACCTGCCCACATCTGGGCATGTCAGAATCATGTCTCTCTCTGAGTCATGGCTGAATTCGTACCCACAGCTGTCAGAGCTCATCTTCGCTATCCAGGCTCCTTCAATTATTTCTACCCTTTGTTTTTTAATCCCTTCTGCTTTACCTCTGTTTTCCCTTAAACACTTCCTTACCCCATTATCATAGTTAGTGATGGCAGTTTACGTTATATATTTCAAAGTACAATTTAAAAAATAATACTAACCTGAACCACCAACAGACTATAATTACTGAAACAGTCTCATTCCGTCCCCTCCCTCCTTTCTTGCGTAGCTAAGCTCTCCCAAAGCTACTTGGCCAGAGCGATGCTGATGCCCGAGGTTAAAATATAGTCAGGAAGCATGGATTGACAGGTACTTACTAAGCCCCATACAAAACAAGTTAGTTTTAGTATTCTGTCATTAGGAGTTTGAAATATAAGATTATCCATTTGTACAGCTGGCTGGAGAACAGAGTATTTTACTAGCATCTGTTTGTGAAATGTGTAATGTTGTCGCCTTGGGCGGCTTCCCCATCACTAATGCGTTATTTTGTGTTTGTTGTTAATGAAGGAGAACATCATCCCGACCCCTGTGGTCAATTCATAGGGTTTAACTGGAGCTGACCCACACCCTCCATCGTTTAGTATAGACGAATGTGTGCTTACACACACACACACACACACACACACACACTCACTTTGTAGGGGTGAGTGGTCACTTGAATCTGGCCTTGGCCACTCAGCACATTCTTGGGATGGGATCGTGATAACACTCAGTACAATGCAACTCATTCATGAGATTTGTCTTTGTCGTGAAGTTGCTGAGATGGCATAAACATGCAAAACTATTGGTGGCCACCTTGCCAATTCCCACAAAGAGTCTTCCTGAAGGGATCAAACGAAAGGGAAGCAAATCCAAAAGGGGGGGAGAGAACTCAAGCCATGTTGACATCCTCGGAAACCAGAAGATGGTCCGATCTCTACGGAAGCCAGTTCTACCCCCATACCTTCCAAGTATGTGTGTCAGTACACATCTGTGTTGTGTAAGCTTGATCTGTGTTTCTGTCACAACAGGGAGAGTCTCCCCTGAAGAATGTCTTTTGTCAAATAACCAGTCTGACCAGCCTTTTGCATCAGATCGGTTGCATTCCTGCACTGTCAAAGTGAGATCTGCATACCACTGGCTTCAGAATCACTGGGAAGGCTTAGAAAATGCAGATTCTCAGACCCTATTTCAAACTTCTTCATCAGAACTCGAACGGGGAGGCTTAGGAGCCTCACGGTTGTCCAGCCACCTCTGGGGATTTTATGCACCTTACATTTTGAAAAGCATTACTGAAGCTATAACTTTCTATAGCAACTCAGGTCAACCAGTTTTTTATCAAATTAACTGGTGAGTTCAGCCAAATAGACATTCTTTTCAAACAAGTGATCATCAGATTTTAAAATGCCAGTACTGGTGTAGGTAGAAAAGGTAACCACTTACGGGTCCATGTGAACAACTTGAGAACTTCCCTATCACATTTTTACCTGCAATCTAAGAGGCCATTAACGGAAACAGAAAGGTAGGAGGGGACATTAAGTCACTTTGCCATGAAGAGGTACAGTCATCAAGGCAGACCACAGCAGGGACATCTGACCATTCAGTGCCTTGGTTCTTTCGGATAGGAATTAACTTTCTACCTCCCCAATATGGCATTCATCTCCTACGCTTGAATAGTTTCTCATTTCCCAGAAAGCATTGGTACAATAAAATTGTCTTCATTTGTGAGGCCCCTACGGATCCCTCTGCATTTCTGGACATTTTCTATTACATTTACATGCACATATGTGTAACCCGTGGAGTTTTTAGAGCGGACAGTTTGAAACACAAGGAATTCACTTCCAAGTCAGGATCAGAGGAGCTAGAAGATGTGGAGCAAAATCAATATTCATCTGTCGATTGGTCAATAGATAGACATATTGTGGCACAGTCTCAGCAAAAAAAAAAAAAAAAGGAAAGAAATATTAACACACTTAACTATAGTGATTAATCTAGAAACATCGGGCTAAGTGGAACAGTTCAATTACATACTGCATACTGCACGATTCGTATATGAAATTCTAGAAAAGACAAAGCTACAAGGACAGAATGGGGATCAGTGAGTACCTGGGGCTGGACTCAGAAGGCCTCTGCCCCAAAGAGACACGAGAGAACTTTTCAGGGTGAGGGGCTTGTTCTGTAGCTTGCTGTGGCAGAGGTTACATGACGGTATATAATTACCAAGTTGTATCAAGCTATATACTTCAAATGAGTGAATTGTATTGTATGTAAATTATACGTCAATAAAACTATTATTAGAAAGTGGACTCGATACGGGTAGGAACAGATCTCATCAGAGCAGGGGCAGGAGGGCCCACAGAACAGTTCCCGGGAGACACGGCTGGAGGCGCAGGCAGGTCCCCCGGAGGGAGGGCCTTCGAGGGGCCGCTTCCTCGCTCACCCTTGTTTATGAGGCCAGTTGGCTTCATGCCACAAGTCATCAGAGATACGGGAAGCTCAAAGCTGTGCCTCAGGGTGACTATGGGAGGAATGAGACCTTGGGATAAGCTCACTGATGCAAACGTTGCAACACAGGTGGTCTGGACGGGGAGGCTGTGACAGGTGAGAGGAGCCCGGAGAGGCGCCCCGCGTGGGCATGGGGTGTGCAGCTACTGGAAGGGAAGGGGGAGGACACCGCCAACTCTAGTTTGTCTAGAGACCAAATGGCCTTTTGTTGTTGGCTAGTCCTCTTAAGATCATCTTAAAGATGGCGCCAGGTTATTTGCCCTAGAAACAAGTTCTGAACCACTGACAAGCGAAAAACTAAAAGACACGAGTGCCTATCATGTCCATTGAGTGACAAAGCTATCCGCTGGGGGCAAATGTGTATGAAAAATTGAGGGCTCTTAGCAAGCAAGCTGGATCGTAGCAGCGTTCGCCCGGACCTGCCCAATGACAATGAAAAGGGTTTTTGTGGAGTTGTTGTTGTTTTGAGAGTGCTTTTCCATACATATCCTGTCCGCTAGCTGACAGAACAAATGAGAGCAACTGAATTCTGACCATTTCACAAACCCCTTAAAAATAATAGGGTGCCCCCATGAGGAGTGTCTTATGAGCCAAAAAATGGGTTTGGGCTGCGAAGCAGGAGAACTTTTTTATTTGAACCTTAATTTTCCCTGTCACTCGTCTCCTGTCATACAGCAAATGAAATTTGGCTTTTAAAAAAAGTGGTAACTCATGTAAAGAAACAATTAGAGGGATTATTAAAAGTCCATAAATTATATTAAATTTATAAAAAGCTCTTAGTGCCAATGAATAAGTCATGTCCTTATCTAGACACATTCAAACTGGGCATCCATAAAACAGCGCAAGGAATGAAAAGTTCAAGTGGAAGAAGAATCGCTAGATGAATTACTTCATCCTAAATGTTGCAATTGGCTTCTTTTACAGGAACAATTTTTTTTCCAGAGGTGATAAACGCAGAACCTCATCAATCTAGCTCTTTACCCTTGGCGGATACTTGTCTTTCTATATGCATTTCCCCCCCCTCTTTGGCTCCAGACACAAAACAGAGTATCTTTGTGATCCGGGATTTGTTTGAAGAGATTTCATCTGGAAAGAAGTCAAGCAGGGCACTAGCAGGGGAGCTTTTACAGATTATGACCTGTAATCTGGTTAATACTCTGAAACACAAAGATCCGAATGTTGGGATAAGACGACTTCATATGTGGCCATGTGCCCTACCTCTCCCACCTCCTGGGAAGTCATCCCGGAGGCTGGGAAGAGCCCGGCTTGCCCACGCTGGCCGGCTAAGAGGGACACTGACACAGACATGCTGCGTATATTCCGAGTCCGACAGAGTGATTAGCTATTAAACGGATTCACTTAGCCTGCTACAATGGCTATAGGAATCATTTTCTTTTCAGTTTAGGATATCATATCCATGGTCTTTGATAAAGAGAGGGCCCTGGGGGTGAATGGAAGCCTTTATTTTCACTCACAGATTTGAGCTAGTCCTTCAAATTTATTTACCTCTTTTTTTTTTTTTTTTTTTACCAAAAGGTGACATAAAACCAATGTTTAACTTTACATATCCATTCGGAGACCAGTCAGTTTTAATCTGTCCTCTTTTAGGGACCATCTGCTAAAAGTAAATCTTCATAGCGTGTAAGTTAAATTGTGAAACTGTGAGCATGTTTTCTCTTCTTGAAACACAGAGAAGTTTCTGGAAGATGCTCAATGATACAATTTTCCTCTTCAAAATGAAAGATTATAGTGCATTTCCCAGCTCAAATTTGCGGCTTTTTAGGTTGTAGAGCTTACAGATTTTTTCAATGGCCATTTTCAAGTCCTGAGACATTATTTCTGTTTTGAGAATAACAACTGCTTGTTAGGCACGAAATCTCTAAAACTCCGGTTTAGTGCAGAACAGTCTCCCAGCGTATTCACTTGCAAACCCTGTCCTGTGTGCGTGGCGCTCAGGCACCCCAATTGCGAGTCCCCAAGTCACAGCAGCTCAGCTAAAGAACAATTGATATGCAGGACAAGTTACTGGGGGAAGCAAACCCTAAATTCGGAGGTCCCAGAGGCACCACCCTTGGGTTCCCCAGTCACATACAGGGAGTAACTTAGAGAAATACTTTGTCTAACAAACCATATGAGATAAGTTACTGGAGCTTGAAACTGCCTAGCCACCTGCTCTTTGAAGGGGTCACTGTCCTCTGACTCTTTTCCCTCTAACGCCGCCAGGGCGGAGAGAGGTGGGAGAAGTCAGAGAGCTTAGAGATCCCGATCATCTATGGGTGAAGTCTTTGCAGACTAGCTGAGGAACGAGATTGCATTTCTAAAAATACTGCCAGGGAAAAGGTAAATTTCACATTTCAGACAATTGACTTATATACTAACCCATTCATAAATTGAGAGCTCCTAGGATGTTTCTTCCAAGGGCAATTATTTGCCACATTGGCTGAGACACTGAAGTTAGGCAAAGTGATTTTCTGAAAAGGTTCAGAGAGCAAAATGACTGGAAATTCCAAGACACATCGACTCGGCAGATTTTGTCTCGTTCACCCTACACTTTGTTATTTTGTTCGTACATAAACCCACTTGTTGAAAAATGAGCCCAAGCATTGTTCCAAGTGGAGTTTGAAATGTGAACATTTAAAAGGATCCTTTTGGGAAGGAAAGATGATGGATTTTAATGCTCAATTCTCCCATGACTCGATGGAAACGATCCGGTCTAACACCATCCCACGGCGTTCACCTAAACCTCATTGAAAAGCCGACGTTTTACACGCTTTACATGTGTAGAGCGGAGAAGGAAAAGAACATGAAAAGAGAAGCTATCAGCCTGAAGATGTATGGCTGACTTAGGCACTTAGGAAGTTTCTCTGCCCTATTTTCTCTATTTATTAACCCTGCCTCTAATTCCATTTTTACGAGATTTTTAAAAACGGATTTATTTGAGTAGGGAAACACAGAATAAAATTTAAGATACAGTTAATACAACTCTGGGCTGGAGCGAAGTGTTAATGCGCAAGGAGCCTGCAGAAGAGACACGTAACCTTTCCCGGGTGAACTTCCCACATAAATCCTCTCCTTTCCGGGAGGCTGAGACCATATCCCGCCGTCAAAACCCAGAAGCCTTGGATTCCAGCTAATAAGGGGACTGGGCAAGTGACATATTTTTTTTTCTTCCTTATCTCAGTGTCCTCGTTTGTAAATTGAAAATACCTTCTTATTCTACAACACTTTGAGAACTAAAACATATTTTTAAAAGTTTCCGCTTTGTAGAGATAACACTCTAAAATATCTGTCTTTAAATGTCAAAACCTCCGGGCGGCTGGTCTGTGACTTTTTCATGGCCGAGCAGGTGAGCTCGGGTTCTTTTGCATATCCAAACCGTTTTTCCCCTTTTCTTTTAATCAACAAGCTTTTCAAGTTGGAGTATTTATAGTGTGATACAAGTTTCTAATACCCTTCCACATACATCATCTCATTTGATCCTCGCAGCAGCTCTGCGAGGCAGATGTGATGTTTCCAGGGAGGAAACGAAGGACAAAGAAGCGAGTCTCTTGCCTGAACCTCCAAAGCTGGAAGCAGTGGAGTCCAGCCTTGAACCCGGGTCTGCTGGGTCAAATGGCCGTGCTGCCCGTGCAGGATCCCGGGGACACAGCCAGTTCCTCAGCAGGGGAAGGAGGCCCGGCTTGCCTCTGCCCCTTCTGCTCTGGGGGCTCCCCGAGAGCCGGCGGGATGCAGGGTGAGTTCCCGGGAAGGGGCGTGCGCGCCCAGCACCTGGATCACAGATTCTGCCTGCGCACCACAGTTTCATATGCTCGGCTGAGAACTGCTCGTCGTTAGTGCTTTACCTTATTTGTTCCAAATCGTTTTCACGAACAATCCAATGGGGGATGGGAGGAGGAAGGAAGGAGCCAGACCCGCCAGTAATCACAGTGAATAACAGTCGCGGGGTAAAGTGACAGCTCAAGGCTTTACTGTTGTCATAAAAGTGGTGCCATTTTAGAGCTTTAAGATGAGCCCGTCTCTGGGGTCCATGTCCACCGGGTTCTAATAGCATTAGAAAGGGTGAGTCGGTATAAACAATAACGAGATTTATGTTGGCGCAAACTGCTGACTATTGACTTTGATTCTGAAGAGGGCAGGAAAGAGAAAGCAGAACTAGACCAGGCTCCTGTTGTTAAGTCCCTGTTTGTGGGAAAGTGAGATTCTTGGCCGGTTCTAGTGGACACTGACAACGGAAGGCAAGGGACTGCTTCTGATGTCTTAAGATTATAGTCGGTGGAAATAAAATGGCAAAGAGGCCTTTAAAGTAGAGCTGTATGGAGTGTGGCTATTTTGCATGGAAGTGTTCTTTCTTTTTCTTTTTTCCTTTGGCGAACTGTTCTTATTTATTTATTTAATTGAAAATGTTTAATGTTGTCCGGCCTGTGTGGCTCAGTGGCTGAGCATCGACCCATGCACCAATAGGTCACCAGTTCGATTCCCAGTCAGGACACATGCCCAGGATGTGGGCCCCATTCCCAGTGGGGGACATATAGGAGGCGGCCAATTAATGTTCCCTTTCATTGATGTTTCTATCTCTCTCTCCCTCTCCCTTCCTCTCTCTCTCTCAAATCAATAAAGGAAAAAAAAGTTTAATGTTGACACAATTACCTGTGTCCCCCATTTCTCTACCCTTTGCCCACCTCCACCCACCCCCTCCCTTGGCTTTTACCACACTACTGTCCATGTCCACGAGGAATACAAATACATGTTCCTCACCTTCTTTGCCCAGTCTCCACACCCTCTCCTGGGGCACGGCCAGTCTGCCATGTTCACTGAAGTTTTCTAACCACCAAAAGGGACGGATGCAGTTAGCTGGATGGGACAATTGTCTACACATAGGAACAAAGATTTTGAAATCCTACTTCAAATGTTCTGTTTCTGTGAGAACATAACGTCTAACCTAAAGTGGCTACCAGTAGAAAAAGAAAACAAACATTCTTCCATTCATGACTTGTCTTTCAGTTGGTAACATTCATTGGAAGAAAAACCCCGGGATCTGACTTTTGGACCTGGACCTAACCTTTATACCCCTTCGATGTGCGTATGAGGAACCCCTCCCCACCTTCTTCCTGTCTCTGCAATAAAAGACGGAAGGAGCCTTCCTTTTCAGTTTATTGTCAGGTAGAACAGGCACTTTTCTCACTGTGGAAACTTCCCGTCGGCTTTAGGAGTCTTTTTGAGCTAGACAAACATGCCGGCCTCATCGGTTTATATTAACAATTTCATTAACTCAGATCGTTTCAGCAACGAAAGAATGCTCCTTATTACAGTCTCATTGATAGGAAGTCCATCTTCTTAAAAACCACATGCCTATAAAAACAAATATGTAGGAAAAGAGCCTTTGGCCACAGGAGGGAACTTAACCAAAGTACCACTGATGGATCTTAACACGAGAAAAATCAAGCTTAAAAGAGAGAACTGAATACTTGAGCCCGAGATCTGCTTCCATAATCTGGGAATTTTATGGCCTCCCTAAAGGGAAGAGTATGTAGTCTGTTAAATCTGATCATAAACTATCTCCTCAAGACCTTAAAATGTAATGTGTCAGACGTTCAATCCATTCACTATGGGCCAACTGCCTAGGTGAGATGTCAGCCCCCCAATTTCAAGACAGGCCTTCTGGGGTTTCTGCCACAGTTACAACCCTCCGAGAAAGGATGGGAACTATAAAGCTGAGGACATATTACAAATATTAGGATAGAAATACACGGTCATAACATATTTATTAAATACATTTGATATCCTATCTATGCGTCTACTTTCTATAGAAGACATGGAGACGAGATAAACCAAAGAACTTTTATGCATATGTGCGTAACCAATGGACACCGACAGCAGTGTGGGGAAGCAGGAGGGGGCGGGATTGGAAAGGAGGGGGTCAATGGGAGAAAAAGGGAGAAACATCTGTAATACATTCAACAATAAAGATGAGTTTTTAAAAAAAGATGTGGAATGACAAATCAAACTCTGAAGCGGTTATCTATGGAGACTGAGTTTGATAAGAAGCAGCTTTACGTTTTTAGTTGTTTTTTTTTTACATTACTGTACTTTTTCTTTTTTACAATAAGAATTTAAAATTAAGTTGAGCGATTAAAAATAAAGTCAATACAGTTTTTTTCCTAAAGTATGTATGAAGTGATAGTAGACATTTAAAAAAATATAGCTGGTAGTCTCCAACAAGTTCAATACACAGTTAAAACCACAAGGGTAATCTTGTGGCTAAAACAGAAATCATGAAGTGGGAAGGTTACGTTTGTATTTACTAGAGTGGCTCTGTCAATCCACTAATTCACCCTAATTTTTTATTGCCCTTGAGATGCACTTACAATCAAATAGTCAGCAATTATTTCTGCCCCAGGTAAGCCACTGATCCACTACTAAGAGTTCATTCCAGCAAAACAACATTTCGGAGGACCAGTTTCAGGGGCTCAGGTTATAAAAAGACCTACTTCCCGGTTCGGAAATGAGAGCTCATGCTCCCGAAGTCGAGCATCAGCGACATGTGGGCTGCTGAGCAGGACCGCTGGGCAGCCCGTGCTGTCAGAGAGCTGCAGGGCCCTGGGCACGACCTCGCTGAGTCTCAGTGTGTGCCGTCTCAGACTGAGCAAAGCATGTGTTGAAATAGACATGTTTCCTGTCAGAACCAAGGTGAGTAACCAGGCTGCGGGTAGATTTGTTTGTCTGCAAATATTTTTGAAATTTATAATAGGAACAAAGGCCCCAGGGCTGAGGTGCTCAGGTGGGGGGGAGGGGGGGCAACAATGAGAAGGGGTCAGGGGTGGGACCTTAGAGTTGTCCCAACCAATTTCACATATCAAGTCACTTCCGAAGGGATAAGAAGTAGAAGACTCGTTCACAAAGGCCCAGAAATTGTGGATTTGCGGAAGAGACATCCTCTCTAAAGCAGCTGAACAAGGAGAAAAAGGGCAAGAAAGAGAAACTTCATAAAGCCAGGCCTCAACTAACGCTTTTCATCCTACACCTTCCCATGTGCACTTAACCTAAAAAGATTAAAATATCATCATAATTCCGAGATTTCTGGCTCTCAAGATTTCTATTATGACACATCAATAAAGCAAGGCAAGGTGACCGAGAGAGAGCGGCAGGCTTTCATTTCCTGCTCATTTGAAGGTCACTTTTGGAGATAAAGATTATATTTTTGCAGAACCAGAGGATACATGAACATTTCTAGAAACTTGTAACATCAGATGTTCTGAACGAGCGAAGGAAAATGAATGATCCTATTAAGATACTTCTGACCATAAATCAGAGGTGTTGAGCTCTGACTGGCTACCTTCAGCTTCCCATTTGACTAATTTGAAAGTGGCACTGATGTGAATATAGATTGAGGAAAGATGCTCAGTACCATTGGAGGCGGTTCATGAGCTACAACTCGCGGGTCTCAGATCGAAAGACAGTGCCTGGTGCCCAGAGACAAACATTTGTATCATTTTGTTGTTAAGACACCCTGTACAAGTACCAGAAAAATGGCATCATGCTTGTAACAGAAAAGAACTACTTGTGCTAGAATTCACGGGCTCACAGGGAAAGGTGGTGAGAATTGAGTACGTCCAACGCTTGGGGAGGGTGATCTCATTTTCAAGCTTACCCCTCTGCCATTTGCAAAAGCATCTGCTTCTCCCCAGGTGCCTCCGCTACAGCCTCCCTCCCTCTAATATTCTCAGTGATGTTTCGCTTTGATCACCTAGTGAACATTCTTTCAGCCAGAGAGGTATGGAGCCGTCTTATACCATTTTGTCTGAGCTCTTAGTTCCCAGAGACTTTTTCCCGGGTAGCAGCAGGGTGACGTCCTGCCACTCACCCCTGGGCAAGTGATTCAGCCCTTTGGAGCCTCAGTTTTCCCATCTGCAAAATGGAGCTAAAATAATTCTTACCCCAGAGGGTTCTTCAGAGGCACAGGAGTGGATTTATTTACGTGTATGAAATACCTGACTCTTAAGAGGTGACCAACCAACATCATTCTCTTCCTTCTACTAAAAAGGTGTCACGTAAAGAACAAGTCCTCAACAACAACAATTCCGACAATCAGGTGATGCGAATAACTTTTCTGAAAACAGTGAATGCATTTACCTTTGTTTTTCCAGGGCTCCACCGAGTTTCTGGCACGGAAGATATACTCAATAATAATTGCTTCAGAAGTACTGCTTTAAATCCCCTGTATACATGCAAATGGGTCAACTGAGGGGAGGAAAAGCCACCAGAGAGTGGAAGACGTTATCCAGCTGGGTCTGTGACCCAGGCAATGTTCCTGAGCTCAGGGAGAGCCCCGACCGATGGCCTCTCTTCCAAATAGGCTGTGATTGCTGGGCCACGTGCCACTCATCAACACAACTCACAGAGCAGAACATTAGAAACAGCTGTCTGAGGACTTTGCAACTATTACTTATCCTTAAATGTGAAATAGCAACCTATAAACTTGTATCTGCAAAGTACAGAGCCGAGATACCCAGACGTGATCTTTGAAATGAGCCAAATTAGCATCTATATTCTCTGATATCTACCATAGGCACTCCAATTAGAGAAGTCACATTTGAAGGCAATTATGTGGCTAATTATTATTTTTTTAAAAAGCACCCTAAGAACTAAATTGACTCAACCTATAAATTGTAATTTCATCATCTAGGCATTTTTTTAAAAACTCTGAGTAGTTTATACTTAGAGTTTAAATGATAAACTATAGTCCTTTAACAATAACACATTTTTTAAAAGAAGAAAAAAGATATTGGAGTAAAATGTTATAACTGTTTTAGTAAATACCTTTTTGGACACATCTATAAAATTCTAAAAGAAATACAGTAGTTCAAATTAAGCAGACTTCATTGAAAATCCACAGTGCATCTGAACTGTTGTTGTGTTTTTTTTTTGTTTTTTTTTTTAAATAAATAAATGATCAAATGCTGTGTTATAGAACCCAGAATCTGTTTTTATCTCCTAAAAAATTCCTGGAGAGGATACGCTACTTTTGTTTTGACATGTTTTGGTGCTTGTGGAGATGGCTTTTGTACCTGGGTACAAATATTGTAGTTTGGAAGTTGTTTGTTCATTCAGTGACATGCCAAGACTTTCATTTTTCACAAGGCTCGGTTTTCGTAATTCAACTTGGAAAATTAAATTAAAATATCAAATATTCCTCAGAAACTCTGAAACTATTTACTAATGCTCTTTGATGTAGATTTAAAATCGCAAACAAAATATTTGAAAATTAGGCCGTTAACTTACCATCTATAAAAGATTTTCAAGGTCTTCCAAACTTCGTGAAAAAGGAGAGTATCATTTCTTGTTTTCTTTGTATATTATATGCTTGGTCATGTATTCCAAGTATAATGTTCACAGACTCCCACATTCCTTCCTTCCTTCCTTCTTTCCTTCCTTCCTTCCTTCCTTCCTTCCTTCCTTCCTTCCTTCATTCATTCATTCAAGTGACCATTCAACAAATTTTTATTTCCCTTTAATGATATAAGCCCAGGATATAATTATGAATAAATTCCACAATATTCCCGGTCCTCATAAGCCTTATAATTTAATATGGGAGACATACATTTATTTATTTTAGAGTAACACAAGAGAATAATTACAGACTCTGACAAGTGCTCTGGGGAAAACGTGCTGGGCGTGAGACACAATGGCCCGGACCGGCCTGGGGCTCAGGGCAGACTTCCCCGAGGAAATACCTGGACTGAGTGTGAAGATGACCAGCCAGTCACTCATTATGGAAACAGCTAGAAGTGAATGCCCGTTTGCTGACCTAGTTTAAAATATTGAGAAGAATCATTCTATTTTTCAATATGTTAAAAAAAAAAAAGGCCATTGTAGCTAGAGATTTTGAAGAAATGCCAGAGACTCAATCACTGTGGGATGAGACCCGCATGGTATTTAACGTTACGCAGGTGATCTTCATGCTTCGCCCAAATCCAGAACTACTGCTTAGAGCGGGGGCAGTGTGGCTGCAGACGCAGCTTGGGTGAGATCATGGAATACTCGGCATTCTTTGCTCAGGTTTGTGACTTTTATCCTAAGATAAAGCCCTTCAAAGAGCAGAAAAGTGGACATTCAAACGCAAGGGCAGCTGAGACAACCAAAGGCTACAATAGTAGCAAAGGATGAGCTCTGGTCACCTGAATACAGGACCCTCATCCATTCCTTTCGTCATCCCTGTGGGAAAAAACTGTTTCTTGAGATGTCTACTAAGATCTGTGCTTTTCCCTCCTGCATTTTTTCCCCCTCACCACCGCCATCAGGTGCTTCTCTTGCCTTGGGGAAGAATGTGAATGGAAAGGTCTTGCTGTCTTTTGCAAACGTTTCATATCATTGAGGCTGTTACCTGAGGGGACTTGGAGTAGAAGGGAGCAGCCCGCAGTGCCTGCCAGGACCAGCACTGATGGGGCCAGAGGACGGAGAAGGCTTCGTGCCAGGGGAGTAGGGTCACACGTGCTGACCTGTAGCCCCAAGCTGAGGATTGCAGGGGACGGTGAAGAGTGGGTGAGCATCCCCTCCCCCCACTCCCACTGTCAGTGTGGATTTACATCGCCTTTCCCACCATCCCTGCAGGATTGGGGCTTCAGGCCGAGCATAACTTGACTTAAAGAAAATGAAGCTATGTCACACGTCTGAGACACTGAAACAGAGTTGCAGACACACAGTCTTTATGTCTGTTGGCCCATGTAAGTGAGCACATGTACATGACAGTAATCGTCCCAGAGGCTGGGAAGAGAACAGTGTCCCTGGTTAGAGTTCACAGCACAGTGAGGAAAACAGGCCAGACATAAAATTACAGCCAGTCCGGACAGAAAGGTTCGGGTATGCTGAAACCCGGGAGAGGACGGATGCAGGGCGGTACTGCTCTAAGGCGACACCTCAGCTAAAAGCTGGAGGAGCTGGACGTGCGCAGGCGAGAGGGAGGCTGAGGGCACCCGAGTTGGGAAAATAGGGCCAGGGAAGAGGAGACCAGCGTAAGGTGAGGTTTTAGAGGTAAGTGTCAGATTATGTAGGGCCTGAGGTAGGGAGTCAGAATTTTATAAGTATACCCGACGGCACTGAATAGTGTTAGGCAAAGGAGGAGCATGATCCAGTTTTTAAATGATTGTAAAATATGTCTAAAATATCTTTTTTTTTTTTTTATCCTTACCCGAGGACATTTTTCCATTTTTTGTTCAGATAGAGCGGGAGGGAGAGAGAGGAAGAGAGAGAGAAAGAAACATCGACGTGAAGGGACACATCGAGTGGCTGCCACCCGCACGACCAACTAGGGCCGGGGACAAACTGTAACCGAGGTACGTGCCCTTAGCGGGAACCGAACCCGGGTCTCTCTGTACCGCAGGCCGACGCTCCAACCACTGAGCCAAACCGGCCAGGGCTCTAAAATATCTTATCTACCACTTCTATTGAACAAATGTTACAAGTGTCTTTTTCAAGATCAAAACTTCTCCCAATACATTTGAATCTCAATCCTCTTCTTATTTTCCCAGAGGAAACCTTTATTCTGAAGATTTTAAGACTTTAAGAAGCCAGCATTACCTTGACAACAAAATGTGACAAAGATATCATAGGAAAACTGGAGACCAATATCCTTTATGAATATAGATACAAAAGTGCTCAACAAAATACTATCAAACTGAACCCAGCAGCATATAAAAAGGATTATATACATTGATCAATTGGGTTTTTCTTAGAAATGCAAGGTTGGTTTGATGTATAAAAAAAACCAATCAATATAATTAAACCATACTCATAGAACCAAGGGCAAAATCTATACGATCATCTGAATAAACTCAGAATAAATAGACATTTGACAAAATCCATCTCCCTTTCATGATAAAAACATTCAACAAACTAGGAATAAAAAAGAACTTCCTCAGCCTGACAAACAACATCTGTGGGAAAGGATCCACAGATAATAACATACTTATGGTTAAAGACCGAACACTTTTTCCAAGATCAGAAGCAAGGCAAGAATGTGCACTCTCACCAGTGCTATTCAGTGTTATACTCGAGATTCCAGCCAGGACAATTAGTTGAGAGAGGGGGAGAAAGAGAGAAAGGGATGATCTATATTGAAAAAAGAAGTAAAGCAATTTCTATTCAGAGATAAAGTAGTAATATATAGAAAATCCTAAGGAATGCACGTACAAACAAAAACTATTGGAACTAATAAAAGAGTTCAATAAGGTTGCAGAATACAAGATCATTATATAAAAATCAATATTTCTATGTATTGGCAATAAAAAATTAAAATTAAGTTTAGAAAATAATTTGATTTACAGTAGAATCAAAAAGGTTAAAATACATAGGAATAAATTTACAGACGTATAAGATGTATACATTGAAAACTATAAAATGTGGTAATCCAAAATTCGTTTACAGATTCAGTATAATCCCTATCTGAACACAGCTGCCTTTATTATTTTTGAGAAATTGCCAGTGATATTAAAATTCATATAAAATGCAAGGGACTCATAGACAAAAACAATTTTGAAAAAACAAAAAACATGGAAAGACTCACAGTGATTTCAAACGTTACTACAAAACTACCATAATCAACACAGAATAGCACCTGCAAAATAATATGACATGCAGATCAATGGAATGGAACCGAGAGTCCAGACATGAACTCGTGTTTATGGTCAATTGATTCCTGACAGGGTATCCAGACAATTCAGTAGGGAAAGAACAGTCCTGTCCACAAATACTGGAATCGTTTGTATTGGTTTGCTGCCGTGAAGCAGGGCCAGCAGCCTCAGCCCACCCCACGGCGAGTTCTGCAGCTGGGATGGCCTAAGGCACATGTTTCATGTTGGGCCACAGGGGCCAGGCCTTTTAACTCAGTTTTGACTGGATGTGGGTCACCCCTGGAAGGGGGTGGCCTTGGGTGAGGCCGGTGCACACAGCTGAAGCAATCCTGGAAAGGGTGACGGCTGAACACTCCTCACTGCAAAGCACCCTGAAGGGGGAGCACAGCTCTGTGTCTGCCTGAAGAACGCTGCCAGCCTCTTGAAACCGTTCCCTTATGCTCCTGACCAGTCAATTCTCAACCCTACCAGAGGCAATGGCTGTTTTAGATATTTATCACCATGCATTCGTTTTGGTCAATCTCGAACTTCCCATAAACAGAATCATTGAAATCTGTTCTCCATTGTATCCAACTTCTTTCACTAATGTTTCTGAGTTCCATCCGTGTTTTGTGTTGACTGGTCCATTTCTTAGTAATGTGTACTATTCTCCTGTATTAATACACTACGATTTGTTTTCCATGTTCCTGTCAAACAGTTAGGTTGTTTTTTAGATTTGGCTGTTATGAATAAAGCTGCTACCACCAAGTCTTTTTGTGAACATATATTTTCATTTAGCTTGGACAAAAGCATCGAAGTATAAACACTGGGTCATGAGTTAGATGCGTGTTTAAAAAATTGCCGAACATTTTACACTTTCAGTACTAAGGTATGAGAGTTCTAGTTATTCCACATCTTTGTCAGCATTTGACATTTTCCGACCTTTTGATGCTAGTCATTTTGGTGGTTGTGAAGTGGCTTCTTGTGGTAGTTTTGATGTCCATTATTCTTATGCACAATAAACCTCTGTTTCTGCTCATTTGTCAGCTGTCTGTCTTCTCTTGTGAAGGATCATCGAGGTGTTTTGTGCCACCACCCTCTCCTTTTACAATTAGGTTGTTTACTTATTTTTGAGTTGTCAGAGTTCTTTAAATTGATCTTCTTTTTTTCTTTATTGATTTTAGAGAGAGAGGAAGGGAGAGGGAGAGAGAGATGGAAACATCAATGAGAGAGAACATTGATTGGCTGCCTCCTGCATGCCCCCCACTAGGAATCGGGCCCACAACCTGGGCATGTGCCCTGACCGGGAATCAAGCTGGCGACCTCTTGGTGCATGGGTCGACACTCAGCCACTGAGCCACACCAACTGGGTCAGAGTTCTTTAAATATTTAGTATATGACTGTTATTAGATATATATTGCAAATATTTTCTCCCAGTCTATGACTTTTAACTTTCTTAACTCTTTTGAAGAGGAAAGCTTTTCAATTTTGATGTTAATTTTATCAACATTTCCTTTATCGTTCCTGCTATTTATGTCTTATTTTTTAAAATCTTTGCATAAGCAGCCCTGGCCGGTTTGGCTCAGCGGTTAGAGCGTCGACCTGTGGTCCTGAGAGACCCGGGTTCGGTTCCCGCTAAGGGCGCGTACCTCGGTTGCAGTTTGTCCCCGGCCCTGGTCGGTCTCGTGCGGGTGGCAGCCACTCGATGTGTTCCTTTCACATCGATGTTTCTCTCTCTCTCTCTCTCTCTCTCTCTCTCTCTCGCTCTCTCCTTCCCACTCTACCTGAACAAAAAAATGGGAAAATGTCCTCGGGTGAGGATAAAAAAATAAAATAAAATAAAATGAAATAAAATCTTTGCATAAGCAAAGGCCAATAATAATTTTCTTCTATATTTTCTTACAGAAGTTTTATAGTTAGCACTTACATTTGGTGCTATGGTTCATTTCAAGTTAAGATTTTTTTTCCTTTTCTTTCTTTTTTTTTTTTTTTTGGAGCAGTTATAAGGCCACTCATATTTGAGTGGAGGACAGAGACACACCGTCGTAAAATGGAATAATACTATTTACCACTGTGTATATATAACTGCGTGACATGTTTGTGCACCACGTAGCTGAATGGAAATATGCATTGATACTTAAACATTTGAGGTTGCTGATTGCACTTTATATTACAAGTTCAAAAGAATATAACTTGAAATTTGGAAATCAGATCAGGACATCCAAATTTGCAACTACAAAATTTCACATAGAAGTGTATAAACTTTTATAAAATTCCAAAATAAGTCTTTTATCTTAATAAAGTGTATAAAGCACAGTTGGAGAATATGAAGTTCACCTATTTTTCATCAAATGGTTATTGAGCACATGCAGCGTGCTGGGCCGAGTTGCGCTTGGTTACCCAAAGGTCACTGCTGACAACGCCTGCCCTTGACGATCTTACAGTCCAGTAGAGAAGGTCATCACGCAGACACCCCACAGGACAGTCGCTGCAGCGGAGGCAAGCGGAGCGGTGGGCGGGGCTCGGCTTCTCGCGGGCTGCCTGGCGGGCCTGATGAGATGAACAGTGACTGGGAAAAAGCGGGGCCTCTGCGCTCTGGCCGGAGGAAGTTACATGTGCAAAGGGTGAGATTAGAAAGCTATCAAATAGCTTGGCATGCTTGGAGGAGCACAGGGGTTCTTCAGTGTCAAGTCTGACTCAGGCATCTTTCCCAGCCCACAGAGGTGAGAGAGCAAATTGCTTCTGACATACTCCTCTGTCCCTTGTTTCGGCTCATGCTGAGGACACCAAGGAAACTCCTCCCATCCTCTTGTCCTCAGAGTCAAGGACCAGAAGCAATCAGACATCCTGCAATTAACCTGCAGTGAGGACTTATTTCAGAAAATGTGGGATTTTTAAAACCAATTTTCAGAATATTGGTGGCTAAATGTTGGGGTTCAAAACAACTTCCCAAGGAGGGCATTAAATTGATATTTACTGCTGTTTACCCTGCCATCTTCCAAATGTACTTCTAGAGAAATTGCAGATATTATGCAACAGTAACAGATAAACATGGATATAATACAGTTAGTCAAGAGAATATATCTTATTCTTATTTATTATTTATTTTTTCTTCCTTTATTGGTTTTAGAGAAAGGAGCAGGAAGAGGGAGAGAGAGATAGAAACACTGATGAGAGAGAACATTGATTGGCCGCCTCCTGCATGCCCCGCACTGGGGATCAGGCCCACAACCTGGGCATGTGTCCTGACCGAGAATCGAACTGGTGACCTCTTGGTGTGTGGGTCGACGCTCAACCAGTGAGGCATACCGGCCAGATGCAGTATGTCTTCATTTTAAATTTGAGGAAGAACTGGATATCTTAAAATTTAGCTTTCTTTACTATTTGCTAATTACAGTTTAGAGAGCATGTAAGTAAAAATTTATATATATTTACATATGAACGATGTGAAATATGTATGAGTTGCACTCATTTCTAGGTGGCAAGGACAGTGAATTGTGCTGGCGGTGAGCACAAAAGGAAGACCCGGAGCGGTCAGCATTTCTGTGTGGAGGACAGTCCACGAGGAAGATGTTCTTCTCAACAAAGACTCCTAAATTCAAGAAGGAAATCTAAGTATTTTCATTCAATGTTTTCCTTAAAGAAACAACTTTTTTTTTCTTTATTGAGTTTAGAGAGAGGAAGGGAGAGGAAGAAAGAGGTAGAAACATCAATGAGAACCTGGATTGGCAGCCTCCTGCACGCCCCCTATTGGGGATCCGGCCCACAACCTGGCCATGTGCCCTGACCAGAAATTGAACCGGTGACCTCTTGGCAATTTGTCAGCAAAAAGGTTGGGGGGGGGGCGGGGGGAGGCAGTCTGAGTTTCCTTTCAGCCAGCTTCCATTTCCTGAGCTCGGCGGCAGAAGCCTCGGAGAAAAGCCCCCCTTTCTACCTGGACATTCATCACTGTCATGTCGCCTGGCCATCACTTACAGATTTGGAAAAGTTTTGAAAATATACTCTTTTTGCCCTACCCAAGCAATACAAATAGCACGGATAGTTTTATCCGCTGTGAAAATGGCATTATGGCAATGATAAATATTTGTTCCCACCAAATGTGTGAATGACTCTCGTGAGCTTCTACCCAAAGACATTCAAGTCTAAGCCCATGTTCAGAAAGGAGCAGAAACGCCAGTGTCCAAGCTCCGGTGGCATTTGGTGGCTGAACATATCAGGGGTGCGGTTAGAATGGTTTCCCCCACTGTCCATTCTTTGTTTATCAAGCATTACTTTGTTTTCCAGAGTTATGATTTCATAGCTCCATTTTACTGAACTCCGGGCGACACTATTGCTAAGGAGAGGCGGGTTCACTGTGAAGGGGAGAGAGAGTTCCTCCTGCTTCATTAAAGCACCCCGGTGCCCCTGGGTTCTAGCCCCCTCCCCTACGTAGGAGGAGCTGTATTCCAGGATAAGCAATTGTTTTAAAGCCTCCAAAATTTCAGAAAGTTCTCATCAGCCACAAATTAGTATTTTGAGGTGCATAAAGTTTTGTTTCAGACTGTTTTGGGCACTAGATTCAGAGTCACTGCCACTGGGCCCGATGCCGAAGTTGGATCTTTTCTATGGGTCTAACCGCGCCTCTGCCGCAGGCACAGCGAACACCACGCGCAGTAGCCGCGCCCACGAGCCTGGCACCTGCCCGCCGCCCGGAAACCAGGCTCCGAAGGTGTCTGTTTTCTTCTTAGAAATAATCTTCCAGATTATTCCCAATAAAAACTCCAGGGAGAAAACAGGGAAAATGAGGCCTGCTATCTATTTCCTTTATTTCCTGTTTTAATTTTTCAATTACAAGAAGAGACAATGCTGGGAGTGACAAGGACGAGGACTTCGGACTGAAATCTAAGCGTGATCTTGGGCAGGTGGCGGGCGGGCGGGACAGCTGCGCGGAGGGAGCTCCCTGCGGTGAGGATGAGACCGTACCCCGCGCAGGGGATCTTTCTGGTGCTGACTTCCAAGACTGTTAGGCGATTTGTTTCAGGTGTCGATTCATGCCCAAGAAAGGTGGATGTGCGGGCTTTAAATCAGATTGACTTAGTCCGCTTTTACTGTGCGCAGCTCAGTTCACCAGCGAGGTGCTGATAGACAGGACGGCGGAGGGTGGATCAGTCCACCTCGTTCTCTGAGGTCACTCTTTCTGGGAGAAGACACACTCAAGGGGCTGCATGGAGAGGCCCACGTGGAGACCTCCACCAACAGGCAGCACCGACGGCCAGCTTGGAAGTTCCTGGGGCTCAGTCAGGCCTTCAGATGAGCGAACCTCATGGGAAACCCTGAGGCAGAACTGCCCAGCCAAGGGGGTCCAGAAGACCTGATCCTCAGAAACAATAAGCAGAGTTTACTGTTGTTTGACGATATTAAGTTTTGTAGTCATTCATTACAGAACAATGGATCGTTCATACTGAACTACGTCTTCAGTACTTTCCATCTGATTTCTCCAGGTGACTCGCGTTGCCGCCAAAATACCTGATCTTGGAAACCAAGCCCCACTCAGGTGTCCTACCGTGCGGATTGCTCACTGTTCCCCAAACCCCTTTCCCGTTCTGAGCACACAGCTCCGCGACATGCTCCGGCCTCCCTGGAGGTTCGGTGGGCCCTGTGATTAGGTTCTGGCCAGTGGAGTGTAGCATAACTTGAACCTGGCCCAGAAAGCCTCCCAGCTGTGCTGTCCCATGCCATTTTCTCGCTCTGCCCGACTGGGATGCAACCTTCAATGACCTTTGAAGCCATTTGTTGAAAATGGCATTGCCACCGGCAGCCCAGGTCTCTGGAAGACTGTGGGAAGCAGTGGGGGCGGTTTTGTGGGCGAGAAAAGCCCTTTGCTCTCAAGCCACTAAGCTTTCGGGAGGGGAGGGGGTGGCTAATTGTTACACTGGCCTGGTCTCTTCTGACCTGCTCTGTGCCTTCCCATTTCCAGCCCCTTTCTGGAATCTATCACATCTTTTTCTCAGAACATTTTTCTTTCCTATGTACTATTCTTTAAAGTCCTCTCATAAGCCAGCAACCAAATCTCTTCTCGTAGCTCTCAACAAGTGGGTCTGGATTAAGGTTTGAGCACTATAAGATCACATATTACAATTTATCAGTGTCTGCCAGCTGATCTAGAGTAAACTGAAGAAACAGCTCCAAAGAATTTTAAGCGAGTTAGCAAACCAATGACATAGATTCCGGAGGACAGGCAGATTTTGAGCGACTCCAGTCCAGCATGTGGGAAGCTTCCAACATTTGTAGGATGAGGGTACTGAACTGTAATCTGCTCTGAGTTTTGGCTGCCTCAGGGAAGACAAAGGTTTACCTAGAAGCCTGGTTGGACACCGCACCTTAGATTTGTTGCTTCAGAAACTGGCAATTGCAGTCATTTCTCGTATACACTGGTGACTCAGCATTTTTAACCCTCGAGTGTTTTCCTGGTCCTTCAGGCATCCGCAAGAGAGGAAGCAAACGCAGTGATCTGAGGATCTGTGACGTCCTGAGACATGGAGGAAGATCCCACTGTGTCCTGATGAAAGCATGTTAGTTTTAGCTTCGTTTTTTGTTTGTTTTATGACAGGGGAATAAGAAAGAAGAAAGGAAGGAAAGAAATGTCCACATAGTGCTGGCCACACCTGGAAGCTTATGCCAACTAAGAAAAGATTATGCCAGAGTCCGATTTTACTTTCCCTCAAGCCTTCCTCTCCTCATTTCCTGTCACTTCTCCGAGTAGCCACAAAGGGGTGACTGCAGAGTGTGTCACGTTCCAGCTTATTAACATCTGTGAGTGGTAAGAGAGCAGTTTAAGAATGTCTTTTTTTTTTTTACTTTTTTTTCTGTTTTGATTTTTAGATTTTTTCTTTATTGATTTTTCGATTTTTCTGGAAGAGAGAGGGAGAGAGGGAGAAACATCAATGAGAAAGAACCAGCCGGGCAAGAATGTCTTTATGTAGGTAATAATAATAAGAAACTACTTTATATGTATTTATATTAATTAAAAATAAATTATGATGTGAAATAAGGTTTTAAATTTTAAAGTTGCTTGTAAGTAGTCCCCAGATAATTTATGGATTTCTTTTCCCATCATTTTATGGTACCAGTTATATCACATATGAAATTCTTACACCTAGAACCAATTTTGGATGAAGAAGGGCTTTACAAAACTGAAAGCCAATGGGAAGGAAAATCATGGAAGAAATACGATGAGAACAATTTAAAAGATAAAAGCTATCATAGGGAAAATAACTTGGCAATGAAAAAGGGAAAAATAGATTTTTTTTTCCCTGATTATAGAGTTTTCAAAATTTTATATGTAAAGGAATTTATAAAAGAAATATAAGTTTCTGCCCAGCCAGTGTGGCTCAGTGGTTGAGTGTCGACCCATGCACCAAGAAGTCGCTGGTTCAATTCCCCGTCAGGACACATGCCCAGGTTGTGGGCCCAATCCCCGGTGGGGGGCATACAGGAGGCGGCCAATCGATGTTCTCTCTCATCAATGTTTCCATCTCTCTCTCTCTCTCTCCCTTTCTCTCTCTCTAAAATCAATACAGAAAAAGAAAATATGTTTCTGATAAACAGAATAATAAGAATTGGCTTGTATTGAACAGTAAATGCCCAGTCACTAGACTAATTACTTTACATGGATCTCAACCCTCACCTTAGCCTTATGACTAGAGATTGAGTACATGTTAAATATATGTTAAAAGGACTTTTATCCAGGATATATAAAGAAGTCTCAAAACTCAATATGAAGAATACAAGCAATTCATTTTGAAAACAAGCTAAAAGTTGAAGGAGACTATTCACTAAAGGAGATATACAAATGGCAAAGAAGCATATGAAAAAGCTCAGCATCACAAATCACTAATGAAATGCCACTCAAAACCACGGTGCAACATACATATTAGTATGGATTGACCATACCAAATGTAGGCAAGGATTTGAAGCAAATGAAACTCTGATACTCTGTTAGTAAGAATGTTCAATGGGATTTCATTTTGGAAAAACAGTTTGGTGCTTTCTTTAAGTTAAGCATTTATTTACCATATAACCCAGAAATCCCATTTCTAAGTATTTGTCCAAGAGAAATGAAAGCATCTTCCCAGGACAGTTGTACACAAATGTCACAGCAGCTTTCTCCAAAATAGCCAAAATGAAAGCAACCAAAACACCTCAATGGGAGAAAGATTAAATAAATTGTAATATATTCATGCAATAGAATACTCCTCCATAATAAAAAGCAATGAATTTCTGTCACACAAAACAACATGGATGAATGTCAAAAACATTCTGCTGAGTGAAAGAAGCCAGATCAAAAAGCATGCATACTGTGTGAGTCTATTCATGTGAAAGTCTAGAACAGGTACAATTTATCTAGACAGACAGAGCGATGGTTGCCTAGGCCGGGCGAGTGGGAGACACATGGGAACACTCCCTTTGATTAAAATATTCTCTATCTTAATTGTAACAGTGGTTGCACAGATGTATATGTTTCCAAAACTCCTTGAAATATGAACTTCAAATGGATGTATTTTATTGTAAGTAACTTGTGCCTTAATGAAGCTGATTATTAAAAAGATTTCATCCCAGTGGGATATTTTTACATTATTGAAACTGAAAAACTTAAGAAAATCTTGAAAAAAAAGTTTTGCTACACAAAAGGAAGCTTTGTTAAAGAAATAATGGCATGGCCTCACGTTGAAGAATTATACATTTATTATACAAAACGTGAAGAATATTTAATGACATTCAAAAATGATCAGAATAGATTTTTAAGGCAAAAAAGTCACATAACTGTATGTGAATTGTACCTCTCTTTAAAATTTTCAAATCAGCCTTTACAGCTTGAAATTTAATTTCCTTTGTGCTTGCATGCTCCGTTATTTTTTTTTTTTTTAAAGTCTTGGCAAAATGCTTATTTAACTGCAAATTATTGTGTTGCCCAAGGATACATTTTTATCCCAGACTTTATATTCATAATTGAGAAGAAAGAACATAAGTACATAATCGGTTTCTTCACATCCTGGAATTCTATCCAGTCACATGGAGAAATACACTTTGCAGGGTTCTTTTTGTTTAACAGGATTGAGCCAAACCAGGCACATTGAAAATATTTCATTAAAAATTTGGTGTAAAGAATAATGTGTCTAAAAACACATTTAGGTGGGGCTTATGGTAACTGTGCTATTTTCTTTCCTGAAAATTACAGTTCATAAATTTCTGCACAGTGCATGAGTTTATGTCTAAATATAATTATAAGCATTCAGGAGAAATTATATTTGCCTTTATTCCACATGTAGTCTAAGATTGTATCATGTTCATTGTCACTGTGGTTATTTGTGTGTCAGGAACCTTGCGCAGTCTGAGAGTGAGCCGGTTCTCTTCACCCAAGGGAACGGAACTGGAATGGAACCCTCAAAGCCGCCTGGGAGGGGCATTGACTATCAGCTCCATTTAAGTTCCACAGAGTTAGAAGTACAAATGATGTTATAATTCTGGGAATGAATACTCTTACTAATAAAATATTTTAAGAATTATTTTACTTTCTCAAAACACCTTTAGTGCCTCCCAGATAAATAAAGTCTCCTAAATAAAGTCTTTGAGCTCTGGCCAGGTGGCTCAGTTGGTTGGAGTGTCATCCATAAACCAAAAGGTTGTGGGTTCGATTCCTGATCAGGGCACATACCTAGGTTGCAGATTCAGTCTCCAGTCAGGGCACCTACAGGAGGCAACCGATTGATGTTTCTCTCTCTCTCTCCCTTCCTCTTTCTCTCTAAAAAAAAAAGAAATCAATAAAAACATATCCTTGGGTGAGGATAAGGAAGGAAGGAGGGAAGGAAGGAAGGAAGGAAGGAAGGAAGGAAGGAAGGAAGGAAGGAAGGAAGGAAGGGAGGAAGGAAGGAAAAGAGAGAGAGAGAGAAAGAGAGAGAGAGAAGGGAGGGAGGGAGGAAGGAAGGAAGGAAGGAAGGAAGGAAGGAAGGAAGGAAGGAAGGAAGGAAGGAAGGAAGGGAGGGAGGGAGGGAGGGAGGAAGTAAGTCTTTGTTCTGAGTGTGTATTTCCAGGCCTCCCATGACCAACCCCCAGTTCCATACTTACCAGGCACGACTTTGGGCAAGGTACTTCTGTCTGAGCTTCTAGGTTTTGGTTGTTTTTAAAAATACACAGGGAGAGTAACATCTTGCCTATTGATGTGTTATGGGCAATAAATAAAATAAAACATTGAACACACCATATGTATGGCATATAGTGAATAGTTAGTAGTGGGAGCTATTTCATGTGTTACTTTTACATGAGTTATTTGTTTATTCCCCTACTGGGTTGTAAGTTAAAGGATTACTGCTGTTTTTGTTTTTATTTTTCTGTTTCCTATTCAATGAATATTTATTGAGGCCCACCAATGCCAGGCACTATGCTGGGTGTTAAGGCTACAATGGTAAAGAAAATGAACTTGGTGGCGCTCTCAAGTCACTTTCAGTCTGGTGGGGAAGACTGTTAATAAACAAGAAAATAAATTCAAGGGGAAAAATAGCTGATGGGAGATATCAGCAAGGGGTAAGGGAGGGGAGATTGGATTGGGGTAGTTGTTATCAGAGCAGACCTCTGAAAGGTGAGGTTGAAACCTGACAAAAGAGTTGGGCACATGCAAAGAGCTGGAGGGAAGGGATCCTAGCGAAGGGGATAGTATGGGCAACAGGCCGGAGGAACAGAGCCTGTGTGGAGGAGCAGAGAAGGGGCTGGACATGAGTCAGTGAGGGAGAGAGAGTCCCGAAGGGGAGGCAGCCTGCAGAAGGGTGCAGGGCCAGGCCTCCGAGGCTGGGGAGGGCCTGGGTGGCGCTCTATGTGCTGTGGGAAACCAGGGAAGGATGGTAGGAGAGGAGTGAGAACATGCAATTCCACTGTAAAAGGAGCCGTGTGCAGGACGCTCAGGGAGGAATGAATGGGGCCGGGGAGGCTGGCTGGTAGAGGAGGGTGACAAGAGTGGAAGTCTAGCATTTGGCTCCTGCCTGCCTCTCAGTCCTCACCTGGGATCCTTTCCCTATTGCCTCCTGCTCTCCAGCCGCATCTTTCTTCCTCTCAACTGTGATTCGCTGGTTGTGCACCCCGGGGCCTTTGCACTGCCTACGGCTCTGCCTGGAATGCTCCTCACCCAGATCACTGCCTGCACAGCCCATCCTTTAGTTCAGGTCATAGCTGAAAGTCACCTTCTCAGATGCCTTTCGTGCTTCTTGCTAGATGCATCCCTAATACCTTTTTTGGATCAATGCTGAATTGCTCATTGTTCGATTCAACATTTAGTTCACTATAAAGAGAACATCTGCATTAAAAAAATAAATCTAATATTCAAATAAATAAGTTCAATTGTTTCTACAATTTCATCATGGAAAATTTGAGTCGTTGGTTTGGGAAGTGTGAAACCACGGTGCGGAAACCATTTTTCAGCACAGGCAGCCACCAGACAGCTTCCGCAGTCTCCCCACTAAGCAGCGCTTCTTCCCACTAACAGCAGCACAGGAGCGAGGTGCTCTGGGCTTTCCTGCTTTCTCTCGGGCCGCTTCTTGTCTTCGTGCTCTTTGTGATCTGCGGAATGACCGGACTAAAGGTGGCTTATCATGGATGTTATGGAACGTGCTTTTTGAAGTTTCACCTCATTAGGAAATTTCAAGGTATGAAATTTGGCATTCTGCTTTTAATCCATCTTAACAAGATGCCAAAAATTCAAAAAGGGGATATTTCCTTAAAATTATAAGCTAAATGGGGTTTGACTGAAACTTAAACACACATCTTGAAGGTTTTTTTGTTTGTTTATCTGCCCATCCTTATTTCTTTAACTGGCTGAAAGGTCTTCACAATTGCCTTTGTACATAAATAAAATTAACAGCTTGCATAATCGTCATGTAGTGTAGCAGTTATTCTTGTGATGATAAATGTACATTTTTATTTTAACTGACTCTTTGCAGAATTTAAAGCATAAAGTAGATTTTCACCCGAAATTGTATCTGGAACGCTTACCTATATTTGAAAATGAATACTTAGATATATCTAACAGCAAATCTTAATGATATATTTTGTTTGTATTACTAAGATTATTACTTTGACTAGTGATGCTGGAAACCTACATGATTACACAATCATTAGTTATTGGCAAGTTTTAGGGATCCCCAAAATGACCATGACGTAGGCATTTAGCTAGTTTGCCTTCCAAAGGCCGAGAGATCAAAGACAAATCAAACATTGTGTCTGAATATGGAGACCCAAACATAACATTCAGTGCCTCTCCACTTCCTGCCTTTGTCTCCCACAACGGCACCCTGTTGTATTAGTAGTAGTATACTAATCACTCACTGGATTTTCCTGATTTTTAACATTGCCTGTATTTCTTCTTCAGAATGCTGCTCCACAGGGACCCTGTCTGTCTTGTTTATATCCTGTATTTAAATATTTATATTCGCTTTAATATTAACCTAGGTGTTGAATGCCACTATTTTGGAAGACATGGTGTGGGCATTAGAAGAACAAGATGCAGGTCACTGGGACTTTGCAATCTAAGTGTTGACGCAGTTGTAGGCAACGTATTTCAAACAAGCAACTTAATATACATTTTCCATAATTTAGGTCTGAAATATTATACTTTATTATTTCCATCATGGGAGGCCATATAAGATCTGAGGGATCACAGAGCAAAAACTATGTGTATAGCATGTCCTTTTACTTATGTAAGATTACAACTTCCTAGACATACAAAATACACAATTTTATGTTCAGTAGAGCACCTAAAATAGTGATGTCTAAAAATAAACTCTTTTTTACATGAGACTTGCTTTTTATGTTATCTCTTTTAATCTCTAAACTGGTCGAGTCACAAGTAGATTTTATCATCCTGAATATTCTGGAAAGAGATAGAACCCGTGCTTCATTGTCTGGGGAGTTCTGAGACAGACAGGACGTGGCTAACTGGAACCCGCAAATAGTATATCAAATCTCCTTTTCGTCAAAAGTTTAACATTTTGTCTCTACTGAAGTTCTAGCGAGAGCGACTGACAAATAGCAAAATGGATGGAGAATGCTGGTAAGCAGAAGCCTTACGACTTTGAACACAACTGCTGGAGCAGCAAGAACCTGGGCAAATGGGAGAGGATCCCACACTTGGCCACCTCGGGGGAAGCCAGGCCTGTGCCCAGGAGCTGGTGGGGGAGCCGGTCACCCAGCAAGCCGACAGGGCAGGGGAGGGAGCCGGGCGGTCTGTGCGTCCTGCCTGCATTGTGAGGGCTCCTAGAACCCCACTCCGTCTTCTGAGTGCTCAGAGTGTTATGTGGAAAATTCCCAGAAATGGTTATTCATTTCAGAATAATTCAGTGCCCCCGATGCGGCTGTAAACTGGTGTTTTATGTGACCTTGATTCTGCTCTTATTCTCTCGAAGAGAGTCCACCAGAAAAATCTGTTGGTAGGGAGAGAAAGGTGCCCTGTTTGTCATCTCCGCACTCAGACGCTTCCATCATCATCGCGAAAGAGAACCGGGGTGCTTCGTTTCCTGCCGACCGTGATTTGCACATTCGCAGAAGGTTTGAAGTCTCAGAAATTAAATGTCGGGCTGTAGAATTTTCTTGAAGGAAGAAAGTATGATTGCATCGAACTTTCCAAGTACAATCAAAGTCTAAAGGAAATATAATTATTATTGTCGGTTTATCACCTCAAACATGTTGTTGTAAATGTCATTATATCAGATGAGTTTGGTAACAGGTTTTCCATTTTGCACTTTATTTGACAAGGTGATTCATTGTTTACTGCAGTTTAAGATGTCAGTCCTTCTGGAAGGAATTGAGCTGAGCTGATGTGTGTAAGAACATTCTTCCATCAAAGGATATGATTAAAGAAGGGTTAGAAATATTGTTTCCAGACTTGCTTTAAATAAGAGTAGTTTTTTTGTTGAGATATAATGTGTCACAGTTTGCTCCGTCTGGGAAGGTGTGTGTAGACCATCCTCGCTGCTTGCGACACTGTACAGCTCTGAGCCGACACGAAATGATCCCTCTTTGGGTAAGTTTGTCTGCATCAGGAAACTTAGCTGGTAATTAAAGTTGTGTGTTTTGTTTGTGCTTCAACTGAAATATCTCACGCTGAACCAGGGCATTAGAGCAAACATTTGACCCAACATTATTGCATGTAGGATGTTGGATTAGTATATGCTGGTCATCCAATATTAGACTCAGGTTTTGAGCACAGAAAGGCAGCCAAACCTTTCTTTTTACCATTTTGGGGATGCCAAGAGCATCTCCTGTTTTTCTTTGTTAACTTCCCACGTCAACATTGTAAATAAGAATATAGATTTTCACAATAAAGAAAATCATTTTAATAGATGTACTTAGAAAGAGCCAGGAACTGGGCTAATTACTTTGTTATATCTCATATTTAAAGCAAACTTGCAAATTACTTGCATCTCCATTATGCAATGGAGGGATCTGAGGCTCTGCAGGGATAAGTAATTTGCCTAAAGACATACACATAGCGAGTGGCGGAGCTGGGATTCAAACCCGGGCCCTGTGACTCCAATGTCCAGAGTGCTTCTTCCACTGTGGTTGGTGTGTGTCCAAAACACATCAGTCTTACCCTCTTCTCAGCCTGTGGGTTTACTGCTTGCCTAGGCAACACCTATTTTCACGTACAGTATCTTTACATTCCGCTTGGCGTCTGACTGCAGTGCCTTGTTTCAGGGGCTTACAGAAGTTGAAAGAAGCAACATTCCTTCTTTTTTTTCCCCCAAACTGAAATATATGCTGATTTCGGCAACAGTCAAAATGTCCCAGGTCTTTCTTAGGGAAATTAGATAGAAAGGAACTTCCAAATATCTTTCAAACTACATTATTTCAAATTAACCAGGTGGAGGGTGTCGTGGATAAACTTCTTTGTCTAAATTGAAGCGAACAGCCTTTTTATAAGAGATACAATGATCACCAGTTGAAAATACAAAGTAATCAAGATGTTTTTGTGCGGTTGCCATTTAAACGAAGACAGAGATGTCGTAGCTGAGTAACATCCTCTCCCACGCTGAAGCCAAGGAAGACTTGATGCCTGAATAGGCTCCAGGCCCTCAGTTTGCCTTGAGGGTTGGGAGGTCCAGGGTAACTTGCAGGGCTGTCAGGCTGTCTCGGCTCTGCTGCTTGGAGTCAGAATCAAGGCATCAAATTCTGGGTCCACTCGAACACTCAGGTATCCCAACTCCTTTTGGTAACTTCCTATTTATGTCACTGCACGGGAAGCTTTGACATTGAGATCTGTGTGTGTGTGTTTGACCACAGATGCCTGACAGATATGCTGTATGAATGAGCCACCTCTGGGGAAGGAGTGTGTTTTCATTTCTATTTCCATTTTTAAAAGCTGTATCTGTATGCATATGCCCACCTACACACACCTTACCACCAACACACACTTTATAGTTTTAAATTCAGTAACAGAATTAAAAAGGCCATCATACATGTGATAAATAACACTTTGCTCAGCGAGCACGAGAGGACTAAGGGCTCGGTCTTGGGTGCAAATCCCAGTCCTACGTCCACACTATTTCTGGGACGTTGGGCGATTATTTCACTTATTCGACCTCAGTTTTCCACATTTAAAATAGAGCCTACTTTATTATTATTATTATTATTATTTTTTATCCTCACCCGAGGACATTTTTCCAAATTTTGTACAGATAGAGTGGGAGGGAGAGAGAGGGAGAGAGAGAGAGAGAGAAACATCGACGTGAAAGGGACACATCGAGTGGCTGCCACCCGCACGACCCAACCAGGGCCGGGGACAAACTGCAACCGAGGTACGTGCCCTTAGCGGGAACCGAACCCAGGTCTCTCTGGACCGCAGGCCAATGCTCTAACCGCTGAGCCAAACCGGCCAGGGCTAGAGCCTACTTTAGTGCCTTATATATGTTATATTTAAAAAACACCTAGAAGAGTATTTGGACACATAGTGAGTGTTATGTAACCATTTGCTTAATAAATACTATTTTTTCTTGATGCAACATGATCATATATTACTTCATACCTGCTAGAATGGCTATTATGAAAAAGACAAGAAATAAAAAATCCTGGTGAGAACGTGGAGGACAAGGAACCCTCATGCACTGCGAGGGTAATTGGTGGGAATGTAAATTGGTGCAGCCACTATGGAAAATAGAATGGAGATTCCTCAAAAATGGAAAAATAGAGCTATTATATGATTCAGTAATTCTACTTCTGAGTATTTATCCAAAGAAAATAAAAACACTAACTCAAAAAGATATATGCTTCCTCCCCCCTCCCCATCATGTTTATGACATCATTATTTACAATCGCTGAAGCATGGAAACAACCTAAGTGTCCACTGATGGATGAATGGATGAAGAAATCATGGTATCTACATATAATAAAATGTTATTCATCCATTGAAAAGAATGAAGTCTTGCCATTTGGGACAACACAGATGGACTTTGAGGGCATTATACTAAGTGAAATAAGTCAGACAGAGAAAGACAAACAAATACCTTATAATCTCACTTAGATGTGGAATCTAAAAAAACAAAAAAACAAAATCCTCATAGATGTGGTGAACAGATTGGTGGTTTCCAGAAGCAGAAGTGGAGTATGGTAAATGGGGGTGGGTGGATGAAATGCGTGAAGGGGTCCAAAAGGTACAGAGTTCCGGTTACAAAATAAATAAGACACGGAGATGTAATGTACAGTATGGTAACTATAGTTAACAACACTGTATTGTATATTTAAAAGCAAGTTCTCATCACAGGAAAGTAAATTGTAACTATGTATGATGACATATTAACTAGGCCTATTATGGTGATCAGTTTGCAATATATACAAATATTGAGTCATGATGTTGTACACTTGTAACCAATATAATGATACATATCTAGTATAACTCCATTAAAAATGATCATAATAGATTAGAAAAAATATATTTAGCATGTTTTGAGGCGCATTAACTCTTCTGGAGTTGTACTGTTCCTCTTAAGGAGATAATGGATAAAATTTGAGGTAAACATCACCTTTTTACATGATTTTATTTCTACATCATGGTAAGTATAGAAATAACCAGAATAATATACACAGTGCAAATCAGTCTGAGCATTATGATTTCGAACTACTATTTTTGGAGACAGTAAGGGACAGTGGTCAGAGAATTAATCTGCTTGAATCCAGGACCAACCCTGCACAAGTAACCTAATGTCCTTGAGCCTCAGTTTTCTCATCTATAAAATGGGAATACTAATCTACATCTACTTGTTAGGTTGTTGTGAGAATCAAATGAAATAACATTTGTCAAGCACCATTAAATACAGTGTTTTACTCGATAACAGCTATGATTGATATTAATATTTATAATTTTATTATTTGAGTCCTTTGTTCACATTTTCTCATCAGTTTGTTAAGAATAAGTGCCAATCAACTCCACTTACAATGGGATAATACTTGTGAATGTCGCTGGACCATACTCAGAGCTAAGGAAGCCCATTAGGGGTGTGGTGGGCTGGCTAGATTTTTATAGAATAATTTGTAAAGCTTTCATTTCTGTATTTTAAAGAATACGTGGAGAAATCACAGTAAAGTACCCCAGATAAAATACAGATAAAAGAAAATATTGAAGAAAGAAGAAACTAGCCCCGGGAGAAAAGATAGGGAGGGTTGGCCCTGTTTACCTGGAAAGAGGCTGAGGGTGACTTGCGCACGGCTTTGAAGGATCGTTTCATGAGGACGTTGGCTTTCACTTACGAGAAGACCAGGAGCTGACGATCCATAGTGCGGAGCAAGGCGGGTGACAGTAGTGTTTCCACACTCAGGGTTTCCACAGCAGGACAGTCTCTCCGCAACTTCCAGAAATCTTCCAGCATAGGTGAAACGCCCACTGTTTGGGATGTTTAGAGTAATTCAATCTAATTCCTGGGAATGAAAAACTGGACCTAATAACTACTTTCTACTCCAACATGTGGTTCTGTATGGTACGAAAGAACAGAGCTTCCCCAGCTTACGTCCGTCAGACACCAGAATGCGGTGCCCCGCTGTGCGGAGGTCGGACCTCCCAGCCCCCACGGAGGCCCACGGAGCCCCGCGCCGGAAATCGCTTCCTCCTCGTTTCCAGAGTATGATGTCATCCCCTCTTATGTATGCCATGGGTAAAAAATGTGGGGGATTGTTGAACTGGCTGTGTACATACAAATATGTTATTAACGAACCGAAAACCTTTTGAAGCTAAATACAACCCCTAGATACACACATGGGAACCAGGACAATGGTGAGAAAATTAAGGAATTCACAGTCTTCAGTATTCAGACTGTCTAGGTGTTCTTTGGTTAGTCCTCCGGAAGAGACTGTTAGAGGAATCCAACCGGAACATTACAACGGCCTGGCCAATGTGACAAGGTCTGTAACTTCATGACAAGCGCTGATGGAGCCCATTCATTTTTAACAATCCATACCTTCAAAATCTGGAGTGATGTGATCCTAAATTTCCTTGACAGAAATCCAAAACTAGCTCGTAAGCTAAAGGACACAGATCACATTCATCACGTTTCTTGACTTTTTGTTTTTTCTCTCTGTGTCTCCAAACTGAATGGTTTGAAAGTTTATATTTGATCATAACCAAAGCAGAAAAGATTCATCCATTTATTCATTTACCCACCATTCATTTATTCTTTTATTTAGCAAACATTTAGAGCACTCTTATATTTACAGAATGAAAGATTTGGTTGATCCAAATCTAATTTAAGCTATAAGACATATGTTAAAATAACTATAAGATAATATAGAGGAAGAAGAATGAGGGTAGATTGGGAAAATAGGTTTGGACAATTAAAAGGGAGATGAGATATCAGCATGCAGCATATATTTCTGAAGATATACTGCAGTCTTTCAATCAGGAGTGTTTTAAGATTTTTCATGAAACTTATTGATTTATCATTGGTCACTGAATCCATAAAGAGGCCTAAGTGTATGATCTCAACACAGATTCAAAGCTTATAATTCTCTCAGAGCCATTACTGCTGGGCAATATGGCACAAATTAACATGGATCGGAAAGGCCTTCTTTTTGACAGATGAAATGTCTGCTTTCAATGGCATAACACAGGGCTGCATCCCAAGTGACCTCCTTTTAATTTTATAACTGAACAAACTGGTTGTCTTTCGATGACCTAGCCACAGCAAGACGAACATCTCTCATGTGTTGACGACATGCCTTCCTACATGGTCATAGAAGGGGCTTTGACAAGTAGTTCAACCAATTGACCAATTTATGTCAGGAAAAGCTGCTAAATATGAATTATCCTAAAACCAAAATGACCAATTTTGGCAAGCACACTTTGACATCTAAATGGATAACATTAAACCAGTCTGCTTAACTGATTGCCATATGTAGTTCCTTAGGGTCCCAATTTGTGATTTACCTGAATAACCCTTAGTATGCAGATGATCTCAAAATTGAACATTTTACAGGGATAATGTTAAAGATCTTCTGTGCTCAGCAGACATCTTTGGTACCTCTTGTTCCCCAAATCTTTTAAGACAGGCATGTTCTTTTTGTCGTATGGAATAGTTCTGCCATTTCTACCAATATGGGCCAACACTGAATTGCTTTGTGAGAACTGCCCTTGATGTGTTTGAAATGATTCACTTAGCTCACTGGTGTACACTAGTAAAGTGACTTGCCATTAAGGTAAAAATATTAGAAAAGTCCTTTTATTTTACAAGGAAACAACATCTTTGTCATCTACACATCAGATATTTTTTTCAATAAAAAATGTGAACTATCTGTGAGGGGAACTGGATAGAAATCTCAATTTTGAATTGTCTATTATTTATCTCCTGTCAAAAGCCTGGCTGAGACTATTGATACTTAGAAGGGATTATTGAAGGGATCCTCCAATCACTCATCTTCAAAATTCTCCAAAATGTCTCAAGTTTTCAACTAAGCTTATTGTAAAAAGTAACTTTATGCAAAGTTCTTTTGTTTTAAGGATTTAAATTATACCATCTTTCTTTCAAAACCTTCATTAACATTTTGAACAGTTTCAGGTATTATTGAAACTAGCATTTCTTTTTATTTGAAGATATTATGGCTAAACATTTTTCTAATCTGAGGAAGAAAATAGACAGTTAGATTCTAGAAGCCCACGAAGTTCCAAATAAGAAAAAAAAAGCCAAAGAGATCCATACCAAGACACATTATAATGAAAATTTCAAAAGTTAAAGATAAGGAGAGACTATTAAAGCAATAAAAGAAAAACAACATTTTATATCCAAGGGAACTCCATAGGACAATCAGTAGATTTTTCAGCAGAAACTTTGCAAGTCTGAAGGGAGTGACAAAATAAATTCAAGGTGCTGAAAGAAAAAACTTCCAACCCAGAATACTGCACCAGGTAAAGTTATTCAGAAGTCAAGGGGATATACAGAGATTTCCAGACAAGCAAAAGCTCAAGGTCATCACCACTAATTTGGTCTTACAAAAAAAATTGTTAGCCCTGGCCAGTTTGGCTCAGTGGTTGGAGCGTCAGCCTGCGGTACAGAGAGACCCGGGTTCAGTTCCCGCTGAGGGCATGTACCTCGGTTGCAGTTTGTCCCCAGCCCTGGTTGGTTGTGTGGGTGGCAGCCACTCGATGTGTCCCTTCACATCAATGTTTCTCTCTCTCTCTCTTCCTCTCTCTCCCTCCCGCTCTATCTGAACAAAAAATGGAAAAATGTCCTCGGGTGAGGATAAAAAAAAAAAAAAATGTTAAAGGGACTTCTTAAGCTAAACAGAAAGGGCACTAATTAATAACAAGAACGTATAAAAGAATAAATCTTACTGAAAAGGTAAATACATATAGTGTCCCAAAAAAATACATACACAATTTTGAATAATTATAAAGCCAGTGCTTATTAAAATACACTTAATTTTCAAAATCTAACAGAATCTATAGAGACCCTGTATACATTTTTGGGGGACACCCTGTACAGTAAAGTTAATTGATTGATCACTTATAAAGCTCCTATGAAGGCTAAAAGGCAAAAGTAGTAACAATGACTATGGTTACAATAATTAGTTAAGGGATACACAAGATAAAAATATTTAAATTGTGATATCAAAAAAACATAAAACAGGAGAGAGAAATAATGCTGAGTTTTATAATGTAATAAAACTAAAGTAGTTATTAACTTAAAATAGACTGTTATAGATAAAACATTTTATACATACGTCTTACAGAAATCACAAAGCAAAAGCCTATAATAAATACATAAAGAGAAAGGAATATAAGCATACTGCTAGAGAAAGTCATCAAATCACAAAGGAAGAAAGCAATACAAAAAGAAAGAAACAGAGAGGAACTATAAAAACAGCCAAAAACCAATGAACAAAATAGCAACATACCATCGATAATTACTTTAAATGTAAATGGGCTAAATTCTTCAATTAAAAGATGTGAAGTGGCTGAATGAATAAAACAGCCTGGCAGGTGTGGCTCAGTGGATTGGGTGTTATCCTACAGACTGAGGTCCTGGTTTGACTCCTATTTAGGGCACATGCCCGGGTTGCAGGCTCCATCCCCAGTATGTGACATGCAGGAAGCAGCCCTTCGATGTTTCTCTCTTCCCTTCTCCCTTCCTCTCTGTCTAAAAAACCAATAAATTTACACACACACACATACACACATATATACACAATTAATAAATAAAAATAAAAAACCAGACCCATCTATAGATAAATGGAACTCAGAGGAAAGCTGAAATAGCTATGTCAGACAAAATATACTTTAAAATAGAAGACAAAGAAGGAAGTGATATAATAAAGGAATCAATCCAACAAAAAGATGGAGCATTTGTACATATTTGTGTACCTAACACAGGAGCATCTAAATACATAAAGCAAATATTAACCTAAAGGGAGAAATAGACAGTATTACAATAATAGTAATAGATTTACTACTCCACTGACATCAATTGATAGATCATCCAGAGAGAAAATAAATAAGAAAATATTGACTTTAAATGACACTTCAGCCCAGATGGACTTAACAGATATATATAAAACATTTCATCCAAAAGCAAAAGAAAACACATTTTTCTCATGCATATGAGACATTTTCTAAGATAAATCATATATTAGCACACAAAACAAGTTTTAGTAAGTTTAAGAAGACTGAAATCATATCAAGCATCTTTTTCTACCAATGATATAAAACTAGAAATTAATTACATGACAAAAACAGAAAATTTCACAAAATGTAGAGATTAAACCATATGCTACTGGAACAACCAATTAATCATAGAAGAAATCAAAAGAGAAATAAAAAATACCAGGAGACAAATGGTAATGTGACACACCAAAAGTTAAGGAATGCAGTAAAGGCAGTTTTACAAAGGAAATTCATAGCAACGGATGCCTACCTTAAGAGACAAGAAAATCTCAAATAATCAACCTAACTTTATACCTCAAGAAACTAGAAAAAGAAAAACAAATGAAACCCAAAGTTACTAGAAGAAAGACACTAACAAAGGTTCAATGAAATAGAGACCAGCATTAATACCAAAACCAAAGAAGGATACTGCAAGAACAGATGATCACAGGTCAATATCTCTGATGAACATACAAGCAAAAATTCTCAAGGAAGTATTAGCAAACTAAATTCAACAATACATGATCTAGGGATGCAAGGATGGTTCAAAATCTGAATTCAGTCAATGTGATACATAACATTAACAAAATGAAGAATAAAAATCATATGTTCATCTCAACAGATACAGGAAAAGCATTGACTAACATCAACATTAATTTATAATTTTAAAAAGCTCAACAAAGTGGGTATACAGAGAACATCCCTCAACATAAAAAATGCCATATATGCCCTGGCCAGTTTGGCTCAGCAGTTAGACCGTCGGCCTGTGGTCCAGAGAGACCCGGGTTTGGTTCCTGCTAAGGGCACATACCTTGGTTGCAGTTTGTCCCCGGTCCTGGTTGGGTCATGCGGGTGGCAGCCACTCGATGTGTCCCTTTCACGTTGATGTCTCTCTCTCTCTCCCTCTCTCTCTTTTCCTCTCTCTCCTTCCCACTCTATCTGAACAAAAGGTGGAAAAATGTCCTCAGATGAGGATTTTAAAAAAAGGCCATATATAACAAGCCCACAGCTAACATCACACTCAATGGTGAAAAGCGGAAATCTTTTTCTTCAGGATCAGAAACAAGACAAGAATGCCCACTCTAGCCACTTCTATTCAACACAGTATAGAAAGTCCCAGCCAAGCAATTGGTCAAGAAAAAGAAATAAAAGGTATCCAAATTGGAAAGGAAAAAATATAATTGTTACAATTTGCAGATATGATATTGTACATAGAAAACCTTAAAGACTTCATTGAAAAAACTATTAGAATACATGAATTCAGAATAATTGCAGGATATGAAATTAACACAAAAAAATGTTACCTTCATATACACTAATAATTATCAAAAAGAGTAATTAATAAAATAATTTCATTTACAATAGCATAAAAAGAATAAAATGCCTAGGAATAAATGTAACCAAGAAGGTGAAAGACCTGTATATTGAAAATTATAAGACAATGATGAAAGATGTAAATAAAAGGAAAAATATTCTGTGCACATGAATTAGAAGAATTAATACTGTTAAAATTGTCCTACAACCGAAAGCAATCTATAGATTCAATGCAAGACCTATCAAAATTCCAATGGCAATTTTCAAAGAAATAGAACAAACAGTCCTAAAATTTGTATGAAACCATAAAACACCCCAAATAGCCAAAGCAATCTGGAGAAAGAACAAAGCTAAAGGCATCACACTCCCTGATTTCAGACTATGTTACAACTCTATAGCAATAAAACAGCATGGTGTTGGCATAAAAACAGACACATCGGTCAATGTAACCGATCAGAGAGCCCAGACATAAACTCTCCCGTAAATGGTCAATTAATTTATGACAAAGGAGCCAAAAATACACAATGAAGAAAAGACAGGCTCTTTAATAAATGGTACTGAGAAAATTGGACAACCACATGCAATAGAATTAAAGTGGAACATATGTTAGAGCATACACAAAAATAACTAAAGATGGATTAAATATTTGAACCTAAGACCTGAAACAGTAAAACTCCTAGAAGAAAACATAGTAATCTCCTTGACAGATCTTGGTGATGATTTTTTAAAAAAACTCTGACATCAAAAGCAAAAGCAACCAAAACAAAAATAAACAAGTGGGGCTAGATCATACTAAAATGCTTCTGTGCAGCACAGGAAACTAAACCACAACAAAAGGAAAAGACAACCTACTGAATGGAAGAAAATATGTGCAAATCACATTATCTGATAAGGGGCTAATATCCAAAATGCATTAAAACTCATATCACCCAATAGCAATAAAAAAAATCAATCCAATTAAAAAATAGGCAGAAATATGAAAAGATATTTTTCCAAAGGAGACATACAAATGACCTATGTACATGACAGAATGCTCAATGTTACTAATCATCAGGGAAACACAAATCAAAACTACAATAAGGTATCACCCCACACCTGTTAGGATAGCTATTATAAAACAAACTAGAAACAATCAGTTTTGGCAAGATGTGGAGAAAAGGAAATCATGTCCACTGTTGATGGGAATGTAAATTTGTGCGGTCACGATGGGAAAGTGTATGGAGGTTCATCAAAAAATAAAACTACCATATGATCCGGCAATTCCATTTCTGGATATATATGCAAACAACAAACAAACAAAAACACTAACTCAAAAATATATTTGCACGTGGTGTAGAATGGAGAGTCCTATGACAACATAATAGGAAAAAGGGCTGAGGAAGGGCTACTTGACTCTAAGTGCCTTTTTGAAATTAGGAAAATTTGACCCTTGCTCTGGGTAAACTTATTTCCATTTGTATGCTGTCGTGACTTGGCCAGCAGAATATTGGATGGATTTCATCCTGACTGGCCCCTCCAGCTGGGAGTCTCTGTACAGTGCATGGAGACAACACTCCTGAGAGAAAGGTTTTGATGACAGCCGATACTTAAGCATGATTTTAAACCTTGAAGTTGCCCGTTGTTGGTAGGGGTGAGGGTGGCATGGAGTGTAATGAAGAGACAGGTGAGTAGGGATAACTGCTGCAGAAAAATCAGAGGAAGGGAAGGGGGAAGGAGAGGGAGGAGGAGAAAGGAGCCAATAGCTTAGTAACACAGTAACTTAGAACTTTGAAAGAGTATTTGACCACAGCCCACCATCCTGAGCCGGTGGGGTGTACGCGAACGGGAACGCAGGGACGAGGGAATTGCAAATGAATCCTGAACTCCTTTCAGCAGATGTGTTTACTATAGTGGTTCTGAAGCAATTCCGAAATAATTTTAAATATATCATAGTATTCAGCAAATGAGCAAATGTGTTTGATGTTGTTGGTATCCAGGGTTCTTATGGTGGAAGAAGGGAAATATAAATACGGAATTAGAGAAGTCAAGGAAGAGTCTTGTGGGTTGAGCTGAATTTGGAGGCACTGGTGTGAACTCTTGATTTCTAAGACAAATATATGTGTGTATATGCATGTTTATGTATGTGTACATACATATATACACACTTGTGTATATAAACGTCTTTCTTGTATATAATTGTATGTATGTATACATATATGTATGAACACATTCATGTATTTTCTAGCCATGTTGACTAAAAGGGCTAAGTCAAGAAGCAAAGCTACCCTGTAGCCACAAGCACACCCGGGACTCAGATCGTGGTCTTTAATGCCAATCTCTGCTAAAAACAACCAAGGCTCTGCAGAGAAATGGCTGATTCAAGGATTGGGGCAGATAAGCACAAAATAAATCTGGAACTCCTCGTCATACTACCAAGTAAGGGATTGTTTAAAAGATGTCCTAAGAATACAAAAGCTAGATTGGAGAGGCCCTCACTAACCAAATCTGGACAATTAGAGCACTAAAATAAAGTACAGTAATGAATCATAAATAATTGGGAAATAGGTATTTATACCTATTGCAAATGGAAAAATAATAGATGAGAAAGGAGAGATCTTATTTAAGGCAAAATATCAAGTAAATGTGGTAAATGCAGAGAAAGTGATAGTGTTGGGAAATCATAACTTTGCAGCATGTTGGTATGGATATGATCAAGAATTACATGATTGGATGCTAAATGTAGGAAAATTTTTAAGAAGGGGCAGGGTATTTACATGGTTTTAAAGTGTTTCCCCACAAAATGATCAAAATGAACATTACTAATGGGGAGCAGATGGACACTGTTTATCTCCAGACATGATACCTTAATGATAGAATACCACTGTGCAATATTTCTGCTGAGAATGTAAGATCTCAGTCTAATCATGAAGAAAGATCAGACAAACACGAGTAATAATCTATTTGTAAAGGGAGGAGTCTATGCTTTAAAATTATCAATAGCATAAAAAGACAAAGTCTGGGGAAATATTTCCAGATTAAAGGAAGCTAAAGAGATATGACCATTAAATTCAATATCCAGCCCTGGTCGGTTTGGCTCAGTGGTTAGAGCATCAGTCCACAGACCAAAAGGTCGAGAGTTCAATTCCTGGTCAAGGGCATGTACTTGGGTTGCAGGTTCAATCCCTGGCCCCTATTGAGGTCGTGTGGGACGCAACCGATCAATGTGTCTGTCTCACATTGATCTCTCTCTCTCTCTCTCTCTCTCTCTCCCCCCTTCCCCATTCCACTCTATCTAAAAATCAATGGAAAAATAACTTCGGATGAAGATGAACAAAAAATAAAATAAAATAAATAAAATAAAATGTTTAAAAAATATCCCGCCCCCCCAAAAAAAGCCAAGTTCCTACTAGGACATTAATCTCGTCCTTCATAATGAACTATTGCATTTTTCTTTCATCAGATTCTGACCTTTAAGGTGTTCCTGTTGTGTGTTTTTAATGCCTAACTTCTCTGGAAAGTGTGCAGAGGTCATAATGAGGCATAATTATATACGGTATATAATTTTCTTTGGCCTTTCTCAAGTGCTAATTTAGCTATCAATTTTTTCCTATAAAATTATTATGAGAAATACTTTTAAAAATGAAAGTCCTCTCTTCAGTTTTGGCATGAATTATATGTTCAGACAGGGAATTTAGCAACTTATGTTGAGTGAACACTAAAATAATCCTGATTTAAATAGATAGAAAATGAGTTTCTAAAATAGCTTTTATTCCTCTACACTCTGCTTTTATGAGGACGAAACAAATAATAACTAGCCAACCTCTCCAGTCAGTCCTTAGTTTCCTTATTGTAAAATGGGTATCACCAACCATAGAGGATTGTGAGGATTAAATTACATTGAGTATGTGAAGTGCTTAGAACAGGGCTTAGCTCTCAGATGTCAATGATTCGTTTTATTGTTTAGGTTGACTTTTAAAAGGCTGTCCAAAGTGTGTTGACTGCTTTAGCCTAATTTCCTATACTTACTCATTTACTATACAATAATTGGTCATTATTATGGGGAGGCCACATCATCAAAAATTAAATTTTGTTTAAAAAAAATGTTTGAGTTGCCATTAAGTCACAGGTGACTTAAATAATGAGACTCTTAGGGGAATAAGAATATCCTGGTATTCAATCATTCCGAATCAAAGAGAATCTGTTTTCTTGTCATTTAGAAAGTAATTACCCACTAAACATTATTTAATTCCTATAGAAAATACCCCTTAACCAGTAGATAGTCATTTCACTTTCTAAAAAATTATTTTTTACATGTAAGTTGCATGGAAAGACATCCTTGGCAAGGGAATAAGCCCGAACTTAAAACACTGATACAGAGTATTTAGAAAAGAGGCAAATCATGTCCACGTACAAAAACTGTTTTCATGAACAGTTAAGGAATTTCCATTTTACAAAACCTTGCTGTAGGCGTCATCAGTCGTTTGAGATCGGCAGGGAGAAGAGCACCAATATGAAGACTGATTTGATTTTCACACTATTTTAATGACAAGACAAATTTCAGCAACTTGGATTTTTAATATAAAAAGACACTATAAAATAAATGAAACATTTGCAAGCAAGCAAACATGCACACACACAGGGAATTGTTTTCTTTTGAATTGCTGACAGCGTAAGTAACTTGATCAACTAATGGAACCAGACTAATTCTATAAACCTTAGAGTATTTTTTTTTAATAAACCAGTGATTAGAGGATACTGGGGTTTAAAGAGGCTCAGATGCGTTTTTATGTTCCTAATGCCTTCAGTCATGTTAGTCCTTGAATAAAATTTGCTGAATAATATTTATTTTATGCCTGTTACGGCCCATTTGTTTATAGGGAATTGGGATTTTTTTTTTTAATGGCAGGTTAAGTGTAAGGACAAAGAAATGTTTTAATAATTTTAGTGTCATTTCACATTAAATTGTATATTTATTAAGCTTTACTAAATTAATAAATCTATTACTATATGTCTTGATATTGTGGAAGAAAATAACTGAATTTCACATATGATGATCCTCGTCCAAATTCCCCAGAAATAAATGAAGAGGGGGGAGGGGGGGCAGTGCCCCCGTCTCAGAAGCTGCTGAACACGGCAGCTTATATGGTAAAGACACAGAAAGAGTCTGCACACACCTGGAACACGTCATGCTCCGTATATCATGCCTCCGTAGTTGACAAGGGGGAAGTTCCCTGAGCCAAATCATCAAAATCAGACATTTCTCCACTGTAATTCTGAGGCCGAGTGTGGTTGATCTGACATTTGCTTCCCTGGAATTCACTATTTTTTCCGAAGAACATACTCACCAGAAAGATCGAGTTCTCCGTGGTCGTGGAACATCTGGGGTTGTACGTCCGTGCACAGGGTGGGGGAGTCTCTTGTCCTTTGGAAGGACTTTCCCAGGTTTGGAGGCACTTCAATCAAGAGAGGCCAAGGCTCGGTTCCAGGGCGGGTCAACGTCCACAGAGCGGACGGATTCGGGCGGGCGGTGTCGGCTGAACCCGAAAGTCTGGTGTATAATAAAGCGGGTTTTCTGAATGCGTACGTTAAAAATTTCACAAATTCGTTTGCCTGTTTTTACTTATGTAGACACATTTGTGTAATTAAAATTAAGTATGTCTGAGAAGTTTAATTTCACAGAAAAGTGTTCTATATGTATTGCTGTAATTTTAAATTTATACTGAATAGGTCTAGCAAATGCATGCACTCACCAGTCACACAAGTAAGCGTGCCCACGCCTGGGACGCGGCTTAGCGCCCGTGGGAACATCTCCTCGGGGTTCAAACTGCTGCAGAAAGTCTCCCCAGGCAATGACAGAACCATTACCACGGGCCATGCGGTGAGATCAGGTGCTAATCGTTAGCTAACATTGTTAAAGAGCAGTGACTCTTGAATTTAAATATGTGGACTATAGCTGTAGATATGTAATAATATTTATTTATGTCGGCGAATTTACTACAGTATTTTTTCCAACATATGGTCTATTCGCTAAAATTTGTTAAAAATAACTGACTTAATGACAAAAAAATAACCTGTTAATTTCATTGTAATCAATCTTGGTTAGAAGCATTTTAAATTAGCAGGGTGTTAATTTCCACATAGGACATAAGGACAGGAAACTTTGTCCATTAAATCCGAAGTCCGTTAAATCGAAGTCTACAAAAATCGAGAGTTTACTGTGGTTCTGAAATATGATGTCACAAGGGCTTTGTAATCAATAGTAAAATACCAGTATTCAGGAATGATTTTTTTTGTTTATGAATTAGACTGGCACCAAAGTTATCCGTAGAGTAATATCACTCCTGTCAGTTGCATTGAGAGCCCCTCCACGAGTGAGAGGAAATGGAAACTATTTTTAATGTTTGGCAAAAGCCTGGCAGTGTCTCACACATGGGACCATCTTCCAAGGTGCGTGTGTTGAAACAGAAAAGAGACAGAAGAGTTGCTTTCTGCAAGCCCTGGTTTACGTCAATAAACAATCACAAATAATCTTTGCATATTGTCTGCGTTATGAGGGCCCGTTAATCAAGGATCAGGATGATCTCAAACCACTGGCAAAATGCCTGTGCCACAGAAACCTTAATATTGTGGGAACCACTTGCACACATCATTTTGTTATTGTACTCGAAAAATGCAAGTACGTGAAAAGTCTCATAGTAATAGGCCGTTGTTCTGTGGAAGGTATGTTGTTGCTTTTTAAGGTGGTGGAAGTGGCTAAACGCCTTCCTCCAGTGTCCCCCCTCTAGGTGTGTGGCTGGGAGGTGGTAGTGCTGTCACAGGTGAACTATGGAGAAAAGAAGAATCCTGTTACCTTGTGAACATCTTTTATTCAAGGAGCGGGCCCACCGAGAGCGGCAGCAGGGTCTGTGAGGAATACTTATTGCCTTGGTAAATTCAGATTATTTGTGACTAGCACTTGGGAAATGAAAGTGTATCTTAAACAATCTTTGATCAAGGTTTTACCTTTGTTTGGGTTGAAAAATACATTTGAAAAACTGGTTTTGAAATGGCCTGGATTTACGTTTCCTCGGAGTGCTGTAGAAACACATTTAGAGAAAGAGTTCCAGTGTATCGGTGAATTGAAGTGAGTTTAGGTTGTGTCGATTTTCCTGATGGTTTTGATTGAACAAATGACTTAGTCTGTAATTGACTAACCCTGGAAATCAATCAAAGCCATGCTGTATTAAGTAAACTAAATTTAAATCCTTAAACCAACTGTGGATGTGGAACAATCTTTAAGTTTATGAAACAAATCACACTTTATTTTACTAAGGTGATATGAAACAGAAATTGTCAACTCAATGTATAGAAAGCAAAATACAACTGATACAGGTGCTAGTATGTTACATTGATTTTGCAAATGGAAATCTATCTACCTCCAAGACAATGGTGTCAGAATTTAGAGTAGCATAAACCAGAAATGGGAAAACTTTTTTCTGACATGGGCCAAATAGAAGTATTTTAGGCTTTGTAGGCCATATGGTCCCTGTCACAATTCCTTAACTCTGCAATTACAGTGCAAAAGCAGCCATAGACACTATGTAAACAAATATGTGTGGCTGTTTCAATAAAACTTTATTCATGGACACTGAAATGTGCATACTATATAATTTGTATATGTCATGAAATAGTCTTTTGATTTTTTTCAATAATTTAAAAACATAGAAACCCTTCTCAGCTCAGAGCTCAAACAAAAATAAGCAGTGGGCCAGATTTGGCTCATGAGCTGTAGTTTGCTGACCCTGCCTCAGACCAATGCAGCATGAGCTGTAGGAGTAAGCTGTGAGCTTCAAGACACATCAAGTATGTCAATGAGTCGTCCGCTGTTCATTGAAGAGTAGCTATTGAACACAACATCACCTATGTGCTACACTTGACAAAAAAAAGTTTACCCTGAGTTGAATAATGCGAAAACAACTGGACACATCCAGACTGTGGGTTATTCTATAAGACTGGCCTGGACTCTTCAGAAGTGTCATGAAGGACCAAAGAAAAATTAAAGTACAGTGAAACCGCTCAAGAATAAAAACACAAAACCTAAAACAATGTGTGATCTGTGTTTGAATCACAGATTAAAACAAAAACAACTGTAAAAGGACGTTTTAGGGTATTTGGAGACATCTGAATATAGATTATCAAACGCAGTTGTATCAGTGTTACTTTTCTTGGGCATGAGGATGGTATCGTGGACTTAACAGAGTAACACTCTTGTTCTTAGACGGTATATGCTGAAGCATTTACAGATGAAGTGTTCTGATTTGCAATTTAATTGCAAATAGTTCAATCTCAAAAAGGCGTGTGTGTGTGTGCTTGTGCATGTACACATGTGTGCACCTGTGTGTGCAGAGATGAAGCAAATGTGATAAAACAATAACAATAACTGAATCTGATTGATGAGTACGCAAATATCATTGTACTACTCATTCAACTTTTATATAGGTCTGAAATTATTCAAAATAAAAATTGGAAAAAATATATAGGAAAAAAGACACAGTTGTAAATTTAGTGGGTTCAAGTTAAAAAACAATAAGATATAAAATTATAGTGTTTGAAAAATAAGGTAGTCATTAAAATTCTAAAATAATACCTGTTTCATTTGGAAATTAAAATAATTTGACTTGTAAGAAATAGCTCCATCATTTCAGTGTGTTTTGTAATTTTCATCTAATTTATTTTCAGGAATTAGAGCATGGGTAAAACCTAAAATCATTAAACTTAGCTTCTCAAAAGCCCGAATTTAGATTATTTTGTTGTTGCAACAGAGGATATTTATTCAGTGACCAGAAATCTGAGATATTTTTCTGTAATTAAAACTTTCAGATACAAAAAAACCCCCACTTCTTCCAGTAGTCAGTCCCACATAATTCTGCATACTATTTTGCTCACTAGATTTTTTTTTAATGTAGCGAATCTAGACAGGAAACAAAATTAATGGGTCATCATTTAATTTGGAGAAATCACTCTATTCGAGGACATGAAAGGCACTTTCACAAGAAAAACTGTAAACCTTTGCAGGTAGAGGCCACATTTTAGTTGCCTTTGTATCTCTAATGCCCAACACGGTGCCTCACACAAGTAGCCACTCAATGAATGTTGCCGAATGACTGAATGAATACATGAATAAATGGAAGAGGGACCTCGCTTTAGATGGAAACAGGTTAGGCCTGGATGTGATGTAAGGTAAACACCCAAGATGACTCTGGCACTGGACTGGGTCACTGAAGGAAGTAATGGATTCTTATTTATTTGCTTATTTATTTATTGATTGAATTTTACAATAATAGAATAAACATATATCTTAATATATTTTTAGAGAAAACTTACCACTTAAATGTTCAGAATTTTTTCTACATGTATGATGATGAAGACAGTTCCTCAATTTCAAGGACTCTGTCTATTAACATTCAGTCAGGTTGACATGGATTTGAAAACTATGGCATATGAAGGGCTGTTGAGGGTATTAAAGAACAGAAATCATAGAAGCTGGGAGAGGATGAATAACTGGTTTCAATTATCTTCGGGGTTACCATGGAAAAGAAGGAGTAGAGATTCTCTGAGCAGCATATCAGGAAAGAATTAGGACCAGTGCGAAAAATTAAAGGTGGGGCGGGGGGCACTATGCAGATTTCAGCAACCCAAGAAATAACTTTCTAACAGAGAGACACTCCCAACGGGGCTCAGCCTGAACAGATGACAAACCCCTGTCACTGGAAGTGTGTAGGCAGAGTTGGTGTGACCATTTTCAAGGGTAAGAAAGGAGGTAGCACCTATGTAGAGCGAGAGATGAGGCCATCCCATCCTTTCTGACCTGGAAGAGCATCGCACAATAAGCCTGAAAGCCATTGACAAGTTTGGTGCTAACGCTAAATAGATTATTAATAAACAAATACTTTCAATACCTCAAGGTCTTCAATGAGCATATCACAGGTAAATAAAACACCATGGTCTGTCCCTTGAAGGTTTTACTGATAGGTGTAGACTTGGCATTAGTTAATATGCAAGGAAAATTTAGGTTGTTTCAGTATATGAACTGATTCAACACCTCAACAGAAATCCAGAATGCTCTTAGGTATTTCAAAGACACTAGGACTTTTTTCTGTCTACATCCCAGGCCACTATCCCCGTTATTTTCTGTTATCCTCTCAAGACTAGCTTATTTTCTATAGCTACCTCCTGATGAGACATTGATCTCTAATATCTTCCCCGTCATCATCTTGAACACTGCAACTAAATGTCTGCCTAAACCCTTGTGAACAAGTTACTGTCCATTCAAAAGTCTAGAATGACTCATCAATTTAGAAATGTATTTGGAAAAGATTAAAAGGGGCGTAAAAATACAAATAGTTATTAAAATAGTAGAATCATAGACGACAACTTTTGCAGTGCCCTCGGTGTGCTACTAATCAAGTTCTAGTGATAAATAATAGCAGGCGCGAAACAAGGACTTGACAAAATTTTCTTACTACCTAGCATAGCACATATAAAAGCTCCAACATAACTTGTTAAAAGACCCTCCATGAAGTCTCCCGACTTACCTTTTCTCCCACTACCCCTGCAACAAGCTTCACTAATTTTCTACCGTCTAACGTTCTGCTTTCTTCTAACCCTTTTCTTCCTCCCTGTCCCTCACGGCTGCTCCGCCTCTGTACCTCTTTACCCACTCCGCTCTTTCCCTCACCTGCAGGACAACCACTGCATCTCGTCTGCGTGTTCACCTGCCCTGTCCCAAAGCCTCCTGGGGGTGGGGTGGGGGGTGCTGGCCTCTGCTCGGCTGTCACTGCGCCCCCTGCATCTGGAATAGTGCCTTGCAGATAAAAGGTGTTCATGAACTCTCAATTGAATGAATGATTGTCATTTCTGTGACGATATGAATCCACAACGTTATTTCTTTTTGAAACCTGATATAAATTGAGTATATATCATGTGTGGTTTTCTAATTGCGTTACATCCTTTTCTAGTTGTTTACATGTTTTAGTGTATGTAGGTATTTCAAAATGAAAAGAGAAATGTCATCCATATTACCTAATTCAATATTTCAATTCAAAAAATATTTATTGAATACCTACTGTGTCAGGCACTTTAGTAGGCGTTAGAATAAAATTAGAAACTGCCTTTCACAAGAGCAGTAAAGCCCAAATGGAATATTTTTTAGCTGGTTTCTTTTATACAAAATAAATACACTAGAAATCTATCATTTAAATCAAAATAATAATCAATTTTTTTATACTTTTCTACCATCTATCAAACCCATTCAAAAAATTACATAAAATAAATATAAGATGTACTAGGTGTCCTGAAATCCAACATTAAAACCATTAATTATACGTAGAAATAAAAAAAAATCTAGGATATATTTTTACTGATTTAGGGGAACCAGAATTCGTGTTTCAAGATCTTTATAGTGATTTAAAAGATTTTGAAAATTGGGAAGGCTTTATGTGTCGTTTCTAGTTTAAGTAAGTTTAAGCCTCTTACACAATCTAGATATTTTGGAAGCTGCTCTATGTAATATATTTCCAGAACCAGATGCAATAATTTGGTCAAGAACCCAAGTAGAAGAGATCACTAATTTTCCTTTTCCCCTAATAAGCTATGTTTATTATGCCAATTTTAATTACCATGCAATCTAATGGATTTAAGGCTTATATTTTCCACGTCACTAGACATCACAAACATGAAAGCATTTTATACTGTCATTATACATCAATGCTTGTACTTGGTTATACATATATATAGAAATTATTCACACATCTTAACCTTGCTATTTCCTCCTTTCAAACCAACCTAATTTTACCATGAAAGCAGCTTTTTAATAAATGGTATAAGAAATACAGCAAGGCACACTTTTTTAAAAAACTTTTTTCTCATTACCACCTCAAGAAGCATAAAAAAAAAAAAATGTTGTACATAATTTAATAGAATGTCACCAGTTTATAATATACAACACCATAGAGTTGTTTCCTGAAGTGCTGCATAGATTATTATTTTTAAAAGAAAATAAATAAAACGGTGCTTTCCAAAGTTGCTCAATCTTGAAAGAAAAACCAGGGTTTCTTCTCTACGCTGCAATCAAATCGAACGTTGCCCTTTTAGGTAAAACTCTTTCAATAAACAGAGGCATCATAGCATTACAAAAGAATTCATACTGAAACATGAAATTGGTCAAGTGCTCGCAGGGGCTCATTCCAGACAGGTGAATGTAATGGACCATCAATTTGGTGAGCTGCAGGGCTTTAAGAGCAGACAGGGAGGGGAGGAGGCAAACAGAAAAGTCTTTCTGGAGAGGCGGGGTTGGCAGAGGTAGCTTGGGACAGGAATCCGTGGGAGAGCAAGCAGCTTTGCTGAACTTCAGAGACAGTCACCTACGAGGACCAGGGCACACATCCGCTACAAGGCCATGTGGACAAACCGCATTTGGAAGGGTCATCTTGGGGGAGGTCCGTGTAACAAACGGCAGTGACGTGATGGGAGAGACCAGCCTGGGGTGGGAGTAGGAGGCCACCCCTGAGTTGCAGCCAGGCTTATCTACAAGAAACAAACAAACAAAGGTTTCAGAAATATCTGTTTCATTTGTAAAACCCAGACCTTGGAGGAAGCACCGAAGGCTGCCTTTTGGGAACTACCTGTTAATGTCCTGAAATGGAAGGATGCATAAAATACAAAGTGATTTTAAGAGCCCAAGGTCCACATTACTGACAAAAATGTTTTAGAATCAATATGAAAAATACATTGATTTTTTTTTTTTTTTTAAGACATGGTTTGGAAGAAAACCGAAAAGAATCATCAAGTTTGATTTTTTCCTCTGGATCTCACCTCCTCTTGCACGCGTGAGCTCCGTTTCAAACCCTCCAGACAGCCCCGCTCACTCCATTGTGAGGCTGCCAGTGCCACACGGATCAGCCAAGTGTCAACCGTCATTCACAGACCAGGAACCCAGGCCCTCAGGTTTAACCCTTCCTCCAATGAGGCTGTCTGTGACAGTGTGATTGAACAATTCCCCTGTTCCACAGTGGTGAAATAGTCATAACATTGTGATGATCCCAAATGTTTCGACCCCCTGCCTATAAAGGATATCGCTGGGGCTTCTAGCTCAAATACAAATGCACATTATTTAAGTTACAGACAACATTGTGCAAATGAAATGATTCAATTACTTCTGTACGTCTGATGGCTCTGATACACATCTCTTCCAAACTCAGCTGGTTCTGCCTCTTTAAGGGGCTAAAAGCAACTTGTTGAATGTGAAGAACAAACAAATTCCAGGTTTAGGCAATGCAGGATGAAATGACTTAAGGTCTTCTGACCAGCCCTCAGATAAAGTAGGATTTTGCTTGTCTGAGTTCAAGCTGAGTTCTGAATTCTGATGTCAGGTTGCTTTATTGTCCTTTTATTTTTTATCTTTACTTTTAGTTACGTGCCCCTAGCGGGAACCAAACCCGGGACTCTCTGGTCTGCAGGCTGACGCTTGAACCGCTGAGCCAAACTGGCCAGGGCTTTATTGTCCTTTTAGAACAAAACACTCTCATTCTCTGTCTTGCTCTTTCTCGACAACCTTACAATGTATGTACTAGCCAGACGATCTTTAGCTAATATGATTTGGCTGGAGCCACAGGAAGTCGGAGAGAGAAAGCAAGTTTAAGAACAGGGAGAGACAGACGGGAACAGATGGGATGAAATTTGGGATAGTTAAATAATGCAGTAACTCAAGAAAGAGCACAGTGCATTGTTCAAATACTGAGGACATGACTCATTTGAAATCTGGCCACTGAGTAGTGAATCCTTAGGTGAGACAAATTTCATCTTACTAAATAAACGCTGATATTTAAATTCTTTCTGGGCAATCAATTCTTTCAACTTGGCCTACTTTGAAAGGGGCAAGCCAAATTGGCTGAGACACAGATCTGGGCTGTGTGTGTGTGTGTGTGTGTGTGTGTGTGATGCCCAATAAAATCCCCATTATTTATCATGACAAAGCTAGATATACAGAAGTGCTGGATAATTAAAAAAATACTTCACATCCATCAGAACCTTGATTTATTGAAGTGATTTCAAAGGTAAATTTGATAAGATTACACTTATATTGGTTAGTGAAAAATGAATATACTATCACCACGAGTAGTCTCTTAAACTCGCTCGGCCAGCTTTGCATCATATTAAACACGTAGTGTCAATCCCATTAATAGAACAAACTTCTGTTGTGCGAACATGAGAAGTGCTCGCTCTTACAGCTTCCTCCGTTTGTAAAGATTGAGCAGCAACACTTTTTACTGCACACGTGTAAACTTGAGCACACACAGGGTGCATGTGATGAGTTACATTTTTATACCCCAGGATTTATTCTGCACGAAGTTTAGGGTTAAATCACTCACCAAAGATCAGAGGCTTATGAGGAGCGTTATGAAGAAATAACTGTCAGAATGCAGCCGACAGATTAGTGCCAAGTCCCTCTCTCAGGCAGGTCCTAGGAGGCTCTCCGGGCATACATGATTTCCTCCTCCGAGTTAGGCGGAAATACCTGGGTCTATTCAGTTACCTTTCTTTTGATGTGATTTGCTGTAACTGACCTCTCTATTTTTATAGAAACATGACATATAAATGAAAAGCACAGCAGCATGCCTGGAAATTGGGGCAAAAGCCTGTGATAGGTGATGTTAAAACTTCTCATACAGTTTCAGTGGGTTTTAAATTAGAACATAGTAAATGGGAAAATTTTTTTTTTAATTTTTAAATGCCATTACTGTTGCAAATGATATTGGTATTATTCAAAGTTACAGCTCTTCTAGATGGCATAATAATTTCATCCTCTGAGAACTTATTTCTAAAAAAACAGCAAGTTGAATTCGGTGAGTTTTATGATCCTGATAAAAAGAGCATGCCAACGGATTGTTTTCAAGTGGCTTAAAAAGTAGAGGTTTTTCTTTTGCTCTTTTTTTAGGAAGAACAATGATGACAATTAAGCTTCTATAGACATGGAACTTCATATTTACCAAATAATTTTACTGTTTATTCCTGACATTGTACACTGAAGTCGTGTCAAGATTTTGAGATTAAATAACTTGTCCTGGTTGGTAGTATTTTAACCATATTTAAATCTTTATACCCAGGTACCATGCTAATGATCGGTGAAAAATTTAGGTATCCAGGTGTTTTGTGTACATGCTCCTGAAAAAAACTGAACAGGACTAGTAAATATGGCTATTTCAATGGCCCTAGGCTGATCAGGAGTCACTTGGGGGCGATGTGAGTTCTGCAGAAGTAAAATCTGGCTGCTTCTCTCCTGGCTTGGGATGGGGCCAGGCTCCGCATCTCGGGGGCTCAACCAAATATTGCTGACTGGCAGGCAGGCTGGCTGGGAGTTGTACGCTGTCCCCGCATGTAAAATGCGAGGGTCGCACAGACGCATCAGCACATGCTCATCATTCCCATTTCGTGTCAATCCTGTGTCTGTAAAGACGAAACCCCCAGGGCAGCAAGAGGCGCGCGTCCTGGAGGTTTCTCCAGGCCAAGCTTCTCGAGCTCCGCATCAGCGTGACTGGTGACTCGAGGGTCCCAGGCACAGGACGCCACGTCCCAGTGTTGTTGCTTTCGAACCTCTACCCCTTTCAGAGAACAAAAACCAGCCAGGCCCTACCAGCCCGTCCTCGGAGGCTGGCAGAGCCGGCGGGACAACTGGTTCTCACAGCGCCTGTTTGGAAGCAGTTCACGGAGGTGCAGTGACTCTCCCGCAACGGTCAGTTTCACCGATGGAGAATGCGCTGCTAGGGCGGACCTCTTTCACAGAGAGTGACATTTCTCTCGCTCTCATTTTTGTTCTCATTTGCAGCCAATTGCAAAGAGTCTGAAACATAGAAAATTAGTCGAGCTATATTAGTCAGTAGGATGCCTTTCTTCAATTTCGCATACCAAGTTTATTTTTAGGGTATGTATATGGTATAGATTTCCCCCTCGCTCCTCATTTCTAGCAGCTCTAAACGGAATCGCACATTTTAATGAGCCTGGGGCACAGGTGCTGCAGGGAAAAAAAATAATGATGTTTGCCATTCATCTTTCAAATTAAATAATGTGTTTTTAAATAGTAACTTTTTTCATAATACATTATGGGAACAACATTTATCTGTCACATTTTAAAAGATGTATTTGTAATAAATGTAAATTACTTTTAGAAAATCAGTAATTAGGCTCATCAAAAAATAAACAATCTGCCACAAAAAAAGATAATCTTTAGCATAGTTAAGTATAATAACTGTTATTTGAATAAGTTAACAAATTAGGGTAGATTGCTCCTGTAATTCACTTCCTATAGCACAAGTTTAGGTGACGACATGCAGCTTCTGGAGCGGGGGTGGCAATGGCACTCGGCACCTCAGACTTTGGTAAAACACAGCTCACATTCAAAAGCTCAAATTTCCTTTAAACTGGATTGAGATCGTATATTCGTCACCGGGGCTCAGAAATGGGGAAGGGCAGATTCTCTGTGTCACTTTTAGAACTGTATCATCACCTCAGAATTATCCATCAATAGCTGTCTTATTAAATATGAAGAGCGGCATGACTTTCTTTCAAAATATTGGATGGAAATCAGCCTGTCACCTTCAGGCAAAATTCGAAAATTCTGTTTTTATCAAAACACCATTAACTGGTCATGTATTCCTTCTGCATTGGCTTGCTGGGCCTGTTCTCAGCCTGTGTGTGGATAAATAAAAGACTCTTCTCTAACATCAACTTCCCCTCCTGCTTGAATCCGCAGACTTGGCCGTGACCAGGAGTTGGAACAGCACGGCATTCCACTGGGGGAGTGAACATGATGACAGTGACTTTAGACGGAAGCATAAAAGGAAGGCCCAGGTCGGGGGACACAGCCTTGAGCTCATCTCCAGGGCTGAAGCAAGCAGGCAGCTCTGGGCGCAGCAAACGGCCACGGGGAGTGTGGTCACTGCACATGCGTTGATCAGAGGGTCTGATGGCAATCTGGAGAACTGTTTTTTCTTCCCTCAATGGGAGGAGTTGAGGCCCTCAATTATTCAGCGACTTCCTCAAAGTTTGTGTTCTTCTTGCCAGAATGATGTAATGAGTGAATGTCACTAGAAATGTCCGTTGTGACTGTTTTCCCTCCTTTTGCTTCAGTTACTTGCATTGTTGGGAGTATTTCTTCTTCAGATAAATGTCTGCCGGGACCAGTCATTCTGACTGATCTTTTCTCCTATCATGGCTTTGTTGACGCAAATGCATATTTTAAGCATAGAGATAGAGATAGAGACAGAGATAGAGATAGAGATAGAGATATATAGAGAGATATGCATATTAAATGTGGATTAGAAACATGAGACCTACACGTACCTTTCAATGAGATGATTTTCATGCTTGGAGCAGGTTCCATTCTACCGATGCATATTTCTATGTCGTTCTTCATCAAGGTTTAGACCATCTTCACAGGTTAGAGTTCCGGGGCTGGGATGCAGAGCAGCCTTGACTTTAGACTGCTTTGCCTTTGAGGTGAGCCCAGGGGCTCCAGGTTTGGCTGAAACAGCCTCGTGTTCTTCGGGCATTCCAGTCGCTCCTGGGTTTTCTGAACTTCCTTTTTCACTGCGCTGCCTGGAAGGAGTCGCTGATGCTGAGCTTCCCCCACAGACACTGGAAGCCTGGGGTGAACCATCCACTTCCTGTCCAGCGTCAGACCCTTTCTGAGGGGGAGGACTTGTGAGAGCCACGGTGTCTGCATCATCAGCTAAGAGAGAACTGTCACTGCACCTAGCGGAGCCCGGGGCTGCTGGTAATGGCCTGGCAGTGTCACCGCCAGCTGCAGGCTCCTTTGGAGGGTCACTGGAGAAATGGGGCTCCTCTCCAGCGGGGTCATCCTCAACACAGGCCTCAAAGAAGCACTCAATGTCTTCCTTGTCGTCTAGGCCAGAGTCGGTCATGTCCAGGGGCAAAGGGGTGCTGCTCTTCTCTTCTATGTAATTGGTGACCTCTCCGCAATCACTGTCATGAGATGACAGGGACAAGTAGGAATAAAAGTCCCCTTTTCTCAGGTGGATGGGCCGGTGAGAATGTTCTAACACTTTCTCCTTGATCTGAGTCAATGAAGTAGGAGCAGCCGCCTCGTTTTCAGGTTGAGACTTACTTTTGAGGGCAGTGGACGCCATGTCGATGATTTCCTTAACAAAGTCATGCACTGAGCAGTCTTCAGCCTCTTTCTGGTGGAGAATGCCCGGCTCGCAGCCGCAGCAGGAAGTGTGGTCACCAACAGAGGCATTTTCCTCTGTTTCATTTTGCTCAAGTGCTGGGCAGCAACCAGCAGGTGCTCCGGCCACACCGAGTCCATCGTTCCATGAAGACGTCAGGACATTGTTGTCCTGTCTATTGATAACTCCGGTCTCTGAAGGCAGCTCTGAGCAGGACTTCTCAGGGGGAGTAGAAGCAGCCCTTTGATTTCCGAAGTGGTGGTGGTTTTGACAGTTCTTTGGAAGATGTCTAACAGTTTGGCAGACAGATTCCTTTCCAGCAATGTGGGGATCATCTGAGCCATCCACGGCTGCTCTGCACTTACAGTGCTCACTCTCTGAAACCCTTTTCCCGGCTGAACCAAGGTTTTCTGATTCCTTGGATAGCCCGGTAAGTTCGTCCTCCTGTCCTTCTGGAGCACTTTCCACGTTGCCATTTTCCATGTCAGCCACATACGGATCTTTGAAAATGTTTTTCTTATTTTCACCCTTTGTTCCTGACTCATGGAGGTGGGATACATTCTTACCGTTTCCATTATTTTCAGGGAGATGTTTTCCGGAGCCATTCAGAAGGGCCTCGATACTCAGGGTATCAGAGGGATTGGTCATCTCACTGCTACTTATATCCTTACCGCCCCTTATTTCGTCACTGAGATCACACCGTCTCTTATCTCTGGTCGCGGAAAGCTTTGGTCTAATCCAGGTGTGCAGTTCATTCTTTATATAGTCCAGCCCTGACATCAAGTGGCATTCTTCATAGATTTCATCATCGGTGGCAATACTGGAGTCATCATCCTCATCTTTGATGCAGAGCTCTTCTTCGGTCAAGGTGAGGGTCGAGCTGGAGAGGAGGTCACTGTCATCTTCGTCATCAGTGCAAGCAGAAGTGCAGGAGACATTAACGATCATGCTGACATTGACATCGCTTTCATCAGCCACTGAGCGAGTCAGGCGCTTCCTGAATGATGCATTTGATTCCGGGATCTTGTTCTTGTGTAACACAATATCCTCTGAGCAAAGAGAGAGCTCATCACTGCTGCTAAGTTCCGTGAGAGATGCCGGCGAGTCTTCATTGATAGAAGATGCTATGTCCAGTGACAGCTGGCCAGTAAAAGACATCTTTTGGGAACTGCTTTGAAGAGTGATATCGGAAACACTTCGCTTTATCTTTTGCTCTGAGGGGCTCTGGATATTCTCCAAACGATTTAGGAGATCTAATGTCCTTTTACTCAGTTCACCAACTGAGCCACTGCTCACGCTTATGTCCCCAGAGCTGTGACAGCTAAAAAGATCTTCATTGCTTTTATAGGATGTCAACCAACTTTCTAAAGAAGTGCTTCGCTGGAGGCTGTCACTGCCATTTTTAAAGATGCCCAATCCAAATAAATCACCCCCTGGAGAAAGGGACTCCACAGAGGAACTATGGGATAAAAGGGAGAGCTGTTTGGCATTCTGCATGCCAGTGAATGTCTTCTCTGCATCACCACTTTTGTATGAATTGTGATCCATTTCATGGGATGCACTTGCCAAAATCCTTTCATGGGGAGGTGCATCTGGTTGTAACTCTGTAGCTTGATGTTTAGATTTGCAGGACTTTTTATCAAAATAAAAGCCATGAAGCAGGGGATCCTCTACGTGTGCCTTTTCACTTTGTGACTGTTTCATTATCGTTGGTAATTTGAGTTTCGAGCCTTGGAGGTATGAGTAATCATAAAATGTAAACACATCATGTTTTCCTTGTAATTCTTCTCCCAAACAATCGGGGGTATGTTTGGTAACACTGTTTGAATCTCCAACTTTTCCATTTACACGACCCACTGGTGAAATGGGTGACTGAGAGCTATTTGGAAGCTTAACGGCTTCCCCCTCATCTTTAAATTTCTGCTTTAACATGTTAATGGCACCTCCTATTTGTGGGTCCAGATGTTCAGCTTCAGGGTTCGTCGGGGACCCATCCACCACATTGGGCAAGCACGTTTCCGAGTTGGTGGTGGTGTCAGTGTCTCCTTCGCTGACGATGCCACTCTCGCTGCCTGAATTCTGGCTCAGGTCTCCCCCGTGGCACGGGCAGGGCTTCACCGAATTGGAACCGCCTAGAAGATCCGGCAGAGATTTGGTGGACGAAAATGAGGAGTCTTTACTGAGACTCTTAGTCAAAGCAGTGGGCTGTGTCACGCTGGTGAGCTTCAAAGTGCTTTTCAGGAATGGCATGTGGTTGTCCTCATAGAGCTCCACGTTGTGGAGGCTGTATACTTGGTAAATGTGCGGGCTGGAGGGGGCGGTAATGCTGGAGGCATACTGAGATCCCCCGCGGTCACCTGCCTCTTCTTCATAACCAGGGTCCTCACTGCCTGTCTCTTCGAGTTTTAAGGAAGGCATGACAGGTTGGGGTTCTCGATCAAGGTCATTTGATTCTTCATTCAAACTAATTAACTTGTTACTTATATCCGTTTCATCCCACTCCAGGGCATCTTCACTGGTCCCGGTTAGGTCCATCAAGCCCGGATCAATTACATTCAAAGTCTCCTGTGTGGGGAGAAGAGGGGGGAGAAAAAAGAAGAATTAGGGAACACAAGCATGGAAATTTTGTTCATTCAAAATCTCTTGGAAGACTCAAGAAAGAAATCTGCTTCGAGCACAGATTTGAAAGATAGCATAATTATCAGCTCTATTCCTCCCTGGAATAACACCCCAAATTATTGAAATAGGCTGTTCTATCAATAGCAATTTGTCACTGAAGGCAATAACATAGATTAAAATGTAAGATTATTATAGTCAAGTTGTAATTTATGGAATTCACCATTTCCTATTGATTCTCCTACATTTTTTTTTACCCTAGGACTGGGTGAAGATAAAACCATCAGGTAAAGGAAGGCAAAGGAAAAAGGGTAGAGCCCATGGCATCTCTGAAGGAGGCGTATTCACTCGGACACTGCCTTCGATCCGGCGTCCAGAGTGGAAGGCCACCTGCTCTATTCCTGGGCTCCCCCCCAGAGCCACGTTGTCTGGGGAGATAGAATAAAGTTGGAGTCACTCATGTTCCAGGGGCTCTCGCGTGTCTTCCCCTTTCCCCGCCTTCCCTTTCCAGGCGATGCCTCTTTAGAATTTGGCCTGCTCCCGATCAGACCCAAGAGGAGCAACACTTGGCTGGGTTCCTGGACCTGAGTCCGGCACCGCCCGTTAACTCGTTTCCCTGCTCCCAGTTCTCACAGGCGGGACCCTCCACCTCCGGCCCTGGAACAACTTCCCGACGACTTTCCTGACTCCCCAGGATGCAGCAGCCCCATCCTCTTAGGCTGCTCTCTGCCTGCACCCCTGGGACCTGGACCTCAGCTTAGACTTCCTGTTTTAACCCGGTTTAGGTAGAGCCTGACACATTCGGGGACACAGAAGTCACTGAGCTGGCTCTTGGACTCTGCCCAGGATCCTTCGCCATCCTCACTTGCTGTCCAGCTGTCTGGATTCTCGCCAGAGCCAAAGAGGTGACCAGGGCACCGCAGGCCCTGCCGGGTTCAAGGACAGACAGAAACTCGAGCAGAACTTGGCGGTCCAGCTTGTGCGGGCACCAAGTCCCCAGGCCGGTGAGCTGGGCTCCGGAACTGGGCGGGTGCTGACTTTGCTGAGGATCTGCAGGGCCTTGGGCACGTTGCTTAACCCATCCTCTGCGCACCTGGCTCCTCAAGTCTCTATCAAGGTCATTCTAAGGTACTGAAGGGCTGAGGGGGCCGGCAGCGTGAGGGCAATAATTCTTAGTGCACGTGGAATGGCTCTATAGTGGCCCTGAGTCCATTCATAAAGCCTTCTCCCAGCCGAGCTCATTCTCTCCTCATCATCCCTTTCAATTTGCTCTTAAGGCCACAGGGGATTCAGGACAGGGGAGGCAGAGAGAGGTGTCCTACGGTAGAACAGGTCAGCGGATTTGCATTACAATTCAGATTTACTTGAACAGCCTGGTTGGAAGAGCAGGCCTAAGGCTTTATTCCTCGGGGGTGGGGAAAGGGCTTCGCCAGCCAAACATTAGCAGAACTTTCTTAAGTCCTCATCCTCCCTGAAACGCCTAGTTAAAGGATACCACATGGACACATTTAAGTATAAAACACCCATTAGCGCTTTATTATACTGGATATGTAAGAGATTATCTGTATAGCCTACTTACGTTGGAAAGAGTCCGGTTACAAAGTAAACATTAATTAAGGGATATTTTTAAGTTTTATAACAGAAATCTTTCCCGCTGCCAATGCTACAGCAGTTAATTTAGTACACCAACACTCATCACACTCACTTAGGTATGGAGTACATTCCCTGTGATGAATTTTTATTAGAACTTCTGTTTATTCTTTGCTTGCTGATAACGGCAATACTAATGACTGGTTAGTATGGCTAATGAATGTTAAAATCTTCAGCTGCAGGAACAATCAATCAGTCTAATCAAATACTATATTAATTTCAAATACCGTCTTGGCTGACACTATACTCTGAGAGTGCTAATAAATAATTGAACTAGTCTTTCAAAGGCGCTCTCCTTGCAACTCTCTGGTGGGCTCGAACGTTTAGCAGCACAGATTCGCAATGAGAGGCCCGAAGCCGGGGGCTCACACTAGACACAGGAGCTGTGCCATCTGGATGTGCGCTGGGAGCTGAGCCCCAGCGACGCCGGGAACTCGGGCTCGCCTTCCATGACACAGTCATTTTCTGACCACATGCTGCCTCGTGGGCTTTACAAACGAAAGCCTAAGACGGTACACGACGGAGAGCAGGACCTAAAGGAGCAAAGCCTTTGTTCCGGAAAGTAGTTGGGGTGGAAAATTTCCGCAGAAAACGATTAAACTTTTGGATGTAATATTATCTTTTCCCCTCCTTGATTCTCTCCTATAAATCTCTTACATGTGTTGTAATTCCTGAAATTTTTATTGGATGTCAATTCCAGGGATATCTGACAAGATCCGTTAGTAAATTGCTCACTTTAGACTTTAAACTTTACATATTAGAGAAGCACCACGCACTCTGTTCTCGTTCACTCTTTTCTCTTGTGAATTAAATTATGTCAATATTTTCAATAAAATCTCCATTTCCTCAAGATTTAACCTCAAACAGAAAACATACCCTGGGGGGCAAAAACATGGGGAACGTTTCCAAGAGGAAACACATTAGAATATTTATATAACTAAAAAGTTGTCTTTGAAAAAAAAAACAAACTAGATATATAGTAATATAACTGGTAGGAAAATTACTTGGTTGAATGCTCTCTTTGATGATAGCCCAACAGTCAATAATGTTCAAGCTAATTAAGCATATATGTTGTTATTTTTCTAGAGGAATTGTCAGATACACACACACACACACACAGAGTGTTCCTGTCTTTAATACATGGATAAATCAAAAATGGATGAGCTGGTGAGCTGTGTAGTCAGACCACCTGGGTTCCTAAAGGATTAGGGATGGGGGTGAGGGTAACTCACCCCCCTTCTCTTACCCCCCATAGAAAATAAAATGGATGTAGACAAAAATCTAAGAATATTTGACTGAAGCCAGAAGAATGGTAAAGAGTTCAAGAGGTTCCAATATAAAATCTTTAATTCCAGGGGTAATTCTGAATTCAATTAATGTGTGCAAGCGTCTTTCATACATAAGCTTGCTTCACTGATACAGGATTTTGGTCTAACCCAAGGGCTTTATATAAATAATTGTGCGCGCGCGCACACACACACAAACACCCCTTTACAGATCTGCTCAAGAAACAAGTAGAATTAATTGGTGCTAATGTATTTTTATTCTTGAAAGCAGGTTATTTATATTAGCACAATATATACAGAGAAATAACCAAAAATGGGTGGAGAAATGATGATGGTGATGATGCTGAGGAGGAGGAGGGTGGGGGAAGAGGAGGAGGAAAGAACCAAGATTCTAATGGCATCAAGTAATAAAGATCCAAATTAAGTTCCTTCTGTACTTATATGTCTTTGAGTTAGGTCTCCCAGGATTGCACTTTTAGGATTTTCTTTAAATTTTAGGTTAAAAGTGAATTTTTATAAGAGATAAGAAATAGATCATCAGCAAAACTGTGGAAATGAAGAAACCTGGCATGCTATAAGACAACTCAACAGAGATTTGATATGGCTACCTCTAGATTCCTTTAATTTCCTTTAAAAAGTTGCATTTTTGGAAAAGCCAAAGATTCTCAAAAAGCGCAGGATGTTCTTTTTGTGGTTCCCCTCAAGTTTTGGTGCTCAGAATGGAAAAACCATAGGAGGTCTTGCAATTCATGTTCCCCCTGTTTATTTTAGGTCAGTGGTTCTCAACCTTCCTAATGCCACGGCCCTTTAATACAGTTCCTCATGTTGTATGTGGGCGTATCTGCATGTGGGTGGACCCGCCCGGAGACAGATAGTGGAGCGGTGTCTTGGTTCCTAAGACCATCGGAAATATGTGTTTTCCAATGGTCTTGGGCAGCCCCTGTGAAAGGGTCGTTCAACCCCCAAAGGGGTTGTGACACCCAGGTCTAGAATCTAGATCCAGGAGTTTATTGAGTGATACCACTTGCAAAGCCCTGGGAGAAGAGATTTATCTGTAGAAAAGTAGGATACAATAAAAACAAATACATAAAAGTGATGAAAGCATAAACAGCTTGAATTGTGATTGAATAACGATACGTAGAGTTACCCTAAGGCAAAAGGCAGACCGCAGTTGGGGGGGCGATGGGCAGGAGGCAGACTATGTCTGTCTAGGTCAGGCATGAAGGGACATTCCCACCCGCAGGTATTCACTCTGATTTTTTGACGCAATCTTTCCCCTGGCACCCACCTCCAAATCTAAAGCCAAAGTGTCTGAGCGTTAGATGCACACTTATTTTCCTAAATTAAACTCAGGTAGAAATTTTTCAAAAATAAAAAACAGCAACAACCATGACAGCTAGTTTTCAGAAAATGGAAAGACCAGTTTTATGAAAACTTAGAGTGTGTATTACTCTGCCTCTTGCTGGGCAGAGAGTTGACTCAGAGTTTGCAAGAAAAAAAAATAGATTGAACCACACATAGGGTAAAAAGCAATGATGTTCACTATTTACCAACTATTTTGGGGTTTGGGCTAGAAAGGCAAACAGATCGGGGTTTGAATCCTGGATCTCCCCTCACACGTTAGCTCTGTGATCCTGGACAAGTTATTTAACATCAATGGGCCTCAGGTCCGTCATTTGTTTATCCAAGATAATCGCAGTACATTGTGTCTACCTTAGAGACTGCTGGGAGCTTTAAACGAGAAAATGCCTGTCCTGTCCTAAGGGGAGGCCTGGCACACGGCAGGGCACAGTGACTGGCAACTATCAGCATATATTTCCCGAGCAGAATGTGAGGACCGGCAGGCGGTACAGCTAAAAACCCTAACAATGTTTGCATTAAAACTGGTGGTTGGTTGACTGATCTCTTTAGTACAAGCACATGCATGGGATTCGGTGAAATGAGTATCAGCTAGGCCCCTTGCTCTCTCCCTCTCTCCTGTAAATGGGGTTAGGTTTGCCCTGAGCGGGAACCGAACCCAGGCCGACGCTCTAACCGCTGAGCCAAACCAGCCAGGGCGGGGGTTAGGTTTGTCTTTGCACATTTTGACTGGGCTTATCCCTCAGGAATGCCCAGGTGAGGAAGAATACCTGCCCAGCCTTCGGTAAGGCCCCTAGCTCAAGAACTTTCTATTTCCTGAAAATAATCTTTTTTTTTTTTTAGGCGAGTCTATTGTCCGTGAAATTCTATCACAACTGACGCATTACAGCAATCAAATACTGCTCACTATCCATCAGATTGACAATAATGTTAAAGTAACTTGTCTCAGCTCAGAAAACCCTTTGAAACTCTATCTCACATTAATGATCAAAAACTGTTCTAGTCAATGCTCTTTTTCAATAAGGAAGCTGATCGGAAACTCAAAACAGACTAATAAAACCCCAAGTTATCTCACAAATATCACTAAAATGATTACCAACGTAGACATATTCCCTAGTCTTAATTACACAGATATTTTTGAAATTGTTGAAAATCAAACTTCCATTAGATTTTTAAAAGTAAGTTTTATAATAGCAAAAAAAATGCCTTAGTTCTCAACAGGGACCAGAAACAAAAGACAGTCCAATGTTGGGAAGCAGGGGTTTTCCTCCCAGATCCACGTACTCCACGGGGCTCCTTCTGCCCTGTCTCCACTAGGGCCCCAGCACCTAAAGTAGTGTCTGCAGAGAGTAAGTTCCCAAAAAATATGAACTGAGTGACTTGAAGGAATAAAGACTTGTCCGTGGGCTCATGAACGGTTGAAGGGATCTGGGGAAGGTCCTGAGGCTAAACTCTGCCATGGCGAAACTACCGGGGCGCTCTGCCTTTCCAGCTGGGAGCCCCTCAGTCAGAAAGGTCAGTAGCCTCGAAAACACTGTGCAGTGAAAGAAGCCAGACACAAAAAATCCTATACAGTTGACCCTTGAACAATACAGGAGCGAGGGGCACTAACCCCTACATTCAAAACCCATATAACATTTTTATTCTCCCAAAACTTAACTACCAATAGACTACTGTTGACAGGAGGCCTTACTGATAACATGCACAGTGAATTAACATGTTGTGTGTGTGTGTGTGTGTGTGTGTGTGTGATACTTACTGTATCCTAACAATAAAGCAAGCTAGAGAAAATAAAATGTTATTAAGAAAAACATAAGAGAAAACACATTTATAGTATTTACTGACGAAAATCCATGTATATGTACAGTCGTCCCTCGCCACTTCGCAATTCGACTTTCGGGGCTTAAAACCACGATCCAGTGAAGCCCCGAAAATCGAAGTGGCGAGGGATGACTGTGTATAAATAAAGAATCCTACTTCTCGGAAACACGTTCATTGCGGTAGAGTCTGGAACTGATTAACCGTGATAAAGGAGGGCCAACTGTAGACCCATGCAGTTCAAATTTGTGTTGTTCAAGAGTCAACCTTATTGTATGGTTCCATTTATAGGAAATATCCAGACTAGACAAATTCACAGAGACAGAATGAAAACTGGTGGTCACCAGGGGCCTGGGGAAGGGGCCGGGAGGGAGTAATTGCTTAATTGGTGTGAAGTTTCCTTTTGCGGTGATGGAAATGTTTTGGAACTAGATAGAGGTGATAGTTTTACAACACTGTGAATGTACTAAATGCCACTAAATTGCTCACTTTAAAATGATTAATTTTATGTTATGTTAATTTCACATCAATTAAAAAACGCACACATAAGTTAATAGGAGTCCTCAGTCCTGTTGAATTTCAGAGCCTGTAACACCATCAAACATAATAGGACTTCATTACTCTATTGGGAACCTTGCTTAATAAAAATATTACAACAGATAATGTTTCTGAATTTCTATCATTGTGCATATATTATCAATAAAGACAACTTTTTAAAAAATTACAAGGCTTCTTTGTTTGGCCTGCATGCATGCTCGTGTTCTCAGAAATGCTGAAGAAAAGTAGAGTACTTCTCTTAGTTCAACTCCACTCATTTTGATGCAACAGTCTCTTCCGAGGAGAAACAAATAGAACCCTATTTGCTGAATTCTCTGGCAGGGTCACAGTGACCTTCTGAGAGCCCAATCCAACTGGATCCACTTTGGTCTTATTTTACTTGACGCCTCTGTAGCATCTGACTCCATGTTCCTTGACATTTTCTCTGCCTTTGATGATGGGGATTCCAAGCCTCCCTGTGGAGTCCCCGCAGCGGAGTGTTAAGTGACAGTACGTCCCACAGCCCTGACTCTTTTCACCCTACAGACTTCCCTGCCACATGAGGTCTGATTGTCTATTATTTTAGAGGGTATATAGGCAATACTGAGAAGAAAGGAAGTCAGAGAAAGTGTTGGGGGAGGGGGACATCACAAGAAGAGGGAACAGTACGAAGCAAAGGTAAATGGGACGGAGCCTGCGGGCACCTTCGAAGGAGGGAGGAGCAACCAGCAAAGGTGGCCGCGGAAGCCCCAAGTAGAACTGCTGGTGTAATACTCTTGAAGGCAAGAGAAGGAAACTTTTAAAGTAGTGGGTGGTTAAGAGTGTTAAAGTCGGAGAAGATAAAAGAATGGGAGGTGACAGAAAGCCCCACTGAATCAGCAAGAAGAAAGGTCACTTGTAACCACAGAGAAGGCAGGTCCTAGAGAGGCTGGTGGGTGAGGCTCCGAGCACAGGGTGTGAGCCACAGCAGCCTGAAGAAATCAGGTTCCACAGCAAAGCGGCTGTTGAAACTGGGTGCCCAGGCCTCCCAGGTGCTATTCGCCACCGTTCCTATCCTCTAGCACCAGTCTTGGGAGAACAGAAGGGGAGAAACTGTGGAGGCCAAAACATGTATTATAGGAAACTCTTCAATTGTTCTAACACCTCTGCCCTCAACTGCAGACACTGTCACCTCCTGACTCTGCAGCTATTGAAACCCAAAATAAAATAAAGTGAAATCCTCTTTAATACTTTTAAATTCGATTTTGTGTGTGAAGTATAGGTTTGCCAAGAACTTTAGGGTTCCCTAAACAGGGTGATTGTGAAACTGTAAGAAGGAATTCCACAGGAGCAAGACGCTGTATAAAATATAAGCCCCTAGCCCGGCCAGTGTGGCTCAGTGGCTGAGCGTCGACCCATGCACCAAGAGGTCGCAGGATCGATTCCCAGTCAGGACATATGCCCAGGTTGTGGGCCTGATCCCCAGTGGGGGGCATGCAGGAGGCCGCCAATTGGTGTTCTCTCTCATCGATGTTTCTAGCTCTCTCTCCTTCTCCCATCCTCTCTCTCTCTAACATCAATAAAGAAAAAAAAAATTTAGTATATATATATATAAGCTCTTCTTTCTCCCCTTTCTACAACTTGGGTTTCTCTGGAGGCTCTACCCCAAAGAAGTGATATTTTGATTAAGAGGCAATATGTTTGTGACAATAAATTAAATAACCTTAGATGCTGTCATAATTTCTAAATAACTTGCAGATGTGTTAACCTCCGCGCTAGTAGTATCAAAGCTTGACAGCAACAGGTGAGAGCCTTGTGTCAAGTGATTTTTTCTTAAATAAGTTAATTATTGTGTACATCATTATTCATATTTGTTAAGCATCCACTGTAGGAAAAGTTTCAGCCAACTCTGAATGTTTTACTAGAAGTAACTAGAAAAAAAAAATCTTCCTGACCATTGCTTTATGTGCAAACATATTGAAATTTGTATACCCAGAAGTGACTGAATAAGAAAATTGGTTCATTTTTCTCTTCTTAGTCACTATTTTGTTTCCCTGAAAACTTTCCCCATAGTTTCAAGAAATACCAAAATTTAGGATTGTTTAAAAATGATTTAAAAAAAAAAAAAACTTCAGAAGAAACTTTTAAATAACAGGGATTTCTTTATCTGTCCTCTTCAGTATTATGCAGAACTGAAACCAAAAAAATGTATGTACAAAAAAATAATAACAACCTCGATAAAGTTGTAAAAACCCAACTGCAATAAAATGGTGGCATTTTCTACATTCTGCCCTCTGGTGAACCTGTTTGGATGACAATGACAGACCCACCTGCCAAATTACAGAATATTTTTTCCCCTAATGATAACTGCTGGCCCCATTTTCCTGGCATTATTCTAGCTGTTTGGTGTTTGCCTTTTCGACTGTCAGGAGTTGACATAACATTTGAATTTTGTGCCTCAGGATGTAATTTTGCCTCACCTTTGCCTTAGGGAAAAGCACACTATTGTCCCTGCTTCGTGATAAGAATCTTCCATTAATAAAAAAAAACCTACCATTTTAAAACCTGCAAAGTATATTCGGAGTAAAGAGGAGATGAATCGTCCCGTAAACAAGTGAAGTTTACTAATACGTGGGCTTTTCTGTGACACAGACTTGGGTTCTCAATCTTCAGACCGAATTTCATGCGCACAAGATGTGTGGCATGATCCTGAGGTCGCCTCCTGCACACGGAGAGCTTGGCTAGCGTGCTGAGGTCAACCTGCAAAGCCAGGCGTCAAATAACACATTTGGGTCACCCACATTCTGGATCCATGCCCTTTACTAAGTACTTACTACCTGAGAGAATTTTGTATCTTTTCACTTTTAACAAGGTACACATTAAGAGCCCACATTGCGTTATTACAGTTCTTAACTGTTTGCTCCTCTCAGATAAATGGGGCATGGGGTTTGGGACTTTTGTTTTGAATCCAAAGAAAGAGATTATAACTCACCATTCAGACAAAATAAATAAATAAATAAAACAAAAAACTAAGCATAAAATATCGGCCAATTTGGATAAGCAAATTCAGAATCACCATAAGTGGTAAATAACATTTGAATCTCCTTTCTGTTTTATCTATGCCCGTCAAGTACACTGACTGGTCTTGCTTTTCTCAGTTTATCATCTGATTGACCCAAGATGAGAGGATCAACAGGCAGGTCAGCTAGGATTTGTTTTCTTAAGATGACTTAACCCTTGTTTCTACATCTGATTTTATTTCACTTGATTTACTTCTTTTGTGTTAATAGCTTCCTCTAATGATAACTACTTTTAGACTTCGGGTGGACTGGTAAGTCTCCAAATTGCGATCACATCTCCCTTGGGCTGTCGCTGCTGTCTCCATAAGAATAGCTGGAGAGTATACAGGGTATACTTGATGCTAGGAAAGTTACTTGAAATTTCAAGATGATTTCCCAAAAGGTAATAAACGTCTTTGAAATAAGTTTCCAAGAGATTTTACACTTCTGATTCCCAGAGCCCTTAGACATGTTAAAAATGTAGAATTCCTGGGGGATTTTCTTTTTGAGACCTCAAGGGAAAAGTACTAAGGATCCCGAGATCCGATGAGATTTAACAACTCGGTCTTGACTAGAATAGGAGCTCTGGTCCTGGGCTCTCAGAAAGGAGACTCTTGATTGTTTTAAATGTCAGGACCTTAATTCAAACTGTAATGCAGATCTAAAAGTCCCAAATCAAAGAAATGTAAATTTCATTCTAGAAGAAAAACGATCTCCAAGTGTGAATTTGTTTTAAATTTTTAAAAGCAATATTAGAGGCGTAGAATCACCTTAATCCTTTTGCAATGCAAAAATAACCAAAAATAACTAGGAGCCACAAACTCTCTAGATACGGGTCCTGGCTCCGGCAGCTGAGAGAACATGCCGAGTTTATAGTCCTGGGAGGCAAGACATTGCCTGGCCAGCAGAGCTAATTACCTGGGCCAAACCTGCTGAATTTACTACTCTAAGCTCCAGACACTGGTAGCACGTGACTTATCTCTGCCGGTCTTGCAGTCAGTGCAGAGTGTAGCATAGTCTGACTGCATACAGCTTGGCTGCTTCTTTTTCTTAATAAATAGCAATAATCAGGGAAATCCAGCGCCAAGTGACCTTCACCTCCTCCCAATCAACAGTATTTTTCAAGCCTACTCTTTGCGAAACATTCTCCAGGCAATGTCCTCGCTGCTGTTAGGAGGCCTGAGGAACCCTCGGATAAACAGAGATCCCTTATGTTTATCTGCAGAGAGCTTCCATGCCGAGGCAACAAAGGCTTCATTTTTTTTTCCCTTCAAAATTAAAGTCCCCCTCCCACCAGATTAATCATTTTTCCTCATTATTCAGTAAAATCACTAGATGAGCTGTGACTCCATAAACTTTAGGAACTCATTTATTATGTTGACTGATCAGACCTTGTGTTTATTTACACAGTGTACCCATAAAACTCCGCTTTCATTAGTGCTGGGGAGGAAGGGTCCCTCCCTTCGCCGGGGAAGGTGAAGCTGGAGAAGATAATTAACCATGAAACAATAAGGAGGCTTGCTGGGTAAGCAGCAGTGTGAAAACAGTTACTCCTCACAAAAGAGGGGAAATTAGCTTGCTGGATAAAAAAGGAAGTGTCAGATTGAAGCCTGAAAGGCCTGCCAACTGAAGTAAATAGCTCTATGCATCATTAATGAAATTTTTTAACACTTAAACGCCACAGCTGTCCACATTGAAATGCATGTAAATGGCATGTGTTTCCAGAGATTAATATGCCTGTTAAAATATTTCTTTTCCCCCTTAAACTTCTAGATACCGTCTCTGTCTCTGTTTCATTTCACCTACTTTCTTTCCAAGAATAAAAACGCACCGGCTTTCTCAGCATTGTGCCCTCGTTTCCAGAACCTGCGGACACCGAGCCTCCTGGAGATGGGCAGCAGGCGCGTTATGGTTTAACAAACACATTATTTCACATTCATAATACCGGTATTTTAGTAAACAGAAAGTTTGTTTTGATTTCGCTGCTTCACAGGGCGAAGACTCACGATGCGCGTTTCCTTTCAAAACTTCCTCCCGGAGCACGAGAGCTCCCTGCAGCAGCCCCATTTTGGCAGAAATTCAGTTCTGTGCAGTGCCAAAAGAAATAGAATAAACAAACACTGCTCCATGCAGCTGGCGAGATCATTTACATATTACTGCACACCAAACATGAAGACCTGAATATGGATTACAGCTCCGGTGATGACACAAATGTCATATAGACAAAGAGAAACAAAATCCAACACATCGTTGTTTATTTTACCACTGCTACCGTAGGAGTGCTACTCGGAAAGGAAAAAAAAAAAAAAAAAAGGAGGAATTGCTTTTTGAAAATTGGATTCCCTGATTTGAAGTGGGTTCTTTTAGGCTGTAAAACAAGATGAAGGGGGGAAAAAAATGCAAAATGGCCCAGGTTATTTTGGATCCCCTAATATTCTGTGCTTTCGTCTTGTGAGTTAAATCCATTTTAACGTGCGTCACCTTGGATGAGGTGAGTTAATGACCTTACAGGAATAACTAATATACAAAGAAAGACACCTGAATTCCTAACTAGCCCTTTCTAACCATTGACAATTTCAGCTGAGAATTGTGATCTTTATTTGAGAATCTAAGTTCCATGAATGAGATGCTTGGTAAGAGAAGTCCAGTAGGACATTTGAGCCCATTAAAGGTGCATCAGGAAACACCATATAGTGGCAGGACTCCCCTCAAGTCCTCAGTGAACGTATTCTCTCCTCTTATTCCTGTACGTACTAAATGCCAAAAATTGATTGACCTTTCCTTCCATAGGTAGATGTAAAGGTGTCCTAGGGAGGATGGGACATCTTTTCTGCATGTTTATTGCTATAACTCCTTTCTAGACCGTGGGGATGACAAGAAGTATATGAAAAGCTAAGAAAGTAACACTTAACAAATTATGATGGTGATAGGGTGAGGAATAAAGAGATAGCAAGATATTTTATTTTCCACCATCTTAAAAATTCTTTATTCTGCATTGGACAAGGTAGACTTTTCTTTACACGCTGAAAGTGTTCTTGAGATGGAATTATCCGAGGAGCTTCTAGCACTTAATCTTTAGAACTGTCATTATGCCTACTCTTGCATAAGTGTAAAAACAAAGGAAGAAATCAGGGCCATGTGGGAGAATGTAGTTAGATAGCACTGAAGTTGAATAGTTCAAGGAATGATTTTTAACATCGAAGAAATACACCGTTTAAAAAAGGTCAAAGGAGTTGGAGTTATTGTACCAGGTGAGGAAAAGGCTTATAGGGACTTACTCTCTAAAGCATTTGGAAAGTTAATATGACTGGGGGAATGGAAGAGTTTTCCATTTCCACAGCTTCAAACTCAAGAAATGAAATTACATTGTAGCAAGATAAGTAGATGAGATCCACCCGAAAGATATGTTATTAAAAAGGCAAATAAACATTCTCATAGACCCCCATGAAAGCTTGTAAAAAATCTATTCCTAGACTTTTTTGAAAACAGAAGGGACAGCAAGGTGTTCAGGGTGATCCTACACACCACTTTCAAACCAAGCTTCCTAAAATAGATCCTTTCATTGTATTACTCGTCTCCTTAAACAAAACCAACAATTAAAGCAACTTTCATTGACTATTTATCTTCTAAATTATTCTGACTTTTAAGGCATTCTATAATCTAGTAATATAAAAATGATTGAAATCTCCCACAAAGCTGACTTTCACTACAGTAACCTTGTGAAATAGTCCCTGCTCACTTAGGTTACCATGCCTCTGTCCATTGTAGGTATTCATTGTGTGTGTGTGTGTGTGTGTGTATGTGTGTAATGTTTTTATTGATTTTTAGAGAGAGGAAGGGAGGGAGAGAGAGGGAAACATTGATCGGCTGCCTCCTGCACAGCCCCTACTGAAGACAGAGCCAGCAGCCAGGTCATGGCCCTGACGGGGAACGGAACCAGCAACCTTTTGGTGCACTAACGATGCCCAACCAACCGAGCCACACGAGCCAGGGCTCAATAAATATTTTTTGAATGAATGAATAAATGAATTTGGTTTCTATTGCCCTCACCAAATCTCTCAAAATTCTGTCTTAAACTCCTCTACGAATATTTCTCTGGACACTTAGCCCTCAATGATATCCCTCTCATTTGATTATTACAATAGTATTAGAACCACACAATTTAGTATTTACATTTGTTGATTGATTGATTGATTGATTGATTGATTCAATTCTTACTTACCTACTATATAGTTCTGCCCGGGCACTGAGCAGATATAAAGGTAAACTGAGTGCAGACTCACCTCTCAACTATCTTGTTGCTTTTTATTTCGTTTTGTAATTGGTGCTGTTATTTTTTATTCCAAGCACAGTTTGGAATAATTATAATTATTGTCTCATCCACTTCTATATTATTTTACTATCTTACATTCCATACAACTTCCTTACATTTGCAAGTTCCTTGGGAGTGAAGATCACGTTCTGTACTACTTTCGTGTAGACAAACCCCAGGACAGTGCTCTGCATATAGCAAATGCTCAAGGGGTACTTCAGTTCCTTCCAATTCCAGGATCCGTTGAACTCAGACAACAAACTGCCTTTGTGAATAGTTAAATATTCAGAATCCAATACTTGCACAATCAGCATGAATGCACTGATAGTATCATGGCTATAGGAAGAATATTTAACCTAAGTTAAAATAGATTTAGTTTTTTAGACGTTAGACCAATGGGCCTGCCTATACTATTTTGCACTGCTACACTGCTTTGTGCAAAAAAAAATAGTTTTTTCAATATTGGTATTTCAATTTTAACCCCTTTTATGCCTAAACATAGAATCTTTCCTTTGACATTCAGTAAACTTAGTAATTTATATGTTTAAAAAATTACAAATATAATTTAAGTGAACAAATAGACCTAAAATAGACCTGAATGCAAAAGAAAACTAGAGTTAATCTCATCTTCCTAAAGGATAAGAAAATTATTTGACCCCATTGGTATTTCCACTTAAATGTTTTCTCTTCAATCAAAATTTAAATGTAATTATTGTTTCATGATCCAGGGGTTGGTATTCAGGCTTAACACTGCTATAATTTCTAGACCATGTTCAAGTGACATAGAAAATGCTACTATAGACTCACGTACTGGGAAGGAAGGGGCTGCAGAAGGCAAATGGCCTGGACCCCTCCCAGGCCCTGCCCTGCATTCCCCCTCCTCCCCTCCTTCACACAATCCAGGAGGGATAAGGGCTTTAACATCTTAACTCCCCTCTAACTGACTTAGGGTACCTTGCTGGTCAAGTATGCACAACATAAATATAATTAGAGGTTTCTTTGGTTGGGAAAACCATAAACATACGAGAAGATGGAAAAGTGGGTCAATGACGACTGATTTCATGGTCGTCTGATATAGGAAGAAAAATAAATGAGCAGACTAAAGCAAGTGACTATAAACTTTTTAGACTACCTCATTCACTCATTCATTCATTCATTCATTCATTCAATAAATATGTATTCAGCAAATTTATTCAACACATATTTCCTGAATGAAACAGACAACATTTAGTCTTAGGACCTAGTAGGTGAGATTACCATTTGTGTAATAAGATATAAGAGGTGAACCTGATCTATTCTAGGAGGTCAAGAAAAGCTTGCCTAAGGAAGTGGCTCTTGAGCTGACTCTGAAGGAGAGGAATTTCAGAGGCAGGAACTCAAGGTATGGGTGAGTGCGGAGGGCAGAGGCGCTCAGGCAGGATGGAGTGTGTGCAGGTGAAGGCCTGGCAGCGGGCAGGGGGCTTCCTACAGAGAAAGGATATGTGACTGAAGAAAGTCCGCAGAAGCAGGCAAGAGGACATACTCGGACTAGAGGTTCTGAATGAGTATGCAGGCTGCGAGGTAGAGAATGGACTGGAAAGGGGGCAAAAGCTGATGTGGGAAGGCAATGTTAGAGGCTACTGCAGAAGCACAGGTAAGAATAAGAATAATAACAGCACACATTTATTGAACACTTTCTCTGTGCCAATATTTTAAGGTGGTTCTCTGTGATATTCTGAACACTTTATGAAAGGCGCTGGTAGGTTGGACTCAGGTGGTGTACAGTTAGGGAAAACTGAACGAACTGTAGAGATATTTAGAAAGTAAAACCAACAGAACCTGAAAAACATGATTTTTAATTATTTGAAATATTCTACCATTTTATTTAAATGTTGATTAAAATAAATATTAGAAATTCTTGTTTCCAGTTACATGTGGTTTTATAAATAAAACATGATTGACACCTTCATATAAATAGCTGAGATTATTTTCTGAAAACAAATTTGAGAAGGATAACTACCAGGCCAAAGGGTGTGAACACCTTTTAAGATATTGATAAATAGCTAAAAATTATGACAGTTTGCAATTACAGCCTCACCTCTCCCACACTGGGATTTGTTGCTAATTCTCCCTCTTACTGATGGGTAAAAAAATAGCAACTGACAAACTGTTACTTTACATTTCTTTCATTACTAGTTAGATTGGATATTTATTCATGGGTTTAGTAATCATTTGTATTTATTACTTTGTAAATCACTTGATTATATCCTTTGTCTGTTTTTGTTTCTTATTTAGAACTGGATAAACAATTATTGGGGCAAAAGGTTTATGTAGTGTGAAAAAAATTCAATCTGAAATGAAACTGAAAGATATGACATTGAAAGTCATGCTCCCTCAGAACAAAGCTTAAGAACTAAAACACTGATTCCCTGGAAATGCCTGACTTACAGAAGACCGAGACTTAGACTCTCTCCCCATCCTCAAGCCAATGAATTTACTGTTTGGATTCTAAATGGATTCCTCCCTCTTTTCACTCCATGCTCATAACCATAGTCCACCCCAGACCCTCAACAAACTCACGTGTAGCTTGCTGCAGCATGCATTTCCAAATTGCAATTCCTCTGCTATTCCAAAATAAACTCAATTTCTGGTCATTTGAGCTTGCCTCAGTTTACCTCCTTATTTAGGTTGACAGTACTCAGAGTGGAACCAGTCTTTTGAGGCTTGGAGGGTTATTGGCTTTTATTTACAAGCAAAACGAAGCTAAGACATAACCTTGTTTGGTGGGATAATTACAGTAACATTTCAGTCATTGAATCCCTACGAAGTGGTATGTTGGGTAGACTGGAGGGCCTACTTGGAAATAAGCACACTAGCAAGAAGTCTAGTCTAGCTATCAGGAATTAGGATAGAGAGAACAGAAAAAATGAGAGGGTGACTTTTCATGACTTTTTCATACAAAAATTACTAAGGGAAATGGGAAGCTATATTTTAGCTCAAACACACTTGTACCATTAACAGTTCTATTTCTTCAAATTCTGTATTAAAAAAGACTCACTCCTTCAGGATTCAGTCTGGCCCAGCCCTTCTGATTCAGTCTGGGTTTCAACTTCTCGACCAGGCCCTTTTGGATTGATGTTTCCTAAAAATTGGATTCTTGGCCCTGTTTGACCCTGACCCTGCATCTTGGATTTTACCCGGATTTATATCCTACAGTCTGGGATCAGGTTTGCCCTTCTCTGCACCTAGTACTGAGCTCTGGAGCCCTAGTTTGGGTTAGTCCTTCATTTCAACCAGTACTGAGGACCCGTGATTTTAGCTCTGACAGGTAAAGAGCTTTGGAAGTTGTTGCCAGTGTTTTAAAAAGAAGCAAAAGCTAACAAAACTAAAAATCTACAACTTTTCTTGGACACATGTGAGAACTGAGGTTGTGGGGCAAACTGTTACCCTGAAATCTGTCAACACAGGTGAATCACAGATGAGATCTACTTAGCTGAAGCAGAAGCCACAGGAAGCATACACTGGTAGCACTCTTAAAGAGCAATTTTGATGAATTGTTGAAGGCTGCATGTGGATAGGTTAAGAGCAAAAAACTTCTGGGGACCATAACCTTAGGGGGAGTCCTCATTCTCCTGGGTTTTACTCCCCATAATGACAGCAGGTTCTCACAGTAAAATGCTAAGAAAAATTTCCTTGTGATTCAGATAGCAGGAAGGGAAGAGTAACCATTGTGAAATACACCCGCATGTTCTCCATAACAAAGGCCTAGTTTGCCAGGGCAAAAATCTTCTTGAGAGCCTATCTCACCTGGGAAAAGGGCATTTCTCTGAAGTCACTCCCTCCAGCCTTCCTATCTCATCTAAGGAGCTGGAGAAGCTAAGAAACATTTAGAAGGTCACAGCCCAAGGGCAATGGCCCACTAATGCTGAGAGACAATCTTAAAATATAGGACACTTACCCTCCCTCACTTCTTACCATTCCACCAATACGTTTCCAGAATTCTTAGGAAACCTTAAAGGTAGCAGAAGAGACAAAAACAAGGGCACTAAAGAAATTTGAAGTTCATCATAAAAGAATTACGGTCATAATAAACATTAAATATAACTCAACTTCTTGCCAGGTTAAAATAAAATCTCACACCAATGTCCTATTTACCTTGGTTCTGATTACCTGATACATCATGTCTAGCTTTAAACAAAAAAATTACAAGGCATGCTAAAAGACAAGAAAGAAACACAGTCTGAAGAGACAACGCAAGCATCAGAATCAGACTCCGATATGACACTAATTTGGGGATTCACAGACTGAAAAATTTAAGAAACTATAATTAATACATATTAAGGGTACTAATGAAGAAAGTAAACAACATGAAAGAATAGATGGGTAATGTAAGCAGAGAGGTGAAAACTCCAAGAATGATTCAGAAGAAAATATTAGAAAAATTTTTAAATCTACAAAAGAAGTGAAGAATGCCTTTGATGGACTTTAATCAATAGACTGGACATAGCTAAAGAAATATCTGAAGAACTTGAAGGGAGGTCAGTAAAAATTTCCAAACTAAAATGCAGATGGAAAAAAAGTAATAAAAAAGAAGAAACATCCAAGAAGGCAGAGACAATTTTAAATGGTACAATATATGTGTAAATGGAATCAAAAAGAGAAGAAAGAGGGAATATTTAAAATGGAATGGCTGAAAATATTCCAAAATTAATGACAGACAAAAAGCCACTCAGCCAGGAAACAGGATAAATACCAACAAATTCTACATCTAGGCGTATTGTATTCAAGCTGCAGAGAACTAAAGACAAAGAGAAAAATCTTGAAAAACCTCACCTATAAAGAAACAATGACAAGCATTACAGTGGACTTCTCTTCAGAAACTATGAAGGCAAGAAGAGATTAGAGAGAAATATTTTAATTATTAAAAGACACAAACAAACAAAAAGCTAACCTGTAATTCTATATCTAGAACATCCTCCTTTAAATCAAAGGAGAAATAAAAACTTTCTCAGACAAACAAAAAATGAAAAAATTCATTCTCAGCAGACCTGCTCTGAAAGAAATGTTAATAGAATTCTTCAAGAAGAAGGGAAATTATGTAAGTCAGAAACTTGGATCTGAATAAAGGAGAAAGCATGAGAGAAGAAATAAGTAAAGGTAAAATAAAATATTTCATCTTTATTATTCCTAATTGATCTAAAATATACTGTTTATTTAAAGTAGTAATAGTAGCAATGTTTTAGGAAATAAATGACAGCGATGCCATAAGAGATTGGAGGGAGAAATTGAGAATACTCTATTAAAAGTTATCAGTACTATACATGTGAAATATTACCATATTATTTGAAGGCAGACTTAGATTAGTTTAAAATGTATATCACAATATCTAAGAAAAACACTAAAACTTTTCTAGAAAGAAATATAATTGATTTACTAAAAGAGAAGACAAAACAGAATCATATAAAATACTCCTTTAATTAAAGAAGGGGGAAAAGAAATAAAGAAACAAATGCAATGGGTGGAAGAGGTTGACGGAGAGATATCAAACCAAGGGAAGGCAGGCTTCAACTTTTATGGTCCCCCTCATTGAATTAACTCTAAGAAACCCAGTTGCTTGGCCTAGAGGAGCTGGGGGCTTGTTTGCTTTCATTCAAAGTGGGAGAAACTTCACCTGTATAACAGTCAGCACAATGTGGTCAGGATTGAGTCTCACAGCCGGCCAGCTCAAGGGCTGAGCTCACCCATGAACATAACAACAGCAATCAACATGAGGGCCCACATAACCCACACAGGGGGCATTCCTTGATAGTTCAGAAGATCAAGGAGACTACAACACTGGGTTCCCCAAGACACCCACCCATGAAGACTGAAAGTCATAGCAGTCCTATCCAATACACAGAAACAAACACAAAGAAACAGGCCCAAAATAAGAGAACAGAAGGAATCTCTAGGGAAAAAAAAACAAATGAAATGGAGGCAAGCAATTGTAAGAACAGAGTATAAAGTAATGGTTTTAAAAATGCTCAACAGCATGAAAAAGAATATAGAAACCATGAAAAATGACCAGCCAGAAATGTAGAATAACATATCTGAAATAAATAATACACTGGAAGGAACCAGAAGAAATAAAGTAGGTTAGACGAAGCAGAGTATCAAATCAGAGAATTAGAATACAAGGTAGAGAAAAAAAAAAATCATTCAATTAGAGCAGCAAAAAAAGCCCTGGTCAGTTTGATTCAATGGTTAGAGAGTTGTCCCATAGTCTGAAGGGTCTCAGGTTTGATTTCCAATCAAGGGCACATACCTGGGTTGCAGGTTCAATATCTGGCCCCTGTTGGGGTCATGTGGGAGGCAACCAATCAATGTTTCTCTCTCACATTAATGTTTCTCTCTCTCTCTCCCTCTCTCTCTTTCACTCTATCTAAAATTAAATGGAAAAATATCCTCCAATGAGGATTAACAAGAAACAACAACAATAAAAAAACCTTTTTTTAAAAAAAGAACAGCAAAGCTCTGGCCAGTTTGGCTTGGCGGTTAGAGTGTTGGCCTGCAGTCCCAAGAAACTCAGGTTTGGTTTCCGCTAAGGGCATGTACCTCAGTTGCAGTTTGTCCCCGGCCCTGGTTGGGTCGTGTGGGTGACAGCCACTCGATGTGTCCCTTTCACACCAATGTTTCTCTCTCTCTCTCCCACTCTATCTGAACAAAAAAAGAAAAAATGTCCTCAGGTGAGGATATATATATATATATATATATAAAAAAAAACAGCAAAAAATTATATAATAATTTAAAAGCATGAGGATAGTTTAAAGGAACTTTGGGATGGTATGAAATATAACAACACCCACATCATAGAAGTACCAGAGGAAGAAGAAAGTAAACAAGAGAGAGTGAACCTGTTTGAGAAAATAATAACAGAAAACTTCCTTACCCTGATGAAGAAAATTCACATAAGTTCAGAAAGCACAGAGAGTCCCAATCAAGATGAATGAAGCCCAAGAGACCCACACCAAGACACATCATAATTAAAATGGCAAATGTTAAAGACAAAGAGAATCTTAAAGGCAGCAAGAGAGAGATAGTCAGTTTGAGTTCCCATAAGGCTCTCAGCTGATTTCTCAACAGAAACACTATAAACAAAAAGAGAATGGCATGAAATATTTAAAGTAATGAAAAGCACGAATCTGAAACAAAGACTACTCTATCATTCAAAATTGAAGTTGAAATAAAGAGCTTCCCAAACTAAAAAAAAAAAAGACTACTGGAGTTCATTATTAGCAAACAAGAATTACAAGAAAAGTTAAAGAAACTGCTGTATAAAGAAGAAGAAATATATAGAGAGAGGAACATAGGCATAAAGAATAAAAGGGGTGCCTAGCTGGTGTGGCTCAGTGGTTGAGCGTCGACCCATGCACCAAGAGGTTGCCAGTGCAATTCCTGGTCAGGGCACATGCCCAGGTTGTGAGCCAAATCCCCAGTGGGGGGCATGTAGGAGGCAGCCAATGTTCTCTTTCATCGATGTTTCTGTCTCTCTCTTCCTCTCCCTTCCTCTCTCTAGAATCAATAAAAAAACATTTTTTTTAAAGAATAAAAAGGGTGCCCTGGCTGGTTTGGCTCAGCGGTTGGAGTGTCCGCCTGCGGTACTGAGAGACCTGGGTTTGGTTCCCGCTAAGGGCACGTACCTCGGTTGCAGTTTGTCCCCGGTCCTGGTTGGTCGTGCGGGTGGCAGCCACTCGATGTGTCCCTTTCACGTCGATGTTTCTCTCTCTCTCTCTCTCGTCCTCTCTCTCCCTCCCACTCTATCTGAACAAAAAATGGAAAAATGTCCTCAGGTGAGGATAAAAAAAAAAAGAATAAAAAGGGTAATAAATAAGTAACTATCAATAATAACCTTAAATGTATATAGATTAAATGTTCCAATCAAATAACATAGGGTAACCTAGCAGGTGTGGCTCAGTAGATTGAGTATCATCCCATGGGTTGAGAGGTCCCAATGCAATTCCCAGTCGGGGCACATGCCCAAGTTGCAGGCTCAGTCCTCTGTAGCGGGTGTGCAGGAGGCAGCCAGTCAATGTTTCTCTCTCATATTGATGTTTCTCTCTCTCTCTTTCTCTCTCTCTCTCTCAAAAATCAATAAAAACACATTTAAAAAAGACATAGGGTAGCTGAATAGATAAGAAAACATGACCCATATATACACTGTCTACCAGAGAGCCACTTCAGAACCAAAAACCCACCCAAGATAGAAATGAAGGGATGGAAAATAATATTCAATGCAAATGGAAGTGTAAAAAAAAAAAAAAAAAAAAAAAGGCAGGATAGCAATACTTATATCTGACAAAATAGACATTAAAACCAAGGCCATAACAAAAGACAAAGAAGGGCACTACATAATATTTAAAGGATTGATCCTATAAGAGGATGTAACTCTGGTAAACATATATTCGCCCAACACAGGAGCACCTAAATTTATTAAAATACTCTTATAGGTCTTCTTTTTTTTTAATCCTCACCTGAGGACATTTTTTTTTTGTTTTTTGTTCAGATAGAGTGGGAGGGAGAGAGAGAAAGAGACAGAGAGAGAGACATTGATGTGAAAGGGACACATTGAGTGGTTGCCACCCACACGGCTCTGGGCCAGGGACAAACTGTAACTGAGGTGCGTGCCCTTAATAGGAACCAAAACCGGGTCTCTCCAGATCGCATGCCAATGCTCTAACTGCTGAGCCAAACTGGCCAGGGCTATTCTTATAGGTCTTTAAGGAAGAGGTCAACAGCAATACAGTCATAGTAGGGGACTTTAACACCCCACTGACATCATTGGAGAGGTCTTCCAGACAAAACAATGAGCAAGGAAACAGTGACCTTAAATGATATACTAGATTAGATGGATTTAATTGATATTACAGAGCATTTTATCCCAAAGCAGCAAAATATATGTTTTTCTCAAGTGTTCACAGAACATTTCAAAGATAGAGCACATGTTAGACAAAAAATAAGCCTTAACAAATTCAAGAAGACTGAAATCATCATATCAAACATCTTGGATCACAATGGACTGAAATAATAAATCAAATGCAATTTAAAAATTCAAAAACATTTAAATACATGTGTGCTAAATAGTATGTTATTAAACAATGAGTGGATTACCAATGAGATCAGGAAGAAATAAAAAATTTCCTGAACACTACTGAAATTAAACACACAACCACCCAAAATCTATGGGAAACAGCAAAAGCAGTCCTGAGAGGGAAGTTCACAGCATTACAGGCTTACTTCAGGAAACAAAAAAAAATCTCAAATATACAATCTAACCCTACAACTAAAGAACTAGAAAAAGGATAAAAAAGCCCAGAGTAAGGAGAAAAAAAGGAATAAAAGATATCAGAGCAGAAGTAAATGGCATAGAGAATAAAAAAAATACAAAAGATCAATGAAACCAAGAGCTGGTTCTTGGAAGATAAACAAGATTGATAAATCTTTAGCAAGACTCACAACAACAACAACAAAAAACAAAGAGAGTGGACCCAAATAAATAAAATCAGAAACAAAAGAGCTTAAATAACAACTGGCATAACAAAAATATGAAGGATTGTATAAAAATACTATGAACAAATATATGCCAACAAATTAGACAACCTGGGAAAAACAGACAAGTTTTTAGAAACATACAATCTTTTATAACTCAATCAGGAAGAATCAGAAAACCTGTATAGGTCAATAATAACTAATGAAATGGAAGCAGTAATAATTAAAAAAAAACAAAAACAAAAAACAAAAAACAAAACAAAAAACCCCAGCAAACAAAAGTCCTGGAACAGATGGCTTTACAGGCAAGTTTTACCAAACATTCAAAGAAGAATTAACACTATTCTCCTCAAACTATTTCAGAAAATTCCAGAGGAGGGTAGACTTCCAAGCTCTTTTTATGAGACTAATATTATCCCAATACCAAAACCAGATAAAGATACTACACAGAAAGAAAATTATAGGTCAATATCTCTAATGAACATAGATGCTAAACTAAAATCCTCAACAAAATATTAGCAAATTAGATCCAACAATAAATTAAAAGATCATACACCATGGCCATGCAAGATTTATTCTAGGGATGCAGGGCTAGTATAATATTTGTAAATCAGTAAATGTGATACATCAAAAAAAAATTAAGGATAAACTAAAAATCCATCCCATTTACCACTGCAACAACAACATCAAAAATAAGGTACCTAGGAATAAACTTAATCAAGGAAGCAAAAGACCTGTAATTGCAAAACTATAAAATATTGGGAAAAAAAATAGAAAAAGATACAAACAATTGGAAACACATACCATGTTCATGGATTGGAAGAATTAACATCATTAAAATGTCCATACTGTCCAAAGCAATCTATAGATTCAAAGCAATGCCTATTGAAATACCAATGGCACATTTCACAGATATAGAATAAATATTCCAAAAACTTATATGGAATGAAAAAAGATTCCAAATAACCTGAGCAGTCTTGAGAAAGAAAAACAAAGTTGAAGGAATCGCAATACTGGGTATCAAAGTATATTACAAAGCCATTGTAATAAAAACAGCCTGGTACTGGCACAAGAACAGGCATATAGATTAGTGGAACAGAACAGAGAACCCAGAAATCAAATCATGCCATTATAGTCCATTAATATTTGACAAAGGAGGCAAGAGCATACAGTGGATTAAAGACAGTTTCTTCAATAAATGGTGTTAGGAAAATTGGATAGGTACATGCAAAAAATAAAACTAGACCACCAACTTACACTATACACAAGAATAAACTCAAAATGGATAAAGGAGTTAAATGTAAGTCATGAAACCACAAAAATCCTAGAAGAAAATTTAGGAGCAAAATCGCAGACATCACACATAGCAGAATTTTCACCAATACATAGCATAGAGCAAGAAAAACAAAGGAGAAAGTTAATAAATGAACTACATCAAACTAAAAAGTTTCTGCACAGCAAAAGCTACCAGCATCAAAATGAAAAGGGAACTCACTGTTCAAGAGAGCATATTTGACAATGACACATCTGATTAGGGGTTAATTTCCAAAACATATAAGTAACTTACACAACTCAACACAGGGAGACAATCCAATTAAAAAATGGGGACCTGTATAGATACTTCTTCAAAGAGGCCATACAGATGGCCAAGAGACATAAAAAAAATACACAATGTCACTAATCATCAGAGAGATGCAAATTAAAACTATAGGGTGGTATCAGCTCACATCTGCTAGAATGGCTACCATCAATAAATCAACAAACAATAAGTGCTGGAGAGGATGTAGAGAAAAGGGAACCCTAGTGTCCTGTTGGTGGGAATGCAGAATGGTGCAGCCACTGTGGAAAACAGTATGGAATTTCCTCAAAAAATTAAAAATGGAACTGCGTTTTGACCCAGTGATCCCACTTCTGGGAATATATCCTAAGAAGCCTGAAACTCCAATCAGAAAAAATATACGTACCCCTATGTTCATAGCAGCATTATTTACAATAACTAAGATCTGGAAACAGCCCCAGTGCCCATCAGTAAATGAATGGATAAAAATGTTGTGGTACATTTACACAATGGAATATTATATGGCTGTAAAAAAGAAGGAACTCTTACCCTTTCTGACACCATGGATGGATGTGGAGACTATTATGCTAAGTGAAATAAGCCAATCAAAGAAAGACAAACATCACATGATCTCACTTACATGTGGAATCTAATGAATAAAATAGGTCCAAAGGCATGGATACATGGAACAGACTGACAGATCTCATAGGGGAGGGGAGTGGAGGAGACAGGAAGAAATTAACCAAAGATCATATATCAATGCACACATTGCTCATGGACACAGACAATAAAGTGATGAAGGCCTGGGGTAGGGTGGGGACTGAGTAGAGGAGGGCTAAGGGGGGAGATGGGGGACATCTGTAATATTTTCAATAATTTTAAAAATAATTAAATAAAGAATTAATAAGTAAATAAAATAAATAGAAAATAGTCACAAACACAATAGGTATCATTTCAATTATATTAATAAGCAATTTAAATGTGATGGTCTAAATACTGCCATTAAAAGTAGATATTTCTGGAATAAGAATAAAAAAAAAGAACTAACTACACGTTGTCTACATAGTCCCACTTTAAATACAAAGAATCATAGAGGTGAAAAGAATAGAGAAAGATATACCATGCTAACATTAATCAAAAGACAACTGGAGTAGGTATATAAATTTCAGACAAAGCAGACTCAAAAACAAGGAAAATTATCAGGGATAAAGAGGGGCATAATAATAAAGGGATCAAGTCTCCATAAAGACATAACAATCTTAAATATGTATTGATCTAACAAGAGGATATCAAATAGTGAGGCAAAATGAATAGAACTGTAGGAAAGAATAGAAAATCATTATTGTAGCTGGATTTCAACCGGTGCTGAGGACTTCCGATTTTAGCTCTATTCTGTTAGTAATTGATATATCAATCAAGCAGAAAACTGCTAAGAATATAGTTGTCCTGACTAGCACTGTCAATCAACTGGATCTAATTGACATTTATAGAATATTTCATTTGACAACAGCAGAATACATATTCTTCTCAAACTCACATGGAGCATTTACCAAGATAAGACCACCTTCTGAGTCACAAAACACACCTTACATTTTTAAAATAATACAAAGTATACAATGTATGCTCTCAGTCCACTATGGGATTAAACTAGAAATCATTCACAGAAAGATAGCTGAAAAATACCCAAATATTTGATAATTGAATAACATATATATTTTTCTCCTTTATTTAATTTTAGAGAGAGAGGAAGGAAGAGGGAGAGAGAGACAGAAACATCAATGAGAGAGAACATTGATTGGCCGCCTCCTGCATGCCCCCCACTGGGGATCTTGCCCACAGTCTGGGCGTGTCCTGACTGGTAATTGAACCGGTGACCTCTTGGTGCACATGTTGATGCTCAACCACTGAGCCATATAGGCTGGGTTGAATAGCATATTTTAAAGTAATACATATATCAAAGAAAATGTATCAAGAGAAATTTTTAAATATTTAAACTAATTAAAAATGAAAATACAATTTATCAAGATTTGTTTGATGCAGCAAGAGGAGTGCTTAGAGGGAAACTGATAGCATAAAATGCATATATTAGAAACACATAGGTCTAAAAGATTAGTCACCTACGTTCCAACTTTAGGAAACTGAGAAAAAAAAAAGGAATAACATAAGCTTAAAATAAACAGAAAAAAAAGAAATAATAAAAACTAGAATGAAAATCAATGAGATTGAAAATAGGAGAAAACAGAATCAACCAGTACTGAAAGGGCTGTAACTGTAGTTAATTCAGCGGGTTCAGTTTGCGCCAATTCTGGCTGGAAAGGAGGAGGAGAAGGGTGAGTGGTTATGTCAACCATGGAATCCATCACTTGAGATGGGATTTCCTCAACTACTCAACGCTCTATCATTTGTTTATGTGTTTATTACTTAAAAATATACCAATTGCCCAGTATTCCAGGCAACGCATTAAGTTCTAGATAATTATAAAGATAAATAAGACCTGAGTCCCTGCAATAACATAAATAATAGCAGCTAACATTTATTGACTCTGTAGCACCAGCTGTTCAAAAAACGTTTCATTTAAACCTCATAACCTGAGGTAGGTATTATTGTTCTCTCCATCTTACAGATGAAGAAACTGAGGCACAGAAGAATGAAATCGCCACAATCACATGGTTACTGAGTGGCACAGTCTGGCCCAAGCTCTTAGTCACTGCATTCTATTCCAACGCTCAAGGGAAGGAAATTAAACAGAATTTCCTTCCCTTGAAAATCTGTCTCCTGGAAATCTTCATATTAAGGACACATGTCTTATATTTAAAATCAAGCCCTTCAACTGTAATTTCTAAATCATTTCTTTCTTCTCCCTCACTTCCTCTCTTCCCCTTTCCCTTCCTTCTTTCCTTCCTTTCTCTTTTGGCTATTTTGAGTGGAAACAGGAGGTAGGGCATGCTGATGTGTATAAAATGCACTTCCATATATTTATGAAAGAAAAACTTATTGGAAATTACTTTTAAAAGAGCTTTTTTTTTTTTTTTGAAGCTTGGCTAGAAATACTCTAAAGAAGAAAGCTGCTTTTGACATGTATAAAGATTTTTTAACAACCATCTCTCTTGTAAGTAATTAAGTACAAGTAATTACATAATTACTTGATTATGTAGCAGCACTAAAATTTTACAGGAGGTTTTTCACTTAAACTCGAGCCTTATAAAAATAATTGCCACAAGTCAAAATTATTTTCTAAATGCAGTAATTCTTTCTGCTTTTAATTTTCTTTGAAGGGGGGGTAGAATCTAGGTCTGTTTTTGTGTAGCAACCAGAGCCAGAGAAATAAGTAATTTAATAATGTGTCACTGTGTTCAGACACCGACTTAAAACTGAGAATGAATCCCCAAGTTACGATAGAAAGAAACACTTAGATGGGAAATGAAATTATAAGCCAAGGCCACAATCTAGAGAATTTTTTTAGTCATAAATTTCTAAAATCATCTGTCATATTAGAGTAAGAACGCTATTACTCTAGTCACAAACCAGCATTTTAAAATACTTAGTTTCTCAAAATGCATCACCAAATAATAAGACTGAGAGAGAAAAATAAAGAAGACTCACAAAACATATTCTATGTAACTTCTGCTTGTGAGAAACAAGCCTGGGTAACAATGTGTGGGGATTTTTTCACCCTTGTCTTTCATTCTTTCTACCTTTCTTTTCTTTTCTTTCTTTTTAAAAGTGAGCTGTCTCATCATTGCAAATTTTCTCAAGTTCTTAGAACTCTAATTAAAATGTGGTAATTGGTTATGTTACCTCAATTACCATGATGCATGGACATTGATGCAAAGTGACACCAATTGAATCCCTTGGGTGTTTTACCCTGGGGCCATCCCATTTATCGTGGCCTTATTATTTTCAATTATGTGGCTAGATGTGTTGCATACTTTCAAGGCCAATAAATGTGCAGGAACACAAGGATCTGTTTTCAATGCCGGAGCTCTGGAGTGGCAGGGCAAAAGGAAAAATATATTTTTTTGTGAAGAATAAAAACGTCGAACCCTAAATCTGCTAAACATTCAAAGGCACCCTTGCTGAAATAAAGGCATTTCAAAAGAATCCAAATCATTCATGTTGAAAACATTTGTGTGAAAAGCAAGGGCCATTCAGAGGCCTTATATGACAAGTTAGACAGGTGAGGAAACTGAGATAGGAAAGACAAAAAGTTTACTTCCTTTTTAGGTAAAGGTTTGGGTTTCGAAAAGGGCTATGCAGAGCTGTACTGAGTATTTTACCAAATGTATGTTAGAGCATAGTAGTATTTACAGAGATCTGCCCCTGGCATGAATGTGAAGAACCCCTGAAATGGTTACAGCAGATCTATAGTGTTTCCCAACGGGCACACTACTGATGTTTTGGGAAACAAGCTATAGATTGTTCTCTGCACTGTAGTGTTCTCCCCACACCTGCCCGTTCAACGATAGTGGGGTCCTCAGTCAGTATGAGTGACTTCTGGACATTTTTCCACACAAAATCTAGGAGTGAAGGAGGACATTATTTGGGGACGTCATGAATAAATCTAAGACACTTGGTCAAATCAGTTTCATTTTCTGAGTATGTCTCTGTATGTCTCTGAGTATGTTTCTGAGTATGTCTACACCAGGTTTTCTTTTTTTGTTTGTTTGTTTTAAATCACATTTGCAGATTGCTGAAAACTACAAAAATGTTCTGTCCTTTTACTTATGTGTTTACATCTTGATTTAATTTGAGTATTTCCAAATAGGTACAACCTTCGTTCATACGCTGCAGATGACAGAAGAAAATGAATTGGGCAAGTTGTGAGAGAGCGAAAGGATTGCAACGTACAAAGAGCTTGTCGAGACTGACAGAGCAGGGATATGTGTGGAGGAATCCTCGACTTATGTCCAAACCAACACCCCAAACACCTGGTATCTGCAACACCGTGCAAGTGCCTTTCCATCTAAGCTTCTCACACATATTAACTGTCAGGTCATTTTGTTCCTTATTTTTGTAAAACAATTTACATAGAACTCTTCTTATTACTTTTAGAAATCCTTTTGAACTAAAACTACTACTGAGTGGTGATATGTGATGACCTTATCCAAAGCATTTCATTCATTCATAAGAATACATGCTAAAATCTAAACTTTCATCTATTATTCAAATTTTCAATTTCTCAAAAGAAACTTTTTTCTCTCTCAAGAGTTTTTTTAAAATATATTTTTATTGATTTCTATTAGAGAGAGAAGAAAAGAGAAAGATATAGAAACACTGATGTGAGCGAGAACACTGGCTGGGCTCAAACCTCTAAGTTTTAAGTGTCTTTGGTAAAAACTTCCTTGTCAGCCAGGGCTAGTAGGTATCCTAGGCCTAAAAGTAAGGGCATGGGTTCACCTGGATTCAAAGAATTTTATCTCTAAAGCTTCTGATTTATCAAGTTTGGTGTAACCTCTAAACTAGCAACTATATCAGTCTCCCCTGAATTTTCTACCCTTAAAATTGTCTGTGTGTGCCCCCCCCCGGTGTGGCTCAGTGGATAGAATGAGCATCCTCCCACGGACTAAGAGGTCCTGGTTTGATTCCCGGTCATGGCACATGCCTGGGTTGTGGGCTTGATCCACAGGAGGGAGTGTGCAGGAGGCAGCCACTTGATGTTTCTCTCTCACATCAATGTTTCTCTCTCTCTCTCCCTTCTTCTCTCTCTAAAAAAATCAATAAAAACATTTTTAAAAATTGTCTGTCTGCTCCCTATTCTTTGGAGGGTGTCAACGGCAGTCTTCAGTTTCTTCTTGTGAAGAAATAGAGAATCAAACTGGGATCTCTCAGTCCATGGGAGGACACTCAATCCACTGAGCCACACTGGCTGGGCTCAAGATTTTTTTTTTCTTTATTGATTTGAGAGAGAGAAAAAGGAAGAGAGGAGAGAGTTAGAAACAACGATGAGAGAGAACATAGATTGGCCACCTCCTGCGTGCCCCTCACTGGGGATTTGCCCACAACCTGGGCATGTGCCCTGACTGGGAATCGAACCAGTGATCTCTTGGTGCATCGGTTGATGATCCACCACTGAGCCACACCAGTCGGGCTCGAGATTTTTTTTTTAATTCAGTGATTTCTCATTGTTTGGTGTGTTTATTTTTTCCAGAGAAGTGCAATACTTAATTCCATCCATGTATTTCCCCCAATGATTTCAACTCTTTATTCACAGAAGAGCCAACAGATGAGGATGGATGGAAGCATTGGATTTAGCCCCAAATGGAATTTTCCAACTAAACCCAATTTAGTTTGAGTCTTTAATATGCAAAAATTCTTAGGACTCACCAACTAATAGAAAATAGTATATTAACAGAAATCACCATGCTGTCTGTTGTTCTTTTATTCAATTCAAAAAAGAATTCCAGGTGGTTTCTAATAACAAGGAAAACTAAGACTATGAATTATTAATACAGCCTATGTTAACCAATCAAAGCAGTCTTGGAGGTGAAAAAGGCGAGGAATTACATCCATAAACCCTGTAATCACTGAAAGTGCTTCAAGTCCTGACGTCAGATATGCATGGATCCAGATTCTCTTCCTCTACTTACCAGCTCTACGATCTTGGGCAATTTAAATTAAATTTAAATTTTAAAAAAAATGAAATCTTTTACAAATTTAATTTCTTCATCTAAAGTCGTCATGATGATTAACTGATATGATGCATGAAAAGCGGTAACCCAGTGACTCAAGAAACAGTACATGTTCAATACTGCCAGCAAGCAACCCAGCAGCCTCGTTCTCTTATGCTTCACATTTATACTACGTGGCTCCTTTAGAGAGATCTTTGCCACTCAATCAAACAAACAAAATTAACACAAGAAAATAAACTAAGCTCAAATGCATTTCCTCACGACTAGGATGCCTTCTTGTGGTAGCAACTTTGTGGATTCCCCTGAGGACACTGGTCTATATTAGCCTGAACCTGTCCAATAGAGAGAGGTTTTCTGAGATGGCATTTGAAGAAAGAAATCTAATTTGTGATACACACAAATCGCTGCTGGAAAACTGGTCTTCTTAATATGAGTTCCATGAATGTCAGGAGTTTCTGTGAAGCATGTGCAAATTTAATAAGAAGTCTCAAGTACTTAGAGAAAATCCTTAAGTGTCAATAAGCTATCAGGGGTCAACCAATTCACACGGCAGCCAAAATTCTCTCTTCTTTAATTTTTCTAAAATTTCAAAAGGGAAACGCTTGCTTACTCCTCTTTGTTACGGTTCTCATAAGTAATTTCTGCTTTTCCTAGCCCATTCCTTAAGTATGGCTAATTTGGGGCAATTAATATATCACCTGTGATAATGAAAAAGTTGAATCCATAATTTTCTAAATTGTACAGGGGGAAAAGTGAGATTACCTATTTTCAATATCCAATAGGCTTAATTTGCATTTACAAAGGTCCTGTTAATCTACTTGATTTTTTTAAAAGGGGCTGCAGATGCACCATTATTATCATTAAAGAAGGCTTCATCTTAGACAAATTAGGATGTAGATTCAGGCCACTGACTCTGGAGACAAAATGCCTCAGTTGGAATGGCCGATCAGTTACCAACTAGCTGGCTAACTTTGGACAAGTTGTTGAAACTTTTCTTTGTCTCAATTTTTTTCTTCTTAAAAATTGAGAGGGTAATACTACATATACCATGTGGTGGTTAGAAGTCTTAAATGACTTAACATGTAAATCACTTAGAAGATGCCTGACACATGTTAAGTGCTATGTGTAAGCTCGCAGTAGTAGTAGTAGTATTTCCTCCACAAAGGAATACCCACTTTTACGCCAAGGTAAGAATACTCACTGCCATGCTTCAGGGTAATCTATCAACCCATTTGTAATTATGCAAAATTCTGTATAAGCTCACATGTTTTTAAATAGTTTTACTGAGATATAATTGGCATAAATTAAACTCCACAATTTAAAATGTACAATTTAAATGTTTTGACATATGAATACACTCACAAAACCATCACTATAATCGAGATCATGAATATATGTATCACCCTGAAAAGCTTCCTTGATACCCTTTATAATTCCTCCAGTGGTCACAAAGATTTTACCCTATAACTCTTTTCTAAATGGTTTTTCCATTTCCCATTTAGGTCTATGATCCATTTGACTTCATTTTTGTATATACTGCAATGTATAGTTCAATTTAATTTTTGTGCATATGGATATTCATTTGTTACAGAACCATTTATTGAAAGACTATCCTTGGCATTGCCTTTGTACTTTTGTCAAAAATCAATTGATCATTTATGTGCAACTCTATTTCTAAAAGAGATAGCTGTCTATTGATCTATTTTTGGCCTTAATACTAATACCATACTTTCTTGACTCCTACACCTTTATTGTAGTCTTGAAGGAGGATCTATAAGTCCTCCAACTTTATTCATCTTTTTCAAAATCATTTTGGCTATTTTGGCTCCTTTGCATTTCCATATGCATTCTGGACTCAGCTTATACATTTGTACCAAAAACATCACTGGGATTTTCATTTGAATTACATTAATTCTATGGATAAATCTGGGAAGAACTGATATCTTAACAATATTGTACCTTCAGAACTATGAACACAGTAGATAGTTCATCACTCATTTAGTTATTTAGTTTCTCTCAGCAATATTTTCTAGTTTTCAGAGTATAGGTCTTACATATTTTTATTAAATATATTCCTAAACATTTCATGTTTTTGCTATTTTAAATTATATTTTTTTTTATTTCAATTTCTGATCGTTCACTGACAGTACATAAAAATACAACTGGTGTTTGTAGATTGATCTTGTATCCTACAGTCTTGTTAAATTCCCTTTTTTAGCTCTAAGATCTTTTTTGGAGATTCTATAGCATTTTCTACATAGATGATCACAGAGTCTGTGGATAAAGATAATTTTGCTCCTTAACTTCCAAGTGACATGTCTTTAATTTCTTTTTCTCGCTTTATTGCACTGGTTACAACTTCCAGTACAATGTTGACTAGAAATGGTCAAATAGACATCTTTGTCTTTTTTTAATATTAAAAGAAAATCAATCAGTCTTTTACCAATAAGTATAATGTTAGCTGTAGATTATTTGTATATGCCCTTTATTAAGTTGAGGAAGTTACTAATTTATTCTTAGGTTTCTGAGTTTTTATCAGAAAGGGTGTTGGATTTTGACAAATGCATTTTCTAAACCCACTGGGATAATCATATAGTTTTCCTTTTTTGTCTGTAAATATGGTGAACTACATTGACTTTTTTTTTTCAAATGTTAAACTAACTTTGCATTTTTTGAACAAACCTCACAAATTCATATTATATATTTTATATATTGCTGATTTGATTTCATAAAAATTTGTTAACAATCTTTTTATCTATATTCATGAGGGATACTGGTCTGTAGTTTTCTGATCAGTTTTGCTAGAAGAATATTAATTTCATTGATCTTCTAAAAAACAGCTTTTTATAATTGATTTTTTCTGTTTTCAAGTTCAATAATTTCTGCTCTGATCTTTATTATTCATAATAGTCCCTTTATTTTCTTTTAATATTCATAGAATCTGTAGGATGTCGGTCTCTTCCTCCCGTAACTGATAATTTGTTTCAGAGAAAGGAGTCAACAGAGCAAAGTTCAAGCTTCTTTGGCTCACAAAGAAATAAGGCAGCAGAGCAGAAATTTAAAAACACACACACAACATGAGTCAAATTAGTATTAAAGCTTAAAAAAACATAGATCAAAATTACAGGTGACACCAAAATACAAAAGTAAGTCTGGGCAAAGAGCTAGAGTGTAGGAAGAACACAGCAGAGTATCAAATGATTATGCAATTTCAAACCTTGATAATGGAGAAAGATACTTTTGGGCTTTGTCTGTTTTGACCTCCAGAATTTAATACAAAACCTCTTGCTTTCTTGTAATTTTTAAAGAGATAAATATATTCCTTATTTATCTAGTTACGAGTAATTTAAAAAGTTTGTATAATTGACATTTAAACATTTATCTTAATTTTTCTGAATCCTACCAAAAAATTTTCCATATTTTTGTCAGTATTAACTGTAAACTTGAAGGCAGTAATTATGAATAATATTTAGTATTATAGTTATTTGTATATTTGTACTATCTTTCTAAGAACACTTTTTGAGGAAAAGGAAGGTATCTTATTTATCTCTGAATCTCTCACATTGACATTTATAGAGCATCACTTAGAGAAAACTCACTTATTTAGTGAATCCTATGGAGTGCCTATTAAGTCCTAGGTCCTATATGGGGTGGGGAATGCAAGGTGAGTAGAAAGTGACTGTGAGGAGGCTTTCTTTAGACTAGTGGAGAAGATCAAGAGTAATCAAATCATCACACAAACAGATGTAAACTGAACAATGAGGAGCACTGGGTGGGTGATTAGGTAGCATCTCTTATAAAAGCTACTTCCAGAGTGATTAATGATGAGACTCTAATAACACAGAGAGAACCAGAGCCTATCATTCTAACGTAGCCCCCATTTTTAGAACCACTATATCCAATACCTCATGTAGAACTTCCTTCGGAAATAACTTCGGAAGAACAGAAATACACCATGGGATAGTTCACATCATATTTTACAACTTGGAACATTGTCCCTTTCAGACAAGAAGGAAGTTAGAAAGGTATCTTGGTGGTGATCTCATGAAGGTGAAACATAACACTCAAAGCCATTTTGTCAGAATACAAACATTGAGGATTGATATAGATAATGTAACCCCCAATCAAACTGCAGAATAAAACAAGGTATGTTCAATGAAAGCATGTACTCATTCATTTAGCAAGTATCTGTCAAATATCTTATATGCAAGTATGGCCCTACAAATAGAGCAGTGAAGGTCCCTGTGTTCAAGAAGGGAATGACAGAGGGGTGGGGACATATGATGAACAAACAAAAGACCACTGGGAGACTTCTCATTCTCTGCAAAGGCAGCCTCCCGTATTGGTGAAATACTTGTCTGCCCATCAAAGCAACTTAGACTCTTCACCCAACCAACAGAGATCAGAAGCAAGAAATATTTCCACCTGAACGAGGTACCCCACGCTCACGGCATTGCTGTATCTGTGCCACCCTCTTCTGTTCCTTTCTCAACAGTGATTTGCAACACCGTTCAGCACGGTGGCCTTATCTGCTACCTTCATCATTCCAAACAGGTTGCACATTCAGCAGCCAAGGTAAAGAAAGGGGAGACTTCTCTCTATCTGCATGTTACATCCACTCTTGTGAGGCAGCTTGAGCCTCCAGGAAGCAGCCAGGGTTCCAAAGCGAGAGCTTCCCTCTACCACAGAAGTAGGACAAAATGCTCATGTCTAGTCTGAGGAGATCTAGTCCAGCATCCCTGATCATGATCTCAAGTAAATCCCCAAAGACACCCACTATTTGTCTCCTCCGAGCAGTTTAAATACTCCCAAAGTGTCCGAGTTTCTCCAGGTGCAGTAAGTTTTTGTGTAAGTTCTATTGTTGGCCACGACCATGCTTAGAGACTTCAAACTACAGACTAAACAATAATCTCTTCTGCCCTTTCAAACTCTCAAAAAAGAAAAAAGATTCCAGGTAAATAGCTTTTCAAAAAAAAAGACATCCAATTATACAGACTCTAATTACTGGTAATAACTTGGAAGTCTTAAGCAATTGAACAATTTTGGCTCAAAACAATTAAACGGAACTGTTGATAAAATCACCCCCTAGACTCAACACAACTATAAATGCAAAGGGAGTGAGGGGGCTTACTGACTCATCGTCCCCTCTGCCCATCCCCAACGCCAGGCACCCCAGACTGCACAGATGAAGGCTTTGTTCAAATTACAAGTCATAGGAAAAGCCTGCTTTTCAGGCAAGATTATTACATTTGACTTTTCAATTCGGAATCTTGACCTTTCCAAACACATAGAACTGATGCTATAAACATTTAAGAAACACTTTCCATTCTATGTATTATGTATGTATGTATGTATGCATGTATGTATGTTTGTATTTCACTTATGTAAGTCAAACATAAGGATTAGGCCTTCGAGTAATAGATATTGACTTTAAGGTCATTTGGGGAATGCAATCTTTTTGTCAAAAAGCCCTTTCTCTTAAGAATATAAAGGTTCTCTGGACAAGTACATATTCTGGATTCTAATAAAAAATTCTAGGCACCTATATTTTCTTCATTTAGCAACAGCTTGAATAACAGTAAATTTGGTACTTTCTTAAAAGAGACCCCTACCTCTACTTTGAGCACTACATTAAAATTCTTAGGAGAAAAGTTGCTAGTTCTCAGCAATACAACCCTATCAGAAGGAGCTCCAAGCAGGAACAATGAAGATTGTGTACAAATGTTAAGTTATATAGCAAAAGGTAAACAGTACACTTTGATGCTTTGCCTTATCTGCAGAACATATACCTTGCTCCACAGACTCTGAGAGTGGTAAGCTGCCTTCTAGCAAACATTCATGGGGTATTGTATAATTAATAACTATCACTGGTGAAGAAATGATGAAAAGAATTAATGGCTTTGTTTGGTAAGACTAAGCAAAATATCCATGTGATTTTTTTTTTAAAGACTGTGATATAGCCCTGGCCGGTTTGGCCCAGCGGTTAGAGCGTCGGCCTGTGGTCCAGAGAGACCTGGGTTCGGTTCCCGCTAAGGGCACGCACCTCAGTTGCAGTTTGTCCCCGGCCCTGTTTGGTTTGTGCGGATGGCAACCATTCGATGTGCCCCTTTCACGTCAATGTTTCTCTCTCTCTCTCCCCCTCCCACTTTATCTGAACAAAAAACAAAAAAATGTCCTTGGGTGAGGATAAAAAAAAAAAAGTGATATATTCTAAAATGTATCTCATAAGTAGGCAAATAAATCCCTGTGTTATGACAAATGGAGTTTCATTTAGTGGTTGGAGATAGCTAATACCCCTTTAGTTAGCAAAATTAACACATATTCTAAGCCCTGAAAGAATTTCTCTGAGAAAAATGAGAGACTGTCATACTTAAAAAAAAAATCACTCACAGACTCCTTGCCCATCTTCTTTTGTAGGCGTGTTTGCCACTGGACGGCTTGCATGACGATGGCTTCCCACCTTCTTTCAAGATTGACAATGATCAGCTGCATGGGCTGGTGGTCTGCGTTGAGATTGCAGGTCTCCCCGTCATCGAGAAGATGCTGGCACAATCTCAGGATGGAGGCCACGCCACGCCGCCGCTGCTTGATTTCACAACAGAGGGACTGAAACACAGACAGGGATGGAGCCATGAGTGCACAGGGCAGAGTTTCTAAGGCATGAAATATACTCTTCCACCATAATTTCATAGTAGTGATATGCTCAGCCGTGAGCAATTGAACAAGGACGACTCTGGAGGTGCCATCAGATTGGAGGTCTCTTATAGATACCCCTCTCATGCCAAGTAATTTAGCTGCACCCCTAATCTTCTCTTTTTCACTGATTTCTGCATCTAAAATGTTGGGTCCCACCTCAACACCTAGGTGATTAACAATTTATAATTTAACGAAATATGTCTTTAGGTTACATATGAATGCCAAACAGATTACATGCTTTGATTCAAAGTCCCAGGAAACACAAAAGACAGAAGTTCTCCAAACAGAAATTTCCCAATTCACTCTCAGATATTTTGGAGCCCAAGTTTAGTTTTCTATGGGCTGGGTATAAGTGAAATAAGAATATAAAGAATTTTGATCTATAACATCTATTATTTGACACACAGAAAGGGTTAAGCACCATTGTTCTTCTGAAGCTTGACCAACTAAGCAGTAATGTTCTAAAAACAGAAGTTAGGATACTGGAGCATTACTGCACTATTTGTTGGTTGCTGTGTTTCTTTTAGTAACTGATCACACTATTTAAAAAGGATATGCACGCGTCAAAGTAGCATTCTGCCTCTGGAAGCATCTGTATTGTTGCAGTGACCCTAAGCTGAACAATTCAAGCAAAATAGTGGATACATATGTCTAAAAATATTATATCTTTTCTTTGCCTACGGATAGTGTGTAAGTGATATTCTAATTCAAAGCCTTTAGGAGAAATGATGATTATATCCACAAACATCACCGCATTACTAATCTCCTGCTACTGCCACAATCGGACTGTTCTAACAGTTAACAGATTGCTTATTAATCAACAAGGGTAAACAAGACAATGCAATTTCGTTTAGTGGGAGAGTTTTAATGCCTGAAAGTATTTGTGCTTAAAATGTTAATCTAGATAAGGCTTCATTAGAAGTCTTAAAATGATAAAGTGCGGCTCACTGAAATGTGCGTGGAGTGGTAGTCGATCAGCAGGTGGACATTTCATACAGATGTTCTACTTATTGCTATAGTACATGCGGTAGCCATTTAAATGACCCTATCTCAGTAATAGCTGGAATTCTATTATTTCTGTAATGAGAGAACCCTGCACCCTTAATATTTCTGAATTTAAAATAAGGTGAATGACAATTTCCCAAACCTCTATTTATGGCAAAATATGACTAGGAGTTTTATTATTCAATTTATACCAATGTGGCTTTTTTAGTTACGTTTCCTGAACTTATCCTTATTTCTTTTCCTAGGGTTCATCACTATTTTCCTACATAACTCCTGATAGTAACCACCAGGTCTGACAAATTCCTTTACTGATGCTATTCATTAGCTCAGTGCGGAAGGAAGAGAAACCCCCAGACGTTCAAAGATGAAATTTGAGGTCGACTAAAGCCATAGGTGTTGTTTCCGTTTGTTTCAACGCTGCTAACTGCCTCAGCCCACACGCATTCTCTCTCTCAAAGCTGCTTTTTAAAAAACTGTTGACATTCAATATTTGACTATTGGATTTTCACAATTGTGCAATTTTTTCTCTATATATCCAGAGAAGTTAGTCTATATTCTGGATTAATAATTTACCCTATATGCTCATTTAGAGATTCACAGTACTTTATTTTTTTCTTTATTGATTTGAGAGACAGAGGAAGGAAGAGGGAGAGAGAGAGAAACACTGATGAGAGAGAACATCGACTGGCTGCCTCCCACATGCCCCCCACTGGGGATCGGGCCCACGACCTGGGCATGTGCCCTGATCGGGAATCGAACCTGTGACCTCCTGATGCATGGGTCAACGCTCAATCACTGAGCCACACCGGCCAGGCGAGAATCACAGTACTTTAAAAAGGAGGGAAAACTAGATATTTTACATGATCAATATATTTTTCAGTACTTTTTTTTTTATATCTAGGAGATATAATTGATAAAATATCATCCTTCTACATAAATGGGTTTCCATGACAACCATTGACACATACTAAATGAAATCAGTGCATTTCTTAAAATCAGTGGTTTACATTATTTCCATGACAAACTAAGCATAGAGAAATATGAACTATAACTACCAGGAACAAATGATTATAACTATGTTTGGCTTAGATTTGCAGGGAAAAGTACTTTGAAACAGAAACCCAAGCTAAGCAATCTAAGGCAGGCACAGAACAAGACGAAGTTATCCCTGCCTCCTGGCCCACCTCGCGGGTACACTGCCCCTTCCGTCCCAGGCACTGGTTTAGGCACAGCGGCTTCCACAAGGAGAGCTGACTGCTCCTTCTCTCAAGGAGCTGAGCGTCTCCTGGAGGTGGAGTATACACGTAACGGTAGCAAGCACAGTGCAGAGAGGGGTGCGAGCAGGAGTCTGTGTGAGTTGCTCTTGAGGGATACAGTGTGAGCCTGATGGTCCGAGTTGGGTGGTGGTGGCTGTAAGGATGGAAGGTACAGAAGCAAGTGGATTGGAGCAGCGAGAGCACCTAGTGTGTTGGGGGGCGGGGGGAGAGTGGAGCCGCTGGAAGAGGAAGTAAGGAACAGAAAAATTGGAATCCAACCACGACTCATCAGTCCACCAGCCAACGTTCTAACAGTTGAGCCAAACCTGCCGTGGCTGTAGGTTTTAAATGAGGTAAGGGAGGTGAATGTGCGTGTGAATAGTGAGGATGTGACCCAAATGTCCCGTGGGGTCGATGCACGTGCTGAAGGGTAGGCATTGACTTGGGGGCTGAGAAAGACCATTACTAGCTGGAGCAGACAGGTTGAGCTTCCTGGGGTTAGAACTGCACTGTGGAAGTTGCTGAGAATCATAAAGACGAAGGAAGAGAAGAGAGCACAGGCATTACATTTGCAGGATTCACATAAGAAAAGGTCGGGAAACCACAACCTTTGTAACATTTTACAGCAGAATGGAATATGATGATACTCCTAACTCCATTTTCCACCCGTCCACCCAGATGTGCTCACTGAGTGTGTTCTCAGTGGTGGGGATGTAACAGTGAGCAACAAGATTTCTGCTTTCAAGGAACTTACATTCAGATGTGTGGGGGCTGGCAGGATGTGGTGAGAGGTTGAAAACAAAACAAATAAATATAAAGAAAATATCAGATAGTGATAATGGCTATAAAATTTTTAAAAAGGTGATATGATAGAAAGTGGGGGGATTACTTTAAATTGGATCATCAATAAAGGAGGTGACATCACATAATGTCAAATTCAGATGTACAAATAAAATATAACTTATGTTGCCATAATTTAGACAAGATAATGTTTATAAATCCAAGGCTAATTTATGCCATAAAAGGCTTATTTATGATAAGTATAGGGTATAATGATTGAAGATTGAATGCTTACCAAAAAATAAATAAAATTTAAAAAGCTCTTGGTACAATTAAGTCAGGAAAAAATAGTCTTTTCAACAAATGGTGCTGGGACAACCGGATATCCACATGCAAAAGAATGAACTGGACCCCCACCTCATACCATATGCAAAACTAACTCAAAATGGATCATGGACCTAAATGTAAGAGCTACAACTAAAACACTTCAAAGAAAACGAAGGAGTAAATCTCCATGACCTAAGGTAGGCAATGGTTTTTTTAGATATGACACCAAAAGTACAAGTGACTTTTGAACAACCTAATCAAAATTAAAAACTTTTGGAGTTAAAATGACACCATAAAAAAGTAAAACGATAATCCACAGAATGGGAGAAAATATCTGAAGATTTTGCATTTGATAAAGGACTTGTATCCAGAATATATAAAGAACTCTTAAAACTCAACAATATAGCCCAGCTGGTATGGCTCAGTGGTTGAGCATTGACCCATGAACCAAGAGGTCACCGGTTTGATTCCCAGTCAGGGCACATGCCCAGGTTGTGAGCCAAATCCTCAGTGGGGGGCATGCAGGAGGCGGCCAATTGATCTCTCTCATCTATGTTTCTCTCTCTCTCTCCCTCTCCCTTCTTCTCTCTCTAAAAATCAATAAAAAACAAAACAAAAAAAAAAAAAACACTAAAAAAACCCCTCAACAATATAAAGATGAGTCATTTCATTTTAAAAGCAGGCAAAATATTTGAAGAGACATTGCTCCAGCGATGACATGCAATGGCCAGTAAACACATGAAAAGATATCCAACATCATTACCATCATGGAAATGTACATCTAAACCCTAATATTAGATACTACTTTGCCTCTACTAGGATGCCCCCAAACACAAAAAAAAATCAGAAATAATGTTGGGCCCTGGCCAGTTTGGCTCAGCGGTTAGAGCGTCAGCCTGTGGTCCGGAGAGACCCGGGTTCGGTTCCCGCTAAGGGCACGTACTTCGGTTGCAGTTTGTCCCCGGCCCTGGTTGGTCGTGCGGGTGGCAGCCACTCGATGTGTCCCTTCATGTCGATGTTTCTCCCTCTCTCTCCCTTCCTCTCTCTCCCTCCCACTCTATCTGTACAAAAAATGGAAAAAATATCCTCGGGTGAGGATTAAAAAAAAAAAAAAAGAAAGAAATAATGTTGGCAAGGATGTAGGGAAATTAGAAAATTAAAACCCTCGTATGTTGCTTGTGGAATTGCAAAATGAAATGATGCACTCATTTTGGAAACCAATATGACATTTCCTAAAAAGTTAAACATAGACTTACCGTTTGATTCAACAATTTCTCTCCTAGCTATATGCCCAAAGAATTGAAAACATGAAAAACACACGAAAACCTGTACACAAATATTCATAACTGCATTATTAATAATAGCCAAAAAGTAGAAACAACCCAACACCATCAATGGATGAATAGATTTTTAAAAAGAAGTATATCCATACAATGTAATATCATTTGGCAATAAAAATAAATAAAGTACTGATACATACAACAACATGAATAAACTTTGAAAACATTATGCTAGGTGAAAGAAGCTAGTCTCAAAATGCCACATATTGTGTGATTCCATTTATATGAAATGGGCAGAATAGGCAAATGCACCGAAACAGAAGGCATGTTAGTGGTAACCATGGGCTGCAGTCCAGAGGTAACAAGGAGTGATGGCTAATGTATGAGGGGTTTCTTTTGGGAGTGGTGAAAACATTCTGAAATTAGATTTTATGGTATGTAAAGTATATCCCAATAACACTGTTATTTTTTAAATATCACTTGGTAAGTCCAGGTATATATTATCAACCATGTAACTGATTATATAATCAGAGTCTGTACCATTCCTTTGGGGTGTGTTGTAACAACAGACCCTATAATATTACTAATACCACTCAGTCATCATGGTTTTGCAACCATGGATCAATACACAGATTAACACATTTACAAACACAAACTTAGAGCTTTTTAAAAGTAATGGCTATATAATTTCTTGGGATAGAGTCATAAATGCAAACCTATACATCTCAGATAAGACATTCTTCTATATAACAAAAATAATGCAGTACCTTTTAAAATATAGCTGTCCTACTTCAAGAAATATCATAAAACATAAACAGAAAAGTAAACATAAAAAAGCATGGATCTGGAAAAAGAGTTGAAGAAAATGTGAAAGTTGAAAATGTTAGTTATGTCTAATTACTGCAGTGATGTTTCATATATAGTCATATACATCTTATAACATCGATTGGCTGCCTCCTGCACACCCCCTATTGGGGATGGAGCCCACAGCCCAGGCATGTGCCCTGATGGGGAATCGAACCCGGGACTTCTCAGTCCATGGGATGACGCTCAATCCAATGAGCCACACCAGGTGGGCGGACATTTTAATCTATTGCGTTGTTGGTGTCAGTATAAAAATGAGAGATCTGACATATCAAATATACTTCATGTACTTTACCAAGATCACTCTGAGTTGACTATATGTATCTGAACCAATACAAAATAAAAATAATATTGTTCTCTTTAAATATTTAATCAAGATTTACTTAATGCAAAATAATAACCAAAATCATGAATTGCTAGAGCACTATTGTTAGCTATTTTATTAGCTATTTTTCATTAATCTATACCAATGTCAAACATTTTGTGTATTTCTGTGTGCTAAGCATTTTTAAGTATTTTATAGTATTGACTCATTTAATCCTTACAACAGTACTATGAAATATATATTATTGTCATCTACCTATTTTATAAATGAAGAAATGGAGACACAAAGAGGCTAAGTATCTGATCAGAGATAACACAGCTAATAAGCAACAAAAGCAGGATTTTAGCCCAGGCAACCTGAATTCAGAGCCAATTCACAAAAACACTATGCTGTGTTTTCATAAGAGAGCTGATAAAGCTTAGAAGATTTCTACGTTATCAGACTATCGCTCCCCCTGACTTCTAACCAGGAGCGGCCACAGCCATAAAGTTATTGTAGTTAATTTAAGACAGCCAGCAATTTTTGTACACCATTCAGGGGTGTATCTTCTACCCATTCCTCAACCTGCAAATATGTTGATAATGGTAATCTGTGCAACTCTTAAGGGTGGTTATGATAGCAGAGATGGAAGAGTACTAATCCATTCATTGAACAAATATTTATTGAACACCTATTATAACAGGCAGTCTTCTGAGTGAAGAAAACAGTGAACAAAACAGACAAAACTTTCTGCTCTCAAGAACGTCATATTATCGCAGATGGTGGGAGATAATCTCTTTTCTGAGAAAGCTATAATTCATATAAATAGTAAGAAAGAGTTTGAACAAAAGTAGGAAACATTCATTAGGCAAATGATTATAAAGTTTCCAACAAGGGGTCAACAGAACTTTTGGTCCTGATAACTCCATTCTTGAGCTAATGATGTGCTTAACTTAATAACTAGTGTATAAATGTTGCAAATAAAAATTTCCATCCTGGAATTATAAAGGAGTAATTCTTTAAACCAGCAAAAAATTAAAATCCCCAAGTGAAGTATGAATGATAACTTGCATGTTTTAAAGAAAATGTGGTCACATGACATCTGTGTATTTTAACTGATTGCAAACTTAAAAGACAATGTCAGACAATATAGGAACTCAGTTCAGTTGCAAACTCTGGGACTTAATCTATATTGAAACTAAATATTCTATAAGCATGCAATGAAGTGCAAAAAATAGCAATTGAAAAATGACATGATTAAATGGCACGACATGCAATCATTTGCTCTCAATTATATCAATGTATCTTCTTCATTTCTAGAAGTCAGGCAGAAATATTGTTTTTTAAATGCCTCTATTAAATTGGTCACCAATAATAAAATAGATGAGAGTCCTAATAAGCTCATTTACATAACATATATCATACACTACAAAACTATTCTCTCCAAACAGTTTTGCTCATAGATTTGTCTCCTGGTTGTCATGAGTCTTTGCTACATTAGCAAATTTTAAAAGCGTAATACTGCCGTCAGGACCATTTGTAGAAAAATGTTTATGAAACTTTTCTAGTTAACCCTTGGCAGGATCCTTATTGCTAATTATGGACAAGGTATTGATATAATATCTTGGCTGTCACATTTTATTACGGTGATGGTAGAAGCAGAATCTAGGTCTGACATTTTGGAAATACCATCTAATTGGAAGTCAGAAAACAGAGAATGACAGTTTTAAGTAGATTATAACTTATTTCAAAATAACAAACTGGTTTATCTAATGTAAAAACTAGATTTTAAAAATAGTATAAAACCCCCTGAATTAATTCACCGAGCACATCCCTATCAACTCCTAAAAGAGGTCTAGGATATGTGCCCAAATAGCTTTAAAATTGTACATGATAATATAAGTCCAGGTTCAACACTAAGTGATTTCTTATAAGCATTTCAAATAAAAATATTTTCAGTGAATACTTTCATTTTTTAAGGAAAAACATCCCCTTTCTGTTCATCTAGGTATCAGTGAGGTCCAAAGGTCAGCCACCTTTACCTCTATGGACTAATTAGCCTGACCTTTGACCTAGAAAAAATCTGACTTTTCCGTGCAATCTAGTATCCTTTCCAATTAAGTTGAATCATTAAGGACCACCAGGATTATTAATTAATACTACAAATTCTTGAAGACTCTTGGACGAAAGGTGTCATCACCAAAAAAGGTAATCATTCTTTTATAAATACTCACTTTTATTTTAATTATCTGCATCTTCATGTGTTGAAAAAATATTAATTATATTTGAAAAGGAGTATTTCTATTTCCCTTCGCTGTTTTTTAGCTGTGGGCCAAAATATAATAACCATTCTCAAAACGCAGACCCTCACTGTTATTCCATGAAAGCTGTTGATATCCTCGTGCGGTACCCTTTAATTTCTTTGTGACTTTCCCTGTACTAGGTTAAGTACTTTTAAATATGTTTGTTTTTAAGAATTAGGCTCAGTGGTCATGTGCTTAGTTCATATTCACATGTAATTAGTAATGTTATATATTTTCTTTTCTAAATTAAAAACACTATTAAAATTCCAGACATACAAAACAATATGAAGATTAAGTTACTCTAAAGAAAACTGTAATAGCTTACAGATTGCTTGTATCATTACTAAAATGCTGGTATCTATTACAGAGTCTCCCTGGAATAAAGAATGCACTTTTGGCAATAATCTTTTAAAAACATGTCCATTATTGTTAAGATGCTAAACCAGTCTGCAATTACAGAAAGGTACTTCCAGCAATAAAGGGGAAAGGCGGCTGTATAAATGCAACTCAGCCATTCTACTACAAAATGCCTTTTCTTAAAATCCTACAATCACTCCTTTCATAAGCAGATAAGGCATTAATTGCCATTTATTTTTACCTTATTATATTTTGAAATCTATTTACAATCCCTACTGTGCTTTTTATCTCTTATTGATTTCGTGCAAATCATTTCAAAGCAACTCTGGGGACTGGTTGAAGGTGATTTTGTTCTCTTAGGTTACCTGTCAATCCCAATACCTGAACTCATCTGTGTTTTCGATGGGTTTTACGTATTCCCTGGCCAGGTCAAAGGAATATCCCGTACAGTCTTGAGGAGAGGAAGTAAAAAATGCTTTACGACAAGGTACAGAGCAATACACCGTGAGGCTAAATCTAGGCGAGAAGGATCATCATAAAGACCACACCTGGAAAATGAAAGACTATCCAGAAGGAAAGCAAGAGAACACAGGAGCAAGGATGACCCAGGAGGAATTCCCAGGGATAATGTGAAACACACAGGAGATTATTGGAATAATTAATTTCATGACTCACTCAACTCTGATGCATGGTATTTCTCTAGCTCTCTCATCCATACAATAGTTGGCTACTCTTCACCACTCTCTTCTTTAGTAAGAAAAAAAAAAAAAAAAGAAACAAAAACACACACACAACAAAAAACCCTATTTTTCCAGACCTATCTTTGGCTAACTTTTCTCTCTATTTCCTATGAGGCCATTCCTGGAACTCACCATAAAGCTCAGAGTGTTACTTCAAGGATAACAGCTAGGAATTGGTATTTGGGGGAAGTATTCCTATAATTCCAGAATCCTACAGATGGTAAGGAAATGAATTCAAGAGCTCTAGGGACACAGTTAGAGTGCAGGAAGAGAGTTAGGCTATGGGGACTAACACCACTTAAAAGGAGGGAAATGATACGAGGGGCAAAGAGTCATTATTAGAAAGACCCTTCTGTTCATTCATTGACCACTCCCTAACCTAGAAGAAGCGGAGGTACAGACAGCTCTATAAACTTCACACTTCTGATTTTTTTTTTTATAGCATCTAAAATAAATAGGACATTTTCCTGTGAATTCGGACCGCTAGAAATTTGCGTCTTAGCTTTTCCCTTTGTGTTTGTTGTGGAAGCCCAGGGCAACTCAACTCTTTTCCACCGGTTTTCAGTATTCCCAGACGTGCAGTAACGCTAACCACGCTCTCGGGGTCATTTAAAAGCTTAACTAATATATAATAGCAAAACACTTTTCAACCATTATATTAGGTAGTAGAGAGATGCCAACTAAATATTAGCCAACTGGTAAATTGCTATAATGATTATATAGCTCAAAGCAATATTCTGAACCCTTGTGAAGAGGAAATGTAATAAGAACTTCTTTCTTTAAACACTCCCATAGCTAAAACAAAGCGGAGGTCCAGGAGAATTCTTTAAGAACATTTTCTTGAACAAAGATCTTTTTTTTCTTTTTTCTTTCTTCCTTCTGAGAAGAGACACCAACTCTTTCTCCTGCCTGCTCCTCAGAAGACTGATTGAATACATGACATGGCGGGAGTGGAGGGTTAGTCCTCACATTCATCCTATCTAATACTTTGGTGGCAAGGCAGAATAGAAGTCACCTGAGCATAAAGGTGTTTTAGTTGAACATTTGAGAAGCGACTTAGCCTGAGTGAAAAACCACAATTTAGTCTTCTGCTAGTTTGGCAGTAACTAGTTGTGTGATCTCAAGTAAGTCATGTAACTTTTATATGCCCCCAGTACCCTTTTTCTAAAAAGCGATGCTCCTTTAGCCTTTAGCATCTTCTGGCATCAGATTATTACACAACTTTATTCTGTTATGACACGGGAAAAATATCATATGGTTGTCTGAGGTGGACTTTTAAAAAATTATAAAGTACAACCTTCAATATCTGTCTGTTGCAAGTAGACTCTCATTTCCTCAGATAAAATTCTAGTAGTAATGGAATATTAATTTTCTTTTGTCTCTATCACTTTTATTTATTTTCTTTTTCACTGACCTGAACTGTGGGCAATTGCTTTAACTGGACAAGTGTATTGGCGCAATCATTTGCACAAATCAACCTTACTTGGTCTCAGATTCTGCTCATGCCTTGGTCATGTTCTAACATCTTCAAAGTCTAATTCCAAATATCTTTATAGTGAGAACCACATGCCTAAGCAAAACACATGAGACTGAAATGTTAACTTCTGTGGTTGTTTTCATAAAGCTTTGAAGTCTGCTGCACCAGTGTTTTATTGAACGTTAGGATGGTGTGGTTGAATGAATATCCATTGGTTCTCTTGCCGGTTGGTCTTGGCTAACAGATAATGGAGCAAATGAGTCTTGAAACATCCCTCCAATCCCTAAAGGTCACTTCTCCTGCCATAACTAAAGGGCAATAAAGAGCACTTTGATAAAAGGAGGAGCGTGTGAGAGGAGATGGGTCACTGTCTATCCTATGCTTCTCAAGGAAGCTTCTAACACCAGCCTTGTCCATCGATTTTACACTTGTCCCGATGACATTAAACTCAAAAAGAAAGAAAAATATCCTTAGGGAAGAGAATGTGATATTCTAAAGGTACAGAGTATAAATTAGGATTTAATCAACAGTTTAGAGCATCGGTGAAATTAAGAGAGAGATAAGTTTAAGCTAATTTTTTTCGGATGGGATTAATGATTTATGCTTCTGCCCTATTTTAGAGAGGTTTGGGGAGGAGTAAGACACTAATGTCTGTAAAGCTCTTTAAACTCTTCAGATGGAGGTGCAACATAAGCGTAAGGTGAGAAATGATAGGCACTCCATGCTGAGTTGAACTCCTGAGAGTAAAGACCTTGGAAATGAGAAGCTGCTGTAGAAAAGACGGTAAGTCTCTGAGTTTCAGTGCCAGAGGAACCTTGGTTTGTTGTTTAAGTGTTTTTAACACTGTGTAAAATAGTGCTTTATAGAATTAACAAGCATTTCTACATTTCCTGTTAATCACAAAGTCCCTTGTGATGATCATTTTTTTATTTCTATTCATCAAATGAGATAGGCTTATTATTTCTTTTTATAGAGGAAGAACAGAAATGTGAACATTGCAAAGACATCAATGACGACTCACATGAAATCACTGGTCCTGCGTTATTGGACCACGGCCTGGATTAGGATTCAGTAGGTGTGGGCTGCCATCTGGTTCTGGCTCTGGTTCTGTCCTGGGTGAGTCATTTAATTTACCAGAGACTTGGTTTTCTCTTCTTTGGAATAGGAGGTTGAGCTGGCTAAATGATCTCAGGTCTCATCTCATGATGAAATTTTACAACCTGTTAAGTACTCATGACTCTAAGGCATTGCCTATGGCACTATGAAGGGCACACAAAACAAATTTGACTTCAAGATAGCTCCTACTTTAAAATGTTTTATACTCTTAAAACAATGAAATACCACCACATGCCTATTTTTTTTATTTTGATAATCCTCACTGAGGATATTTTTTCCTAGAGAGAATTTTAGAGAGAGTGGAAAGGAGGGAGGGAGGGAAAGAGAGAAACATCAATGTAGGAAAGACACATTGATTGGTTGCCTCCCTCACATGCCCTGACTGGGCCAGGGATCAAACCTGCAACCCAGGTACATGTCCTTGACCAGGAATCAAACCCATGACACTGTCCAGGGCCATGTACCTATTAGAATGGCCAAAATTTGGAACAATGACAATACCAAATGCTAGCAAGGATGTGGAAAAACAACAGAACCTCTTATTTATTGCTAGAGGGAATACAAATGGTACCTGCACTTTGGAAGACTGTTAGTTTCTTATAAAATAAATATACTCCAACCATAAGATCCAGCAAACGTGATCCTTGGTATTTATTCAGAGAAGTTGAAAACATGTTCACACAAAAGCTTGCACATAAATGTTTATAGTAGCTTTATTCATAATTCCTCAAACCTGGAAGCAACTAAGATGTCCTTCAGTAGGTGAGTGGTTTAATAGACTATGCTTCATCCAGACAATGGAATATCATTCAGTGCTAAAAAGAAGTCAGCGCTGCAGCCATAAAAAGTCATGGAGGAATCTTAAATGCATATTATTAAGTGAAAAAAAGCCAATCTGAAAAGGCTAAATACTGTATAGTCCAATCATGCAACATTCTAGAAAAGGCGATTATGATGTGTCAAAGTAGGTTCAGCAATTGTCACAAAGGTACACCTCTGGTGGGGGATGCTGCTAATGGGGAGACTATAAATGTGTGGGAGCAGGGAGTGTGTGAGAAATCACCGTGCCCTACCCTCAATTGTGCTGCGAACATAAAACTGCTCTAAAAAATAAAATCTTTAAAGACAGTTTATATTCTAACTTGGTAACAAGAGACATAGATTCATACATATACACACGAATACAATTTAAATAGGCACGTAAAACAACACAGGACTTCCTCCCATCACTATGTCCAGGCTCGGACGCATGCGCTTACTGTTCTAGGCTCCCCTCCTTCACTTCAGATCTCAGTTTAGAACCGCGCACTCTGGGAACTTCCTCGCCTCTCCCCACAACAACCTGCGCTCCCAGGAAGGTCCCATGTACTTCCCGAGCACGCTGAAGAGCACACCCCACATTCTGTTTGACCTGCCTGTTGACGTGGCGATATCCCCCTTTAGATGTGTGTCCCTTGGAAGAAGACAATGGCTGATTCACCACAGTATTCCCAGCGCCCAGCACAGCACTTAACATGTGTTTGCTTAAGAGAATGACGCTGAATGAATTAAGAATATTCCTTTCCACACTCCTAAAATAATTTCGAACTGGCTCCTCCAGAACCCCTTCATCCTTACACAAGTTCTCTTGCTTTCAATGCCTTTCATTGAAGATTTCCTTTGTTTAAAGCAGGGCTGGGGGACGTCCTGCCCTCACGGAATGAGGCCCGTGAAATCATTTGGTCTGGCCCTGCCAAGGTAACCGTACAAGGCGCCAAAGTAAAATTGCTTGAGTGTTAGTTTGTCTCGGAGAACAGCCTCAGATTGGATTACTGACTTAGCACAAGATACTGAAAAAACACTGAAGGATTCTTCAGAGTTCCCATTTTTTTCTCTGGCTCGTGATGAGACAGTGGACATCAATACTGCCCAACTGGCCGTTTTCATTCGTGGGATAACTGCAGGGTTTGACACGCAAGAGGAACTGTGTCACTGGAAGCCACGCATGGCACTGTAAGAGGTCAGGACTTGTTTGAGAGACTTGTTTTATCAATGAAAAAACTTGAGTTAACATTTGGAAAGTTAAATGGTCTTACTACAGATGGAGCTCCAGCCACGGTTGGCTCGCAAAAAGGGTTCACTGCATTTGTCAAGAAAGGACTAACTCATCTCAGTCTTGATCCAAGTAATTTAATTATATGCCACTGCATCATACACCAAGAAAGTCTCTGTGCACAGTCGTTGCGGCTCAACAATATAATGCCAACAGTAGTGCCATGCATACATTTTGTCAAAAGCAATAGCTTCTCGGCCTTTTGGCTAAGATCAAGTGCATTTTGTCAAAAGCAGAGGGTTTAACAGCCACCAGCTTAAGGAGTTACTGAATGATCTTGACTCTGAGTATGATGATCTTGCTCATCACTGTGAAGTGTGGTGGCTGAGCTGCAGGAACATGCTCATGAGGTTTTTTGTTTTGTTTTTTTAAAAAAACTGCATCTTCTTTATTTTGCATACCTTAATTTCAGAACAAAATAAGAAAATAAAAATACCACAATACACAACATCCAAACCTGATGTCAAACATGAGAAGGCTTGAGGCCCTTGTAACGTGTCTAAGGCAAAGACAGGAGAGGGGGAAAAACCACTAAACGTCACCAGAGGAAACCAGGTGGGCTGGGGCCACTCAGGGCTGCTGGGGAAACATGAAGACACTACACAGAGGACACAGGGTCTGCAGGTAGAAACTCCTAATCTCCTTCTTCCATGCGAGAGGCATCCGCATCACCCTCAAGAGGGGGGGTCGCATCAGGAACAGCGGCACTGGGTTCTTCTGCTGTCACTTCATCTTCGTCAATGCCCAGGCCGAGCTTGATCATGCGGTAGATGCGGTTGGAGTGGGTCTGGGGGTCCTCAAGTGAGAAGCCAGGAGAGAGCAGCGCAGTTTCAAACAGCAACACCAGAAGGCCCTGGACGGACTTGTCATTCTTGTCTGCTTCCGCCTTCTGCCACAGAGTCTCCACAATGGGTGGTTGGGGTTGATCTCCAGGTGCTTGTTGGCCATCATGTAGCCCATTGTTGAGTTATCCCGAAGTGCGTGGGCTTTCATGATATGCTCCACGTTAGCTGTCCAACCGTAAGTGCTAGTCACAGTGCAGCAGGGTGAAGACACAAGCCTATTGGAGACTGTCACCCTCTCAACCTTTTTATCCAAGATTTCTTTCATGACTTTGCAGAGGTTCTCAAACTTGGCCTTGCTCTCTTCCATTTTCTTTTTCTCCTCTTCATCCTCAGGTAGCTCCCGGCCCTCCTTGGTGACTGAGACGAAGCTTTTCCCATCAAACTCCTCGAGCTGCTGCACACAGTACTCATCAATAGGCTCTGTCACATATACTACTTCATTCAAATCCCCGCTTCTGCACTTGCTCCACAAAAGCAGAGTTGGCAACCTGCTCTTTGCTCTCACCAGTGATGTAGTAGATGAACTTCTGGGTCTCCATGCGAGAGACATACTCAGAAAGAGAAGTCATTTCATCTCCAGACTGGGAGGTGTGATAGAGCAGAAGCTCAGAAAGGCGTTGCTGATTAGTCAAGTCCTCATGGGTTCCAAGCTTTAGGTTTTCAGAGAATGCCTCATAGAATTTCTTACAGTTCTCCTTGTCTTCTGCCAGCTCAGAGAAGAGCTCAAGGCACTTCTTAACAATGTTTTTACGAATGACCTTCAAGATTTTGCTCTGCTGGAGCATTTCTCGGGAGATGTTCAAGGGCAGGTCCTCAAAGTCAACCACACCGCAGATGAAGTTGAGATACTCTGATATCAACTCATCGCAGCTATCCATTATGAACACACGGTGGACATGGAGTTTGATGTTGTTGTTCTTCTTCTTGTTCTCAAAGAGATCAAAGGGAGCCTGACGGGATGAAAAGCAGTGCCCTGAATTCCAACTGACCTTCTACAGAGAAGTGCTTGACTGCCAAGTGGTCTTCCCAGTCATTGGTAAGGCTCCTATAGAACTCTCCATATTCCTCCTGGGTGATGTCATCAGGGTTTCTGGTCCAAATGGGCTTGGTCTTGTTCAGTTCTTCATGATCAGTATACTTCTCTTTAATCTTCTTTGTTTTCTTTTTCTTATCCTTAGCACTATCATCCTCCTCATCTGAGCCCACATCTTCAACCTCGGGTTTCTCTTCATCATTTTTATCTTCCTCTTCTTTCTCCTCCTTCTCTTCTTCTGCTTCATCATCACTAATTTCTTTCTCTCGTTCCTTCTCCAAATAAAGGGTGATGAGATAACCTATGAACTGTGAGTGCTTCTTCACCATTTCTTTGACCTTCCTCTCCTCTCCTCGAAGTATTCTATCTGGTCTTCTTTAAGGTGGAGGATCACTTTGGTACCCCGGCCAATGGGCTCACTATGGTCAGCTCGCACAGTGAAGGAACCCCCAGCAGAAGACTCCCAGGCATACTGCTCATCGTCATTGTGCTTTGTGATCACAACCACTTTCTCTGCCACGAGGTAGGCAGAATAAAAGCCAACACCAAATTGTCCAGTCAATGAGATGTCTGCACCAGCCTGAAGAGCCTCCATAAATGTTTTTGTGCCGGACTTGGCAATTGTTCCCAGATTATTTATGAGATCAGCTTTGATCATGCCAATACCTGTGTCCACCAGAGTCAGGGTGCATTCCTGGGGGTTGGGGATGGTGTCAATTTTCATCTCTTTACCACTGTCCAGCTTGGAAGGGTCAGTCAGGCTCTCATAGAGTATCTTGCCCAAGGCAACGGAAGCGTTACTGATCAACTCCCGAAGAAAAATTTCCTTGTTGGAATAGAAAGTATTGATAATGAGAGACATGAGTTGGGCAATTTCTGCCTAGAAGGCAAAAGTCTCCACCACCTCCTCTCCATGGTGCACCACCTGCTTAGGCATCTTGAAGGTGAAGAGATCCAAGTACAGGCAGAGCAAGGACGGTATTTGGCTCATAAACCACAAGCGGTCTGTGTGGGGGTAACCCAAGAGTGCTCATGAGCTTTTACGAACTGTGGGGTGAAGTCAAGCAGTTCCTAGAGAGGAAGGGAAAGCCTGTCAGGGAACTCAATGATAGCAAGTGGCTGTGTGATTTGGCGTCCATGGTGGACATTACCACATCACTTCCAGAGCTGAACGTCAAGCTGCAGGGCCTCAACCAGCTTCTCCGCTCCCTGCTTTCAAACACGAAATCATCTGAAGCTAAATTAAGGCTGTGGAAAGGGCAACTCGAAAGGAATAACACAGTGCATTTCTCCACTCTGGAAGGACAAAACCTTCTACAACACTTGAATATGCTGGTGAATGTGTGAAACTAATTGAGGCGTTTAATGAATGAGTCAAGGACGTGAAAAGTAAACCAATGGAATTGAACATCTCTGCTACACCATTCAATGTGGAACCAGCTGATCTGTCTGATAACCTACAACACAAAGTCATTCAGCTGCAAAGCGATGATGAACTGAAAGCTAGATACAACCACCTCCCACTGCTTGAAGTCTATGACCATTATATAAGCAATGATGGATTTCCCACTTTGAAGAGACATGCACTGAAATATGCATCTGTGTTCAGAACAACTTACTGCTGCGAGCAGTTATTTTCAAAACTTACCATCGCAAAGAGTCCACTGCACTCCAGACTGACTTGACACAAACCTGGAAAAGCAGTTGCAAGTAGCAACATATCCATTCCAGCTAACATCACACGCCTCGCCAGAGAAAAGCAGTTCCAGCCATCACTTTAGGGATGAGTAAATTAAATGTATTACCAAATATAACAGGCTAATTTTTAAGTTGATAATTTTGTATGGCCCGAGAATGTTATAAATATCCAAAAGGCCCTGAGCAGAAAAAAAGTTTCCCACGCTTTGTTTAAAGGGTACTGTGAGCCTTGGCCAGATAGCTCATTTGGTTAGAGAATCGTCCCGATACACCAAGGTTGCAGGTTCAGTTCCCAGTCAGAGCACATACAAGAATCAACCAACATATGCATAAATAAGTGGAACAACAAATTGATGTTTCTCTCTCTTTCACTTTCTTCCTATGTCTCTCTCTAAAATTAACTAAAAGAAAAAAAAAAGATGGATTCAATTTTTAATAAAAGGTGTGGTATTGGGTGGGGGGACTGTGTGCCAATGCCAAGACAACAGCATCTTGGGGAGTGGAGCTTTTGGAGGGAATGGGGTCTGAGGGAGGCCTCCCTTCTCCTCACCCCTACCAGCAAAGCAGGTCCCAAAGCCGGTCATTTCTAACCCTGCAGTCTCTCTTAAATCCAGCTTCCTTTCTTCCAGTGTAATTACATGTTTCAAGTCCCCAGAATGTGGCACCTACAGTACAGATAACTGCCTCCTAATGGGCTTTTTCCCGTTAAGCTGATGGACATATATCTCTGCAAGACCCCTCTCCTGCTCTGGGACACTGAGGTTGCCCCTCACAAATGACAAAAGTGCAGGCTCCTTGGCTTGCATTCAGCTTTACCTGACATTAGACATGTTGGTACCTCTATGCTTCTGTATCAACACACAAATTTGTTATCTCATGTATATGATCTATATTTTCTCATCCCTGAATTATAATAAAACTAAAGGGAATCTAAATTTTCCATTTTGTTTTTGGAAATATTTGTACAGGGAGCTACGTATAGAATCTTTCAGAGAACCCATCTCAGCACCCAGTCCTGGAAAACAAAACTCGCTTCTTAAAAATAAACAGAGATAGAAAACCAACACACTCACTGACAGACACTCTAGTTCAAAAGAGGGCCCAACTGGTGGGCTCAAAGCAAAATGAACTAATAGACCCTTTTGAAATAGAATTAATAAAAGAAAAAAGAAAACCTTAGAAAATTTCAATCCATTTCTTGAAAATATACACAAGGATATTATTGCATCCATGGTGCTGAGGTAGGCACTTTTGAAGATGGAACAAATTAAGATCAGCAAAGATTATACAAAGATGAAAAGAACTTTTATTGAATTAAAAATTGCAATGGTGCGGCTGGTGTGGCTCAGTGGTTGAGCATAGACCCATATACCAAGAGGCTGCCAATTAGATTCCCGGTGAGGACACATGCCCAGGTTGTGAGCCTGATCCCAAGTGGGGAGCATGCAGGAGGCAGCCAATCAATGTTCTCTCTCATCGATGTTTCTATCTCTCTCTCCCTCTTCCTTCCTCTCTCTCTAAAATTAAATAAAGGACAAAAATTGCAATGAAGACTATAAGCTGAAAAATTAGGTACTGCAGAAATACAAAACAACCTCTGAGAATTCTACCAGAAGTCCTTAGTTAAAGACATGAAAATAAGCCCTGGCCGGTTTGGCTCAGCAGTTAGAGTGCCTGCCTGTGGTCCAGAGAGACCCGAGTTCGGTTCCCACTAAGGGCATGTACTTCAATTGCAGTTTGTCCCTGGCCCTGGTTGGGTCGTGCGGGTGGCAGCAACTCGATGTGTCCCTTTCACGTCGATGTTTCTCTCTCTCTCTCTTCCTCTCTCTCTCTCTCCTGCTCTATCTAAATAATGAAAAAATGTCCTCCAGTGAGGATTAAAAAAAAAAAAAAGACATGAAAATAAGAATTGATTTCTTTAAGTGAAAGAAAGATCTAGGGGACTCAATATGCACAGAGTGGGACCTCCAAAAGGGGGTAACTAAGCATATGAACTGGCAACAGTCAAACAGTAAATAAAATTCTCTGATCTGAAGCAGGATTTAAAATTTCAAAATCAATTAGGACTCACTAAGTCACCTGCGAAAGCATTGAAAGAAGACCGACACCCAGGCACATACAAGTGGAACACAAAGCTACTATGTGGGAACAAAAATCAGACTTCTCCTTTATGACTATAAATGCCAAAAACAGTTTTGATGGCAAAAATTATACTCCCTATAGCAAAATTTTATATTCAGCCAAGCTACTGTTTATGTGTAAAGTCGAGTAAAATACATTTCAGACATACAGGGTTTGTGAAATATTCTAGGAATGCACCTCCCCTATAAAATTACTAGGCAATAATCCAGTAGTCAGAATAATCATTTTCTTAGGAAGAGAAAAACCATGGTATATAAAAAAACCGACAATGAACAACAAAATGAGTATCATTTCTCATATTCTTTTAAAATATAATGCAAATGTCAAAAGAAATTGGTGAAAGTATGAGAAAAATTTAATTATATTAGTAAAATAATATTAGCTAAGAATTAAATTTAAGGTTTCAACAAAAATGTAGAAATTGCATGGAAAATGCAGAAAAAAAAATAAGTCATTTCTCATTTTAAAAATGGCATTGATGAGAGGCTGATGTATTCTTGCTACTGAAAGTAAATAAAATATATTTTTTAAATGTTCCAATTTACTAATGTAAAAATGAACAAAACAACATGCCTTATAGGAAAATATTTAAACAAGACCAATGTAAGCCTTACGCATTGCTAATGCCGAGGCTAGTGCCTGCCACCTGGTAGGCACCCAGGAAATATTTATCAAATGACTAAATGACTAAATGAATGAATGTGATGAGATTAAAGTTCAGCAATCTTAGTCACGAAAATAAATGTGTGGACCCTCACTCACTGCTGATGGGAATGTAAACTGGTGCAGCCACTATGGAAAACCATATAAAGGCACCTCAGAAAATTAAGAATAGCCCTGGCCGGTTTGGCTCAGCAGTAGAGCGTCAGCCCACAGACCAATGAATCACAGGGCTTGATTCCGGCCAAGGGCATGTACCTTGGTTGTGTGGTTTGTCCCCAGCCCTGGTCCATATCATGTGGGAGACAACCAGTTGATGTGTCTCTCTTATGTTGATGTTTCTCTCTCTCTCCTTTTCTCTCCCTTTCTCTCCCTCCCAGTCTATCTGAAGATAAATAAAAAAAAATCCTCAGGTAAGGATTAAAAAAACAACAACAAAAATTAAGAATAGAGTTACCATATGACCCAGCAATCCATCTTCTGGGTATCTACCTGAAAAAATTGGAAACATTTGTTCATAAAGACATATGCACCCCTATGTTCATTGCAGCATTATTCACAGGGGCCAAGACATGGAGACAACTGAAGTGTCCTTTGACAGAGGACTGGATAAAAATGTGGCACATATTTACAAAGGAATACTACTCGCCATAAGAAAAGATGAAATACTGTCATATGCAATAACATGAATGGACCTTGAGAATACAATGCTAAGCAAAATAAGTCAGACAGAAAAAGTTAAGAACCATATGATTTTACTCATGTGGAATATAAAACTGAAAGCAACAAATGAACAAACAAAACAATCAACAAAACTCATAGACCCAGACAACAGTATGGTGGCTACCAGAGAGAAAAGGGGCAGGGCATGGGTCGTAAAAGGCAAAAGGGTCAAATACATGGTGACGGATTTGACTTTGGGTGGTGGGCACACAATGCAATACACAGATGATGTATCATAAAACTGTACACTTGAAACCTATACAGTTTTATTAACCAATGGTCATCCCAATACATTTAATACACACACACACACACACACACAGAAAATAAATGTGAATGGACTTATTGCTCTTATTACAAGACACAGATTTTCTAATTTGATTAAAATGCAATTTATAAGAAATTCACTTAGAATAATATGCTAAAACATTGATAACGGAAGGGCAGGCACCGTGTAAAGGACTTCAAGGCACCAAAGAGATGAGAAAAAACTAAGTCTAGGCCTCTCATTGCAAAGTCTCTGACTAGTTCTGTTAGATTCAAATCCTCCATTTCTTCAACCTGGTTGTTAATTTTTACCCTGAGTTTTCCATCTTCAATTTTTTGCAGATCTGTACATTTGCTTGTCATTACTGCACCAGCAATTTATTGGTATATTTCTTTCTACTTTTAAATCAACCAAGTCTTGATATTTATAAAATCAAATATATATATATGAATATATATTCATGTTACCTTTGCCATCATCTTTACTGAAATTCATAACTAGGAAAACCTTTTCTTTCACACTTTAGATCAACAACTCTATTAAAAGTATAAAGATATCAGAATGTAAGAAAGGGAATAGGTACAAAGAGATACTGGCTGCGGTGGTGCCAAAGGCCATAACACTGCAACTCTGGTCGAAAGGATTCCTTCGTCCTTCTGAAGCATCGTTCCCAAGGAGGTAAAACATGAATCCTGGTATACAGAACTGGCTATATAACGAGAAGTTCTGTGCCAAACCTAAAAGGTTGTTTAGAGGAATTAAATGGCATCTATACTTGAAAACATGGCTATTACAGAATCACAGATGCTCACGTTGAAGGGAATCCTTTCAATCCAAAGACCCAAATGCACATATGAAAAATATTAGGCACAGAGGAATTATTTACCAAGGGTACACAACTGAAAATTCTAGATCATAATATTGCCAACTAACAGAACCTAGCAAGAGTACTCAATAAATACAATCAACTAGTAAATTATATAAAAAAAAAAATCATGGGGTAGTAAAGCTACAGAAGATGACTGATAATTCAATATGAACACTAAAAAAATAAATTTTGTCTCCTTAAATGAAGGTCTAATTGTGTGTGTGTGCATGCGCGCAAGCGTACATGTGCTTGCATACCTGTACTAATCTGGGATAAATGTGATGAAGACACAAATGAAGTGTTTTCAAAAGAAGGTCCGGAAAACCAAAAGTGAAGAAGAAAATGGACTCTGTTTGCCATCTTGTTCAAAACTGCAAAGTAGCCTAATGTGGAGACCTCCCCTTTGATAATCTGGGACCTTGTTTTCTGCCATCCCCCCTCCCCCCTTTCTACAGAGAAGAGGGAAAACTTGGGAAGTGTATGACTAACTTCTTTTATTCTAGTCTTGAGAGGAAAACAATTCTCTCATGGATTTACCTAGGTGCTAATCAGTCAGTTATCCAACTAATACATCATTCAGTTTCTATAGATCATACAATTCACCTAAAGTCACTGAAACCCCATGGAGCTTCTTTATCTATTTACCATTTTTCTATTTATTTATTTATTTACCTTGCTGTATTGAAAATAAATGCTTAAAAAGAACAGATTTATACTATAGTCATTATAAGGCAGATGGCTAAAATATATGGAGTTCTTACTCGCAGGCTCTATTTTAAGCCTCTTTGTATATATTATGTCATTTAACACTCATAACCACGCTATGAGGTAAGTGCTATTACTATCTCCATTTCTAAGATGAGAAACCTGAAGGGTTAAGGAAATCGTGGAGTATAAACAGGTAGAGCCAGGACAAAGCCAAGCATCTTGAAGCCACATGCTTCCGCCTCTACACTGCAGTGGCTCAGAGTCACCGCTCTAACCCTACACTTACCCAAGTGGAGGACATGAAGCTACCCTTGCAATTCTGTTCTCCCCATTTCTTCCCAACTTGAGTTTATTAACAGTGAAAACATTTCAGTAAATGCTAACAAATCAGTTCAGAATAGAAACATTTGTCTTGGTGCCTGCAGAGTCGAAATGCAGTTCTGCCCGGTTTTCTAGGCAGGATGGGTGAGATCCATCCCCCATCTTTCTAGACGACACTGCAGTCTTTACTTCCCATGAACCTGGTTCATCGGATAGAAGTAATACAAACAACACACATGAAACGAGCACATGGCCGTATCTTTGCATCCTCAGCTCAAGGGGCAGAACCCCTCGCTTGATAGGAATCATTCAGCATCTTATTCTAGCGAAAGGTACACGCAGAAAGAACCAGGCCTTTGTTGTTCCATGTTCTTTTACTTCAGAAGGCTGCACTGGGACCGCCTATAAAAATTTCCTGTGGGTCTTCCCCCCGCCCCAGATGGTAGTGTGAATAACATTTATTTAAATCTATCTTTGAATTTCAACCTTAACCCAGCCAATTATTTTTACAAGGCAGTTCTGGATCGTATCCAATGACTTAAATTACTTCCAAAGAAGTGTTAGGTGATGGATATTTTATATATGGTAGGGAAAAATATCTGATACAAGCTGGATTCAGTATTTCCTTTTGATAAACATACATGGTTAATATAACAGCGCTTTAAAAAAATGTACCTAAGACATATAGAAAGGACTAAATCCTGTGTGATGTCTGTTGATTTTCAAAGCATTCTGCATGCCTTTGTCCCAGCCAGATGGAATTATGTCATTCTTCGGTTGCGGCTTTGCCAACAGCATCATCACAAAGTTTGTAACGGCTCCAGGACACAGCCGCAGGGATGGCCGTGGACCTGTAGACACCATGGCCTCCTTTCTCAGAACTCCAAACTTCCAAAATGTGTTCTCCTGTCTTTCAACTGAATCTTCGTAAAAGTGTGAGTTTTGGGGGATCCGGGAAGTATGCTTATTCATAGTGCCATTTGAGATTAGTTATAGCAGACATGGGAAAGTTTCTCAAAATGTTTTGACTAGATTGGTCCTATTTTTGTTTCCGGATAAATTATACATTTGGAAAATAGTTCTTCAAACACATAAACTGTATTTAGCTCTTTTATTTATCTCTTTATTTTGTAAAAGTATAGTAGCGATGTTTCTTTTCAGTGTAATTAGCAATGTTCCACGTTTCATAGTTTAGTTGAAATCCTTTTAAAGACCTTACTCTAAAATTTTTCATTTCCAAGATGTAAAACTGTGACTTGCTGACTTCCTCCAGCTATAAAGAATTCAGAAATGGGATGAGGAACAATAGAGTGAGCTACCAGTGACAGTACCCCGCCCCCATCTGCGAGGGGATACGTTCCAAGACCCCAGTGGATATCTCAAACCCTATATATACTATGTCTTTTCCTGTACATATGATAAAGTTTAATTTATAAACAAGATACAGTAAGAGGTTAGCAACAATAACTAGTATAAAATAGGAAAACTATAACAATACACTGTAATAAAAGTTATGTGAATGTAGCCTGTCTCTCTCTAAATACCCTGTGGTGCGGTGCTCACCTTTGCACTGAAGACGTCTGGCATCTGAACTGCCGGCATCACTACTGCACTTGGAGGCTTTTGTTAAGGAAACGAAGGGCGACAAGCACCGCGATACCATGACAATCCATGTGATAACCCAGACAGCTACCAAGTGACTGACAGTGCGGATGCACGGGACAAAGGGACGGTTCACGTGCTGGGCAGGACAGAGAGGGATGGCATGAGATTTCATCAGGATACTAAACTTATCAATTGTTTACAACTTATGCATTTTCCATTCTGGTGGGTCACTGAAACGGCAGAAAGCAAAACTGTGGATAAGGGAGGGCTACCGTGCTCTGTTTTTCCTTTTTCAAAAATAGATCTTGGACTTAGAGACTATCGAGTCTGCCATGTAGTGGCGGATTCTGGAATAGACTCGACCCAGTCACTAACTGTATGACCTTGTGTAACTTACTTCAATGTTTCCTGCCTCAGTTTCCCCTTCTTTACCGAGGGGAAAATAACCCACCTGCCCTCAGGATGATGAGGAGGATCAAAGAAGCAAATGCAGGTAAAACATTTAGAATTGTGACTTAAACATTTTGTGGACACTGTATAACTATGAGTTGTTATTGTTAAAATTATTAAAAGAACATTTAGTTCTTCCTAATGCAATTCTACTGTAGCCTCCTTTTCTTAAAGGAGACGTAAACAGTAACCATTCTCATGTTTATGATAATTTTTGTAATCTAGGGCAGGGTCAAGAAACTAAGGCTCTGTGGACCAAATCCTACCACTGCCTGCTTTTGTAAGTAGTTTTGTAAATTAGTTTTATTAAACTCACTATATTTATTCATCTACCTATTGTCTGTGGCTACCTTTCCACTACAACAGCAAAGTTGAATATTGCAAAAGACTATATTACCTGGCCTTTTACAGAATATGTTTGCCAACACTTGATTTAGAGTAAAAAAAGGTTCCAATGTTTATTTTTGAAGGGTCAGTGAATGACGGGCTGGGAGAACATTGGAATTTAAACCCAAAGACCATTCTTTTTGCTGTCTCTGCTGCTGATTTCTGTGTGGATTCAAACAAGTCACATTAACATTCCACATCTCATGTTTGTCGTTCATAAAAATAAATAAAAATACACAGCCCTGGCCAGTGTGGCGTATTGGTTGAGAGTCATCCCGTGCAACAAGAAGTCTCATCGGTTCAGTTCCAGGCCAGGCAGGGCTCATGCCCAGGTTTCGGGCTCCATCCCCAGTGTGGGGCATGCAGGAGGCAGCCGGTTGATGTTTCTCGCTCTCCCTAAAATCAATTTTAAAAACATATTTAAAAAATACACCTACAAAGGTGCTTCCAATTTTCGACTTACATAATTAGTATAAGGATTAAGGATGGTAACACTCCTAAAGGTCTTGGTCAAATTTAAATTGCTAAGCAAATTTGGGCTATTCATCATTGACAAGGTTACCAAATCGGGTCCACTCATTCGCCTTCCTGATGAGAAAGCTTCTTGGTAGGTCTAACCGTGTCCTTCCCGGGCCGGTTCGGGGCCCAGTCCAGTGCTCCAGCCGCCTTCAGCTAGTAATGCATCGTTTCTTCCAATGCGAGTCGTTACAATAATGAATTTGGTTATGGGATACAGAGAACATACGATTACGTAACTCTTCTCTCTTCTCTCTGAAGGGTCGTCGTTAAAAAGCAGCGCTTTGCGGCCAGCGGCGTGGAAGCTGCGCACACAGCTCCAAGGGCCCCTCGCCAGGAGCCTCGCTCCATCTCCCACGCGCTCTCCCCCTCTGCTGTCCTGTGCTCACTCCCTGACGATTCTGCATGTTCGCCCCGGCGCTCCGAGGTGCGCACCTCCGTGTCTCTCCCAGGGCTGAGCTTGGACTTTTCCTGTCTCAGGTAGACTTCTGCCTTGTGTCTGATTCCACATTTATCACCCTTCCTGCCTTAATGGAAAAGAACACGTTCCACAATCGCTTTTTCTCTTTGTCTGGGAACTTCAGATCCAGACCCTTTCTGTTGCCCCAAACCAAGCTCCGAGAAGGAGAGTGTGTGGCCCAAGCACCGGTCTGCCTGTTTCTCCGCAGACCCCCCTCCCGCTCTCCTGGGCGTGCAGGGTGGTCACCTGTCTTTACTCTGGGTGTTACAGAGAGGGATCGACTCTGTTACGAACCTGAGATTTTAGAGAATGGAGAATTGTAGAGCTAAGCCCGGTAGATCAAGCCTGCGTTCTGTGTGACCTACGGTGGCAGGAACATTTGGGGACCCTCAAGATGAGGTGCAACAGGACAAAAATGTCCCACATGCAAACATTCTTTAGTAACTCTCCTATCTGAGCAGCTTTGTCACTTAGAAAGGCAGAGGGTATGTGTTCTTTGAATCTGTAGCAAGTAAAAAGTTTTTATTCTACATATGCTTACCAATTACGATTTTGACAGGTTATAAACATTACATTATTATTGTATCACAAACATTTGGTTTCATTCTTCCAACGAATGTGGTAATATACAGAACACTTGATTAATCATACACTAAGCACTAAAGAGTAAACAGCTCAGAAATATTTAAAATTCTGGGTAGGAAAGACATTTATTCCAACAGACATGCGTAATGCTTCCTTTACAAGACGTGTTATCGTGTTAGATCCTCTTATCTTATCTGATCAAACTCCTCAAGGTCAACATTTCAGAAGGGACTAGAGTTTCTGGCCAGAAAGAAACATCACCAGAGCTCTAATCTCAAAGAAAGATGGAAAAGTTTCAACTTTTTTTTTTGTAATGTGACACGTGGCAAAGAACTTTACACAGATACAATACAAACATGTAACACAAAACACAAATCTTTTCTACTCCCAACATCTTCAGTAGCTAAAGCTATTTACAATTCTGGCTAAACTGCTGAAGACTGTGACTGATAAACCCACCAGAAAGAAACAATGACATTTAGTTTTGTCCTGCTCTTATCTTTGAGTCACCCTGCCTGGAAGGGCATTCAGTAAATATCAGTAAATATCAATTTTGCATAGTAATTCAGAAAATGGGCGTTAGAGTCAGACAGCCCTGGATTTAAAACCTAATTCTGTCACTCACTGTAAGTGACCTTGGACATACAAAACTTGACCTGCATGTGTCTCTTTCCATATCTGTGAAATCAGGATCCTAGTACGGACCTCAGACATTGCTATTAGCCTTAAATGAGATACATGTACTTACAATGGAATATTATACAATTGTCAAAATAAATGAATTACAGCCATACTTGGTAATGTAAAACAATACTGGCGTTATAATATTAAATTAAAAAGGAAGGCCTAAAAGTAACATAGCATGCTATCTTTTAATAATGTTAAAAACAATTAAAATTAAAATATAATTTCCTATCAAAGGAAAGCCAGTTAAATAAAGAACATGGGGTTCAGGAACATGATTGCCTTAGGTGAGAAGAGCAGAGGTCGAACCAGGGCTGGAATCGTGTTAGGTGTACATGACTGTGACAGGCAGTTAGACAGACACAGGCAGAGCAAGGACAAGGGGCCAGGCACAGAAGGTCACCAAAAGCCCCAGGTGCCTAGCAAGAGCAAAACTATGAAAACAAAACCTCACCACCAGGGTAACCTTTCTTCCCCTAGCATATCTCTAGAGGGTCATGGGTTCTGACCTTTTCCTCCTTAGAGATAACAGTTGTATTGCCCTGGCCGGTTTGGCTCAGTGGTTGGCGCGTCGGCCTATGAACCAGAGAGTGCTGGGTTCGGTTCCCGCTAGGGGCATGTACCAAAGAAAAGATAACAGTTGTATTTCAGCTCCAGGCCCAGAAAAGCAGCAAAACCAGACAAGACCAACCAAGGAGGGCAGACCACCACCAAAAGGCTGTGAAAGAGCCCACCTGGAAAGCTGATGAATATTCTACGGAGACCCTCCCTTAAGATTCCCACCTGCAAGAGAGAGATCAATACCCTCAACACAAAAGGACCCAGCATGCTCTCCACCAGGGGTGCACGCCATGCCACTCCCCGACAGGCACCCCCTAAACTCTAAGGGACCCCAGGAAACTTGTAACCAGCGGAACAATGGGCAGTGGCCACTTGTCCTGGGTTAACCCCCTAAACCTGTCTCCGAGGCCCCCTTTTCTCTGACTACTTTGTGAGGCCCAGCCTTAGGCTCTCCCTTGCTTCTTCTGTGCCTTCCTCATTTCACTGTCCTGAGAGTATTTTTGCTGTGGTTAATACATTCTTGCTTGCTTTGCTGTGCTTTGTCTCTTGACTGAAATATTTCCTTCAAGAAGACAAGAACCGAGGCCTGCTCGTCCTGCCGGTAACGTGACCATCCACGTCTTACCTTTTGTTTGGGGGAGGAAAGTCCCTGAATGTATTATGTTATTTTAAAAATAGCTAAATAAATAAGACTGGGGTACAAGAGCAGTTAGTTTAATAAATGGTGACACTAAACACGTAAAAACGCTCTAAGAAAAAAATATCTTTGAAGAAAAGAAGTAAAATAGCAAAAAAGCATGTGATAGTCTCTGATACTTTTGAAATTAAAAGTCTATGATTATTTTCAGGCACTAAGAAGCATATGGTAAATAATGAATTAAGTGTAGTGAATATCCCCCTTATGGCTAGGAAGTGTTAGCAAATAACCAGGGCTTCTAGGAGCTCTCTCATGATCTGGAAGCCTAGAGGCTTCTCTCTGTCTGTCTTTCTGTCTCTGAAACTCTTACATTTCTTTCTAGGACCTAATTGAAAATGATGTTGATGACACCATACAAAGCCAAAGCATAAATGTCCTTTGGAGTCATCAGCAAAATAAATGTGGAACTGCTCACGTTTTTACCCACAATAATAGAGAATGTAAAAAAAAAAGTTGTTTTCAAATATCTATGTATGAGATATGTGGGTAGGAAGGTAGGTATATAAATATCTATAATAAGCTTCCTGTTGTTGTTTTAAATTATTAGATAACATCTTCGGGCTTATGTTAAGGTGGTTCTATCCCTTATGGATGCACCACAAAGAGCAGAAATAATCATTTACATATGCAGACTCATTATCATGTGAGGTAAGTACTAGCAGCATCCCATTTCACAGAGGAAGAAACCGAGGCACCAAGGGATCATACAAGAAACATGACCAAGGTTATACAACTGGCTGGGGCCAGTCCACTAAAGCTGCCACATACATACTACAGAGAGAGAAACTGTCTTTCCCAACATTCTGTCTCTAATGCCCAGGATGCTTTGTAAGGTACATGTCATTAAGTTCCAATCACACAGAAGGAAATGTCTGAAGATTCCATCTCCCCGCCACAGGGATCAGGGTAAGACGAGCAAAGATGAAAAACAAATCATCTGGAGATTAGATTTTAGGTTTTAGACAGGAAAACCCATTTGCCTGGCAAGAGGCTTTCATTTAACTTCCAATTTGGTCTTGTCGATTCGAGGGCAGAAGAGGAGGTTTCCTACCAGAACAATGTGTAGGCGTGCAGCGGAGACGGTTATTGGGAAGAGGGCGCTTTCTCCTGGACTCTGCCTGTGAGCGAGGTGACCCTGTCTGTCCGGCAGAGGGAAGGGGGGCCGGTGTGCCTCCGACTGAGTTCCCTGACAGGCCGCTGGAGGCCTGCAGGGCGGAAGGTGGACACGGAGAAAACCTGGTCCCAGAAGGCCTTGGGAAGACACAGGTGCTGGGTCCCAAGAGATTCTTTCCTTCTTGGTTTTCCCCTGTCTCCTCTTTAAGACCTTTCATGTCAGAAGGTTTCTTGCTACCAAATTCACATTCTACAACCCCTAAGCCTCAGGCTGACACCAGCCAGAGCCCGAATAATCAGCCTGCCTGACCAGAGAGTTGCAGTACAGGCCAACATGGGCAGGCAGGGAAAACATCTGAATTTTAAACTGCTTTTGAATAGATTTTGTGTAGACCATGGAAACAAATGGGGAAATGCTTCCTCTTCACGGACATACAGTGAACACACACCCAGCCGTGTTGCTAAGGTTGGCATTTGTCTCCGATGGAATATGCCTATCATGGAGAACCTCTTTTACTTCCTTTCTTCCCTCCATGAACGGTTGATTGTTTCCTATGTAAAAATGATGTTTCCCATTGTTAGCATTAACACTCTTCAGTTAGATCACATGCTCTTAGCATATCAATTTAGGGAAGCATTCTTAGCCATATTATTTATTGAACATTTAGGTCTGCCTTTCAAAGTTGTCCTCTTTAGTGTTTCCTGGTCTGCTTTTTCTTTTTTTCATCCTCACCCGAGGGACACTTTTTTATTTTTTTGTTCCGATAGAGTGGGAGGGAGAGAGAGGAAGAGAGAGAGAGAGAGAGAGAAACATCGACGTGAAAGGGACACATCGAGTGGCCACCAACCAGGGCCAGGGGACAAACTGCCACCTAGGTACACGCCCTTAGCGGGAACCGAACCCGGGTCTCTCTGGACCACAGGCCCTGCTGGTCTGCTTTTAATTTATCCAAGCCCTCCCCCCACAGGCCCCGCACCGCACCGCAGCAGCGCCCTCCTGCCCAGGGTGGACTCGATACGCCCAGAGTTCATCTTTGCACGCACAGGCGTTGGCCTGTAAGACATGTGGAGGGTGTCTATAAATCCAAGGAAACATTTAAGCGCACAGTGATACATAGATTCACGGGTATAATACTTTATGTACTTGATAAATATTTCATCCCTACCATAAAGAAAGCTTTTTATCAACTTTGATTGTTTTTTTATTACCTTAAAGTATTGCAGTTGCTTCTCGGCGTTCATTGTTCCTTCCTTTCCTTGTCTCAGACAGGAGTTGAAGATGAAAAGCTCTGTGTCTCTCAGCCACCCCTTCAGTTCCTTGATCCTGCCCTCCAGCTGCCTTACCAGGCTTCCGCTTTCTGGGGAGAGCAGGTCTCGCGGCCCCGCCCCGCTGTGCCCCGCTATTGTGTCCTGCATCTTCTCTCCCAGGGTTTTCTAATGCATCAAATTAAAAACAAACACAAAAGCAAAAAACACCCACAACAGTAAAAACATAGATTAGCTTAGGTACCCAAAACACATCACAATTTGGCTGGCGACAGGAACCCCCTGGAAGGTGTCCAGCCATACCTGCCACTTCATGACTAACCTTCAGTTCAGATGAGCTCAGGATTTGAATTCTTGAGCCATGTGTGTTGGTCTGACTACCACTAGAGGCTTAAGAAGACCTCATTCATTTACAGTTTCCTTGAACAGAAAGGAGATTTGACCCCAACGTTCACCATGGTCACTGATAAAAATCCATTTGAATTCTCATGATGGGAGTTTAGAGTAAAAAATTCTCTGCATAACATTTTCAGGAGATAGACGTCTGAGTTTAATCATGACATACACTAAAGAGGCCAGGAGAAGATTGTGCATGAAGAATTAAATTCCTTCTCTGTTTTGTTTAGTACAATTCTCCAAACCATATGACTGAGGGCTGTTAAGAAGGGGTAAACTTCTTGGAGCTGTTGTTCATTTTACCTGACTTGGAAATCATTCAACCCCACAATTTTTCCCATTTTGCATTTGTGGATGCCAGACTGTCCAATATACGTGTTAAAATGAGTCCCAATCCACTATGCTAGAAGCCTTCTTAGATTAACTATTATGTCATGAAGGTGTGGTCAGGGAGGGCTTTTATTGTTCTTGTGCAAAACACTCTCTTTGGAGAATCAGTAGGAGTTCATCTACAGTGATGAATTAAACCTAAAAAATAAGCTTTAAAACACAAATAAAATTAAGTCAACAAACATTCATCTGCTGTGTAGTGTTCTGTAAATAGCATCTTTAGGAGATAGTAACAGAAAAATAGCCCTTCTTGCCAGCACCCTTCTACTTTCGTGGTGCAAATATTGATAATTTGAAGACCCTCAGTGGAATCCAGATTTAGCTATTGTTTTTATGCTGTAACAAAAGTAGCAGCAGGAGGTGAAATCAATGCCCTTGGAGGGTAGGGTCACAAAAAAGAATTTATTGCCACTTTTTTGCTCTGGAACAGTTTGCAATCATAAATTCTTCATAAACAGAATACTTCAGAGAATGGTCCGTCTTCATAAATATACGACAGAGGACATCAATTTCATTTAATTCACAATTTGTGTCAGCACAGCAGATGCCAATGCCTGCCTTGATAGGGTTGTTTAATATGCAATTGAGACAGAGTAATATGCAGCACAGGGGACAAAATTTCACAGATTAAACTGTACGCACCACTGACATTTCATTCTAATGTATTTCCATTCCACACTGTTCACCTTAGATGAAAGTAATATTAAAAACCATATCCCTCTATTTTACTATTGTTAGAAGTTAAAATCCTTGTCTTTAAATTTTTTTTCACGCCAATTAAAATGTAATCATGCCAATTAAAGCGGCGTGCCTGGTGGTGTTCGTGTGGAGCAGGTTTTGTTCACCCGCCCTGCTCTCTCCCTAGCTCAGGACACAACTCGGCATGTTGTATCCAAATGATATTTTTATCGAAATGGCAACCGCTTTTAAGGTGTCCGACTCAGAAAAGGATAACTTCCATATCCTGTTTTGTGAATGTTGTGTTGATTTAAATTTTTTGTTGGGAAAGCAATATACATGCTATACTTCAAACAATTTTCAAAAAAAGAGTATTGTTAGTTATCAAATTAGAAACAGATATAGTTCTGTGTCTATATAAACAGACATCACGTTATCTATCAGGCACTTAAAGTTGCTGCCCTCGTTTGGTAAACAACTTTTGAGATGTCATACACTAACCACATTTCTCCTGCAGGAGATCAGCGAATTCTGCAGAATTTAGTAGGTTCCGATTTAAATCACCGTATTACAATGTGAAAGCCATTAATTACTATTAAAAAGTGATGCAACAATAGGTCAGAGTAGAAACTTTGAACGTTTTAAGTTACTTTACACCGCCGCAGAGTGTGGTGAATTCAGATGAGAAAGCAAGGATTAAACTTGCAGTGTTTTAATCACCTAGATTAAGCAGGGCAGCAACAGAGCCCTGGCGTTCCTCCAAGTCATCAAGGTGCATGGAGAGCTTTTTATTCAAAATATTTTTGGAGTATTATTTCTTTAAAAATTGAAGAAAAAAAAAAAAAAGGCAGGAAATGGAAGGCATGCAAAATTAGGCTCCATAACTGACACCACCCATACTTTGCTATTATAATTAATCATTTAAGTAATTGACAAATTTAGCTTACCCTTGATTTGAAGTGAAGGCAATTTAGGAGAGAAGTTGATGAAAAAATACAGTTTAACCTCTCTCTCTCAGCTGTCTTCCAACAAAAGGCCAGGACTGTCTCCCGCACAGTGCCATCCTGGTCTCTGGGTAACAGAATCTCGAGATTGCCTTTTTGCCAGATTCTTGCATCTCAGTCTTTGGCTGAGACCCAGCCCATCATTGCGTGAAATGAATTACATGAAACTTTTTTTTTTTTTTGGCTTTTGTTAAAAGCGAGCTAGAAATTGAGGCACAAACCAGAGACCAATTTAATTCTGCAATTCAGATTTGGGTCAAATTTGCATCTTTATTTTGGTGGCTCTGGTGTGACTTGAAAGCTGTAGTGGCAACTCCACTTGTCATGGGAAGGGTACAGTAAAGAGTTAAACAGTGGATGTCTCTAACATGTACCTTCAGAATAAATTCTATTAACAATCATTCGAGCATGACAGCCAGTGTATATCAGATATACTATATTATAGTTGACTTGGTGCATACCCATAATACATGGCATATTTTACTTACTTTTTTGTGTATTAAAGAACCAAAATTATTAAAATCTGAGAGGAGACAAGCTGAGAGTAGGAAAAAAAACCAACAGAAGAGGAAAAGCGGTGTTTTTCACCCATAATAGCATGAATAGCTTGCTTGAAATGTAGGTGGTGAATTGAAAGAGAGGGATATTTGTGCCTCAAATTAGAAATCAAACAGACAGAGTACTTCACTACACAAAAAATGTACACATAACCTACAAACAGTAATAAAAATGCAAATACCCCAAGCAGTTCCCATTTTTCATTAATTGAATCCACTTTTTCAAGGAGATCGTTTGGTAGTGAAACGCCACCTTTCTTCAAAGCTTCCACCTTACTAAGCAGCTCTGTCTTTTTCAGATCCCTGATGGACATTTCCACACTGTATCGCTGAAACAAGAAGAGAGGAAGACACATCGTTAGGGAGAGAGGTGTTCTTAAAAACCCTTTAAGTGCAGTGTTAGTGATGCTCATGGGTGTTAAAAGTTTTTGTTTCCAATCATATTTATGAGGCGACAAAATCTAAGTGACTTGAGTAGTGGAGGAATATTGCCGAAGATAGTTAAAACATATACATATGTTACTCACACATACACGAACATCCAAGGTATTCCATTTGGTTGACTAAGATTTATGTCTTTTTAAACTAAAGTTCACACACACATTTGATCTTTAATTTAAAATATTCCAAATAGGAAAATTCATGGTCTAAGGGGAGTTAATATTCAGTTAATTTCGGTCAACATTTGGCTCCAGCGTGCTGCCCATCTGTCATCTCTGCCCCCAAAGGTACAAATAAAATGATCCCTAAAGATTGTCTGACTTCCTCCTTATTCTGTAAGTTCTCTGAAGTCTCAGTTAGTTTTTTTTTTTCCTTCATTTTTCTTTTACTTAAAAACACTGTGTGGGCTTGGAGAAGAGGTACATAAAGAGAGGAAAAGAAAACCAGTGATTTAAGAGTGGTTACAAATCTATGCTTCCTTACTGAGTACTGTAAAATGTTCTCAAACATCACAACTGACTACAGAACCTTCTCCCCCACCGTACACTGCATTATAACACACTGCCTAGCGAGTCTCTCCTAAAAGATGTTTGCTACAGATAATATAGGTGCTACTTAACATAACAGTTACTATGGTGATTCTCTTCAAATAACTATTTGGATAACTTCATCGTTAGAAAGTCCTATATCATGAACAGCTATAAATGACTGGTTGTAGATGTTAAAAGTATACATAAAAACATCTCTAAGAAGAAAAACTAGATTTGGGTTAAAATATTAAACCTATTTTATAATTTTAACACATTTCTAAAATATAATGGTAATCCCCAAATCTCTTTCATCAAGGCAGAAAAGTCAGGTCACGAGGTTGCTGATAGTACTGCTCCACTTCCCTGAGCTAAGGTGAGCATTCGATCAGACGTGGTAAGAAAAGCTTCTGTCTGAGCACAGTAGCAAATGAACAAGTTCAAAACATGCCCGAGCACTTGGGTGATTTTATTTACCTTGAAAACATGATATTATGTAAGATCCCAACTTAAATACAATTGGAAACAGCTTAAAGAAAAAGAAGGTGTGAAATCTCTGTTTCGGTTAATCGATCCTCAGCAGTTGCATGCAAATGTTTGCATACTTTTAGTTTCATATTTTAATCTTTCGTTTGCACTAAACATGCACGTTATTTGTATTATGCAAACTTCCCCAAATGTTAGTCATTTGTGGATTGCAGAACAAAATTGTTTAAATAAGGTGGTTTAAAGCATTTCATAGTATTAACAAATGCTGAGCGAGGTGTCAGTCTCTAAAATTACATGAATATGAATGATGAAAAAAATGGAGCATCGCTTCAGAATTTGGCCTGTGATACACGGGGAATTCTGACTGCACCTTCTAGTGGCAGACAATTACCAGGACCACATTACTTGGACACTTAGAAAACACAATGTCCACTTGAGAATGCTCGACCCAACACAACAAGTGTTCTGCAAAACTACCTCCATGGTGTTTTATTTGTCAGTGATGACTGGAGGAGAGGGCCATCTGCTTCATGTAATCAGATACCCATCCAAAGATGAAGTTGCTGACAAAGATTTACATAGTTAATTTGATAAGACTTCTTTGGCCTAATACTGGGGGAACCAGCATTTCAGGCAGGCAGAAGAACCCTATTCATATTTAGCTTATGCCACATGCATCAGTGGGCGGAGGGAGGCCTCCGGCTGGGCCACCTGGGAGCAGCCTGGACCGGTTATCACATTCCCCTGTGCCAAGCTCATCCCCCACTCTCTACCCCAACTTTGAACGGCTCCTACACGGCAGATCAATCAAGAAAGAGAACAGTTTAGATGTGTCCCATAAACATGACAGTCTTGTAATAATAAAAATACAAAAAGCAATTAATTTCATTTTAGACATAAAATAATTTTCCCTGGGAAATGTGGTACAAGTAGTCACGGCAACAGCTATTATAAAAGGTTATTACCTTTTAAAAAGTGTCTTATGTATGCTCTCTGTCTTTGTCACCATGTAACCTACTGTACAAACAGCTTGATGAAAGACGGGATTGATGGACAATTGCCTTCAAACGATGAAAGCCAGGAGAATCCAGCTAATTGTTACACATACCGGTACACGTGTATGAAAGGTACTAGGATGTCATGTAATTTAAGGTGAAAATATTTAATATTTGAAGCATTCTGGGAGTTGAATCAGATATGATTTAGGGCCTTCAGCTGCATGTGTAATACTGCCCGCGGGGTTACGTGTTTGTCGATGCTGGTATGGTTTTGCTCTTCTATCTCTCTCATTTCGGAAATTCTAGGCAGGGAGAACCAACTGTCAGCTCTAGGAGTTCTTGGGCGTCCTGTCAAGTAGAGCTACTTTGTCCTGTGGTGAGAAGATAGTTTAATCTTCATATTAATTTCACCCACCGCAGCACGTGCGTGGAGGCTGCCCCACTGTGTCCTTAGTCTGTGGATGTTAGGACACAGACTCCTCCTCACCAGCCAGAATGAGAGGAGCAAAGTTAAAGTCAGATGGCTTTTCTCGAGTGCTAAGGTAAATAATATGCATCCTGTATTTAATTTCCCCATAGCACCTGCGGTGGACTTCTCTGTCTAGTCAGAGATAAAATATATTCTATTGAAAGGGCATATTTACATTATTAAGTGTATTTGCTTGGCCAATTCAATTTTGACTAATGAAGCCTCCTAATAGATATGCGAATGATCTAAATTAAAGACACAGGGCCACTCTTATTCTAAATGCCACTTCTGTGTAGATATAGAATGTATAAAGAAAACTTAAAAAAAAAAAAAAACAGTTAAAAATAACCACAAACACTAGCTCACTGTTGTAACTAAGTATTAAAGAAGTTTTTAGAAAATTCTTTCTCGGTACTTTTAAAAGCACAAATGCCAAAATTGAATTATAAAACAAAGCCAGCAAAAACAGGGATTTCTGAAGTAAATATAATTAGAAATGCATGAAGACTTGATTGAGATAACTTTTTTGACAGTTATGCTAAAGGCTTTTTTCCCTCTTAAAACCTTTTTTTTTGTTGTTAAAAATCACACCGAAAATTCTACCCAAATGGAGACTGGAACAATGCCTTGAAACAGTGTTAATTGTCACCATGGAAACCAGAAGAATAAGCCATTTTGAAACTGGTATAGAAGGCACACATTGAGCAACTCAAGCATTTTCCTGCCTCCCTCAATGTTAAAGAACAAGATGCCTTGTCACTGTGAGGTCAGAGAAAGAAAGCATCATGAAAGGGTTATAGATGCTCACTGTCTAGTAAATAAAAAAATAAAAAATAAACTACCTACAGCAAATGCTGGAAGACTCTACCCAGTGAATCTTTTTGAAATAGAAAGATCATCAAAAGATGGCCAGGACCGGGGGATAGATTCCACCTAAGCAAAACTTCAGGGCTATATTATGTGAACCTTGCCCCCAAAGCTCCCTGGGAATTCTGCTGTTGTAATAAAACTTCAGAAGAGGAAAGAAAAAAGGCAGCATGATGGAATTCAAAATAATGCTCTAAAAGCACACAGAGAGATTAAGACATCCATTGTAAGACTTTTGTATGGTGCTTCTGTTGGTTATGCTGAAAAGAGACCAGACATTGCTGAGCGGAGAGTGAAGTTTTGGCTACGAGAAACACAAGACTTTAACCAAAGAATTTTCTCCATTATTAGACTAGGGCTGTCAGATTCTGTGTCTTCGGGATTTGAGTATTTACATCTTATACTATATTTTAACTGGGCTTTCTGTAACTTTATATCAGGGAGAGTTAAAGCAGGGAAAGTGATCTAGTGATTAGAATGACAGATATAATAATAAAGATATTTGAATATCTTTCCCAGTACAAAGTAATACCACAAACACCTATATATTCAGCATAATCCACTTTCCCATAAACACATAAAAGATAGAGAGATAGGCAGACAGAGAAAATAAAATGTGTTTTGGTTTATCAACAAGAAAGCATATGCTAGGAACACACCATGCCCAAACTACTGGCAAAATCGTGTGTGAAAATATGTATTTTTGCACCAAAATGCAGGGATGTCTCTGTCTATGACTGATATTGTGTTTTCTAGCTAGTGTTTGCCCTCCTCATGTGAGGCTTCATGGTGGCCCCTCAGCAAGTCCATGCCTAATGCCATTCAGTGGGGAACAAAGAGTCTTTTTATATGAAAGTCCAGGATCCACAGCTCAGCTGTACATGCCGAGTGCAGGGATCTGCTAGAGGCCAGTGTCGCCTTTGCAGCAGCTCTTATCCTGCCCCCTTTTCAGAACACCAGCGTCCAGCACCTCACAAAGCATGTGATGTTTCACATGGAGCTAATATCACCCACACTTCGGGAAGGTGTTCAAGACTGAGGACGAGGGTTCAAGCCCAAGACAAATAACGGTCGTTATTTCTTGCAAACTCCTTGTGTTTTACCATTAGCGATTTATGGCGAATAATTGCACAGAGAAATTATAAAGACTCCTACAATTGTCCTTGTAAATTAATAATAGGCTTTCCTGATTGGGATAAATTTGCTGCTGAGCCTTTGGAAAAATTAAAAAGTGCAATGTCATTTAAAATTGCCAGAACTCGCACAGCAAATTACATCTGAGGTTAAGAATTGAGTTTTCCCCCATCTTCTAGCTTATTCCATTTGCATGATCTGGAAATCACATTACATTGGCCATGTATTGTTAATTGGACATAGATTGCATTATCTTTAATATAAATCAAACTACAAATATTAAAATGAATTGCAAATTCCCTAATAGAAGATCATAAAACAATCTTTCTAAAAGTATCTCCCATTAATAATTTAATTCCAATTATATCACTCAGAAAACTTAAGTAGGAAACCTGACAACTTATTTCTCCAATCATTTCTTTTACATAACAAATACCTAAGCCTTTTAAAATAAATACCCAGCACAAGCTTCATTGTTATAGAACGCAGATAAGAACACCAATAACTGCAAACTTCTGTGGCCAATTTCAGGTAAAATACTGCTTAAGAACACCAAGCCTCCCTGACTGTTCCTTCTCTACCCACATTAAGGGCAAGAAAAGAGTTTCCTGTAGAAAATATTTACGAAGTTTAAGAACTATTGTAATTGTACTCTTTAAAATTATAAAATTGGTTATTACTCCTTTATCTGTGTTTTAAAAGGTGCTGTAGCCCCTTGGATTTTTCTATAAAGTTGATATCTTTCCGAAGCCTTTGCATGGTCTTTAATGAGTTTATACTAAATATTTAATACTGTTTAGAGCATACCCACTCCTACCAAAAACAGTTATATTCCCAGCAGTCCCACTGTTTCAGGCAGAGGACTTGATTGATCCTCCTAGCCTGAATTGAGTAGAATGAAAAGAAGCAGTTGGAAAATAGCTGCAATCATTTAATGCAGATGACCTCTGACAGGCTCGCAGCTCTTCTATCTGAACAGAAATTTGCATGGGGTCTCTGTGCATAGGAACAATGTAACCTAAATGGTAGACAATCTTTATTCTAATGAAGTGGGTGTCAAGGTCAATGTAAAACTGCAATGATAAATGGTGCACCACTAGGCAAGAGAAGTTGCATGGGCATTGTAGTGCTTTCACATTAATTGAAGACTGAAATGCACTGCGTGAAAGGCACAAGCCTCCCTTTTCACCATAATGTGTTAATACGCCAGTGCAGAAATGATTTCTTCAAGATGCTTGCCTGTTGACATGTATCTTATTGCAAAGATAACGCAAAGATGGAATTATGATACAAAAACGGGCATTTTTAGAATTTAGCTTTTTCCTGGAATAGAATTACAAAAATCGAAGTAAAATTTCCCCAAACAACATCTTGACACCTAATGTAATTCCTTTGATCCCTTCTTCTTTTCTTCTTAGACCTGTCTTTAATTAGTTTCAACCAAGCAACCCTTTATGGAACTCTTCTCTGGGTACTTACATACTGAACTAACTGTAAAAAAGAACTGAGGAGAATCATTCAAATATTCTTTCCCCCCTCATTTCTAGGTTTTCTGCTTCGTCTGTAGTTAAGATCTTCAGGTATTGTCATGAAAAGCCTACGTTTGTGAAAGAAAATAACTATTTTCTAGTGTAAGAACTAAAGATTATAATACTGTCGTATGCCATTGCCAAAATGGACATTCTCACTATACAGCAATAATTACACAATTTCTTCAGTTGATCTAACAATTTTGTGGCAGTCAATATTTTTCATTATATAAAAATAAGGATAGTAAGCTGCTTAAAAAAAAAAACCCTGATCTACTTAAGCCTTGTAAAGGGGACATTGTTTGCTAATACATTCATTAGCAACCAACCATTTTAACTTCATCAATTAAACAGGAAATGGAGTTGCACACTTAGTTTCACAATTTGCTAAAATACTGATAAGAGCATATTACTAACCATTTGAGAACCATTTCCAGGCTCAAGGCATAATATGTTATAAACTCGATGCTTTTGTATGGCTGACATTTTTTTTATTCCAGTAGTCTCTGTGATATAACTACCTTTTCAAAACTAAGCTTCTTGCTACAAATAGACTTAATAACAGAATTACAGTTACACTAGTCATGGTCTGTAGGTATCTTGTCCTGTAATCTCGGTGACTAGAAGGCTATTAGTATGATTTACTATAAAATAAATGATATTGCTAGTTTGCAACTCTCATGTAAAAACAAACTGTCTCAAATAGAAATCAACATTCCTGAAATGGTGATTCAGAGAAAAAAATCTCAACACCAAGGAGGATAGTGAAAAAGAAAAAAAAAAGTTACTGATGAAACTGTTTAAAAAACTGTACAGCTTCATCTGTGTGTGATTTGTCAGGTCTGAAGCTTTGACGTGCCCAGGGGGCAGACCCCAGCGGGGAGTAGGCTGCCGAGCTAAATAGCTGTGAAAGAAGTCTTAATGTAGGATGGAATTCAAACTAACCTTGACATGACCTCAGGAAAAATATGCAAAAAGTAAAATGAATGCACTCTGCAAGATACATCCTAATTTTGTGGTGGAGCTGGTTAGTTTTACAAACATAACTGAGACTTTCAAAGAAAAATAGAAAAAAAAAAGGCTAGTAAAAGGGGAAAACTTTGGAATTCAGGCAAAAAATGTAAGCAGGCATGATGTGTTACTGTGAAGGCATGTGAACCATTTGGAAAGAATCCAAATAAAAACCCACACCGAACAATATTGTTGTCAGCCTGTCTATTCAGGAAAATTGTTTTTTTTAGGTTGAATATAAATGACACAAAGCCAAGATTACATCATTGCATTACAAAGTCTGTTGTGGCTTTTAGCCGAACAAGCCCCATGGATCTATTGGTTTAGGACAGTAATTCAGTAAGGAGGTTTTAATGTGTTATTTTTCCTCCAGTGTCAATAAAAAAAATAGAGGAATTTAAGCAGGAAATATCAAGGGTACTCTCTAGTCTATTTCTTGTTTTTGATCTGTATTTGATAAGCCAAACTCAAATGTTAGTTGATGCACTGAGTCTTGATTTGACTTTATTATAAATTTTGCCTGTTTTGAAGTGATCAGCTTAGGAGAAAGGCATTTGTTCTAACTCCCGGGCCAAGAACTGGCTAACTCATTGGATATATGGAAATTTTAATTGAGTGTCAACTTGTGTAAAAATTCAATCCTATTACCTTCTCAATGCAATTTTGTAGCAATACCAGTTATTTACTACACTACTAACCAGATTTTAAACATAATTAAATTGCTAAGAACATACACCCAAAATCTAATGACTTAAATCCCTACAGCAAAAATGTGAATTCCTGGATCCGATATATGTGCTTCTATTAGATTTTCATAAGCCTAAAGTGAGTAGAAGAATTCAATCATTTAAAAACATAGAAGTACAAAGATTTTTACTGAGAATCTGTTGGACAAATGTAAAGATCACTGCTTAATGGAAATGTTATGACAAGGGCTCCTTTTTTGTGTAGTCTTATTCAATATTTTTATTGATGACATATATAGGAAAAATATGTATACAGCATATTGATCGAATGTCAGCCTATACTAAAATCACTGATCAATAAAGAATAATATTTTAGCTCAAATCAGAAACTTGAATACCTACTGGTAGTAGTATGCTAGTATACTGGCTGAGGGGTAGGAGGAGCCCTGATTTGTAGTTTGCTGATTTCCCTGGTGTAAATACTGCCACCATAGCAGATTCCAAATTACCGAGAATCCAGGCTACCAATAGATGCTACTGCTGGCAAAATTCTTGAATATTTAGTAATAAGTTCTCAAAAGCCAGTACTGGCCAGCTCTAGCACCCCACTAACTAGATGCTAATGTAAAGGAGTTGAATTGAGCATAGATAAGTCATCTTCAATCTTTCATCTAACTACTGCTAGTGTCATGGGAAAAGACAACTATTTTCTTTACTAAAAGAAAAAAATAAATGTGATGATTACCAGCATTTGATCCCAGTGAAGGGAAAATAAGAGGAAGTAATATAGACTATGGAAGATAAGAGAACACAATTTCCATCTAAATGGGGCAACCACTACTCTGCTCTGCCAACTGTTTCCATGTGGAAATATGGAAACAGTTATTAACAGGGTTATTAACAGAGTTAATAACTGTTCCCTCTCCCCCCCAAAAAAATAAAAATACAAAAACTGCATAAAGAATGGAGGTGATGCCCGGCTGGTGTGGCTCAGTGGACTGAGAGGTCCTGGTTCGATTCCTGGTCAGGGCACATGCCCAGGTTGTAGGCTCAGTCCCTGGTGGGGGGACGTGTAGGGGGCAGCCAATCAATGTTTCTCTCTTACATCAGTGTTTCTATATATCTCTCTCCCTTCTTCTCTCTCTAAAAAATCAATAAAAACATATTTAAAAAAAAAAAAAGAATGGAGATGACTAGGCTTCAATTGTCTTTAGGTTCAATGACTCAACAGACAGTGAAAGGTAAATGTGTAAAAAAAGAAATATAATTTGGGGCTGGAATGAGACAAAAACAGGGTCAAAAACCAGAAAGGTAACAGGTAGATCAGCTTGACTATGGTTTACTAGTGCCACACCTACAGACCTGGTTCTTGTTGAGTTCCGTCTTTCAAGAGGGACCTAGACAAGGTATCAAATGTCCAAAGGAGAGCACTCAAGGAAGGGAAAGATTCAACACTTCTCCAAGGAACAAGCTCTCCAAGAACCTGGAGGTATTCAGTGAAGGGGTAAATAAGAGTTGAGGATTAGCAAAGAAAGGAAAGGATATGTTACAGACTTTAAATGTTAACAGGGTTTTTACATAGAAAATAATCTGTTTCATCGGAACTCAGAGGTCAGGCATGAGATCAAAGACTGAATAGAGGAATATAGCTTGGGCAAGAGTGAATTCCCATTCACCAGCAGTATTTAGGAGGGACCAGAAGTCCATCTAGTTGGGATAGTATATGGGTTAATGAGGCATTGAATGAGGATTGGCCTACAGGATAGTGTCTCAAGTTCTTCTGTTTTAGAAAGTTGAGATTCTTTGGGCCCACAGTCACCAGATCAACCACAACAATCACATTATTATGTATAAAAGAAATGCCAAGACCAAAAACTACTAAATTAAAAAGAAGCCATCTCCTGCTGGAACAAGACTCAGGTATAAGATTCTCATGCAGAGAAACCTAAGAGAACAACAATAGAGCAAAGACACAACCATATTAAAAGTAAACTATATAATCTAAACTCAAATAGGACACACAGAATGAAAAGCCAAGGTTAACTAAAAATCCTCAAATCATCTTTAATCTGGCCTACTTTAGAGAAATATTTCATTGAATTTGGGGTATTAAATGAAACCTTTTGGGTCCTTTTTTGATAAATATTTTATAGGAAACTTCCATGAAAGAGTGTATGTAATTCAGTCTGTATTTCAACAAGGTCTTTTATATAGATTCTTTTAAAAGATATAAACTTCACAAATGCCACTCTCAAAAATGTTCTTCCATCGTCATAGAACTTTCGCTCACAGATATCTAAGAAATGTGTTATAACTCTTCCTGCCAGCAGTGTGGGCTTAATGGCAATTTCTCCTCCATGCTATGCAACTTCATGGTTGTGCTGTATTATGTCAAAATCTGCACATCTCAATGGGTTTTCTGTGCATTCCAATGCACTTCAGTGACGATGTGGATCATTGCCATAATACATCATGACTGCTCTAATTACGGTTTCATTATGATGCACCATATCAGGGCTGTCGTAATGTCATGTCAGCACATAGTAAGAATAGTTATGCAATTATGTAATATCTGTTAGAGTATGCAATGTAGAATGGAAAAAAGAGACGAGGAGCAGCAATTAATGTAATGAAACTCAGTTTTAAAAGTTTCCAGTTTAAAAGTATAATTTCTTTTGTATTCCATCTCCCAAACTAAACAAATGCCTTCAAAAACATTTATTTTTGTTTACTTGGGCATTACTATAAAATTGAATGGATTTTTAAAAATAAAGCCAAATAAGAAGAGAAAAGGGAAGTCCTTGACTTTGGCTATTCTCCACATCACAAAAGAAGGAGATTCATCTACTATAAGCTACAAGAAATCCAGTAAAACCTTAAGTGTAGTAAATTAAAGCCCACTGAAGGCTCGCCATCATGCAAACTTCAAACATCACATTCTTCTATCTTCTTTGATCTCTTTGTAATCATAGAACTTCTTGCCTTACTACCTAAAATTCTATTGACCAGCTACATCTTAAAGAAACCAACTATGATAATGAACTAAAGCAGCAATTTTCAACCTGTGTACCACAAGAATTTTAAAAACATACCTGACTATTTAGACAGGGCACTGACCTCTTTTCCCTTAGGCTGTCAAATAAAAAAAATTACAACAGCCAACACAATAGCTGTCCATGTGAATGAATCAAAATTATACCTATGTTTTTGTCAGATCGGCAAAAAAATATATTTGTGTGTGTGCCGCAGAATTTTAGTAGTTTACGTGTACCGTGAGATGAAGGTTGAAAGTCACCAAGACAAAGCATAACACAATATTTACTTCCCTAAATTATGACCATAAATATTCACTTGCCTTTAGCCTCACTGCCAAAACACATCCAAATATCTACAAAAATAGAAATCTTGTTATTTGTCATAAATTTAAAGAATAAACTCTCAAAGAATGAGGGTTATGCCTTTTTTTGGTCAGCCATAGAGTAACTTGAATATTTGAGGCCTTCAGAAAACACTGAGTCAATGAATAGTTTCTCAAACTAACCGATACATGAACTGCTATTTGTTGTTTTGATAGACAACCATAGGAGAATTGATGTATAAAAGCTTACCTCATATCTCTATAGCTGAATTGCAGGACTGTTCAAGGCAAGTCGTTCTGATAGAAATGCTGATGAAGTCTAAACTATGGATGTATATGATTGTGCAGCAACAGCCATTTCATATGTAGATATATTTTTAGCATTAGGAGGCACCAAGTTTGTTTAAATCTAGACTTTTTTTTTACAATTGCAAGTAATGTTAATAGCACACTGTAAATGCTAAGGCTAAGTGTGCAATGTCAAAATAGATTGAATCTCTCTGAAAATTGAAAATTCAGGCTTTTCAAACGTAATCCAGATGTTTGGCTTTTATTCAGATTTCAAGAAAGAGGGAACTAATATGATATAAAATTCATACATGCATATTTCATTAGTGCCTTTTGTATCACTGAATTAAACATTCTGAAACGTGCTTTTCCCAAATCACATAGTTTTAACTCAAAGCAGTTGCCAAGATGTTGCGCACCTCCAAAATAATGCCAAATTAATTTCATAAGGAAGAGACTATATATGTCTTAAGTTAACTCGGTTGGCAGTGTTTCTTCAAAGAGAATACTTTGCTTGCTCTTTGAGGATGACAAGAAAAATGAGAGGTGGAGCACTGCAACCATTGTAGTTTATCAAAAAGATATCGCTGCGGAGCATGGTCACTGTGGAAATCTGTGCGATCCAGTGACCTGCATGAAGGCTGAAAGCACGGTCCCCCATGCTGTCATCATCAAAAACTACCTTTTCAAGGTCAGTGCAGCCCTGGCCGGTTTGGCTCAGCGGTTAGAGCGTCGGCCTGCAGTACAAAGAGACCCGGGTTCGGTTCCCGCTAAGGGCATGTATCTCGGTTGCAGTTTGTCCCCGGCCCTGGTTGGTCGTGCGGGTGGCAGCCATTCGATGTGTCCCTTCACATCGATGTTTCTCTCTCTCTCTCTCTCTTCCTCTCTCTCCCTCCCGCTCTATCTGAACAAAAAATGGAAAAGTGTCCTCGGGTGAGGATAAAAAAAAAAAAAAAAAAAATACAGAAAAAAGGTCAGTGCAAACGCACATGCCTCAGGGACAGTGGACTGCAGCACTGAGAAGCATATCTAGAACTCACCACGGGAGAGTGGGTGTTAGGACAGAGCCCATCAAAGCACTTCCAAGGTGGTCTGCTCCACAATGGAATTGCCATCAGACCTTCACGCATTCACATCACGACTTTTTCTTTGGGGGGTGTTTTTAACTTTTCAAAGGGTTTCACCTCTCTGACCTTAATAGATCCATAATGCCATGAGTTTTTCTTGGTAACAACCCAAATCCCTGTATAGTGAAGTATTTTATACCTTGGGCCACTTTTTGCAGCAAGGTCGGGGACCGTGTGTTGTTCTCCCTTCAGCTCGAACTCTTAGCACTATGGCTTAGAGGCAGAAGGTGGCTGGAAGATATTTATTCATTTGAATTCTCCCAAAAGAAAGACCAGGTGAGCGTGTATCAGCTATAGAAAGAGACGCCAGGTCGTGTCAGTACACAGCAATGAGTAGGATGTGACTGCCTTATTTGTCTTTGATTTTCATCCTCAGTGAAAATCACATTTGGCGAAAACATCAGTAGAGAAATATTACTCTCAATTTTGACATAGAAACTATGAACAAAGTTAATTGTGTTCCATGGCCAGGAATGGTTAACATAAGAAAAGCTTCTATAAAATGTATCAAAGAAAAGAGGAAGGTGACAGCCGCTCTTTAAATATTTAAGGACACCTTTTATGAGTTCAGTGTTTTCTCATAGTAATAACATCGGATCAGAATGCAAGAGGCTGGGTCCAATTTCCAACTCTAATACCAGGCTGCTAGCGACTTTGAAACCTTTCTGTTCTGCTTTCTCTCTCTCTCTCTCTCTCTTTTGTTTTTTTCCTTTGGGATCCATGTCCATATTTACCAGAGAAAGACTTTAAGAAAATAAACTTAAGAGATTTCAGGCTTTAAGCTTTAAGCACTATTTGTTGCTCCAGCCTCAGAAAGCTTGACTGTCATTTCAATGGATTGTTCTCTTTTTTGTTCTCCTACGGCAAGCCTGTAGGGGAAGTGAGATGATCACTTCTGTCTCACAGATTAAAAATTGATACATAGAAGCTAAGTGACTTGCCCAAGGTCAGTAAGATAGTGCAAAGACCCAGAAATGGAATTTTCAGGAGGAATTTCAGTTATTTTGCTGGGTCATGCTGTTCTTAATCTTTAGATATCAGTCCAGAAGTCTGAGGAAACTGGTGGTCCCAGGAGGATAATGTAAGATCAAGAAGGCCATTCGGCATGACTCGGGAGTGCTCCAAACACACTTAAAAACCCCACCCTTGTGGCTTCAGTGGCCAGACTCATTTTGGTGTAGACTCATCCTCCAATCCTCAGTAGATTTTTGATAGCTCAAGGTTGAGGGTAAAAGAGCTGATGGAGAGTTCTCCCCGACAGGGATACCAGTCACTCAGGAGAACAAAGGTCCACCGTTCAAAGAAGCTCTACAGTACAGGTGAAAAGTCATTAGTATACACTAAGACTATTAAAAGCAAGTCTGGATTATGATAACTGCTTTTGGAGCACATTTTTCAAGCTATGTAAAGGAGTTTGCTATAAGCATTCAAGAAAGTTTATTAGAAGAGATTCCATTAAAGAGAAACTGTGTGTGTGTGTGCGCGCGTGTGTGTGTGTGTGTTTCCAATCACAAGATTGATAAAGCAAGATAGAGGAAGGAGTAAAAATTTGGGGACCCAAAATGATGGGAATGCATAGACAGATGGAGAGAAAGTAATAAGTAAATAAAGAAAATTACAAAGGTTTAACCAGATGTGGGAAACCATATCTAGTTTATAGAAAGAAAATCACAAAAACTGCGTAAAAATAAAGTCTTGAAGAGGAGGAAGGGAATCACACCTAGACAGGTCTTCATCAGTTAATTAACGACTTCTCTAAAATAATGAAATGAGAAAATATCATAACGATGACTTAAAAATTTGCGTAAGGGCTGCAAAACTTCCCTAAGAGGAACTAAAGGAGGCAGAAGAACCAGGGTGTGGCCATTTAGCATAGCTCACAGCCAAAACAAGAATAACCCTTCAAGAAGTAGGTATTAAAATTTGGACTTTGTGGATTTTCCCTAAGCGTCAGGGAGTGGGAGTCCCTCCCCGTGTACCACCTTCCCTTTGACTGTCCCTGCTACCTTTGCCCTGCGGGTGGTTTGCTCATGATCTGAGGGGATTCATCTCATAGTTCTGTGGTCAGCCCATCTGCAAAATAGTGACAATGACATACTCAGCACTTGTTCCCACAGGTATTTTAATAAGTAATTAGATCATGTGTATACAAGATTTCTGATCTCTATGTAAGCAAACCATTAAAAAAAAAAGTCTTCAATTTTAAAACACTTGAATTTTGTAATAAAATTTTTGGTCCGTTACCCATTTGCAAGTAAGCCTTCAAATTTCCCATTTGTTTTTATTATCTGTCTTAGAAATAAGACATTGTGAAATAAGTAAAAGAAGAAAATAAGTCACATCTGAGTGGAACCACTAGAAGGGTAAATAATACATATGCATATAATACATTTTATATACACATATATTTTCACATCTTATAGAAAATCTATCAAGTAGGTGTTACTATTTTCTCTACCCTTAATAAAAGGAGAAAGGAACATGTGTGTATTACCCAGTAATACTAACAAGCGATGTCTCAAAACGTATACACACATAACCATTTAATCACTAAGTTTTATAAACATGGTGACAGAAAAGGATTCATGCTAAACATTTACATTTGCAAATCAATGAGATTGCCAAAATAAAATAAATAAAACTTTAAAAAATATCAAATGAAAATACATGCCTGGAATCAGCTTGCCCATTTTAAACTTCGCTTGCCTTGTTTACTAGCTGCGGGATTCCCTGCGCCTTAATTGCCCATCGGGGGATAATATTAATACTTCTTTCACAAGGTTGCCGAGAGGACTGAATGTGCCAATATTTGCAAAGATCCTGGAACCATTCCTTTTACGTAATAAGCATTATATACAAGTGTTTGTTCAAACTTGATCCAAATGTTGCGTGCTAAGAAAATAGGACCTTTGGCATAACTTTTCTCATCCCTTTTATGCCACTAGCTTGTATATTTATGTATATAACTTCCCTTCACTAACTAAAACACTGAAATGTAGGATTCACTGTTGGATAAAGAAAAACCTTGCCTTTTACCGACTTTCACTGAACACGTGGATAAAAGGTATTAGGATTTGTCATTGCTCTCCCTCCCCACTGTGTGTCTCCCTGATTTTGGTCAAGTTCTAGGAGCATGTCAAACTAATTCCCAGATCTGAGGGTTTTTTCCCCATATTGCATTCTTTTGGAGTATACCTATCTCCATTCTACTTATTTATATTCTATCTAGCAAGGCCCAATTCAAATCTCATTTCTTCTATGAACATGTTCTAAGAAGACCTGCAGTTATTTTCTTGTACGGCACAATGTGCTCTTTGCTATCATTTCATGTTGTTTGGGTTTTACTTTTCTAAATGAATTATAAAGTACTTAAGGAAAAAGAAAACCTTCCTTTTATTTCATTCTTTAGAGCCTACAGTAATACCTAACAAATGCTTATTGCCTCACCTTCATAGTCACTAACATCAGACAGAATCATTCTTTACTCTTCCTTACTTTTAAAGTAAAGGTTACGTCATTAGACCATTAATTCCTAATATAGGTATCAGGACATATGGGCCTACATCATTTAAAATATATAGGTGAGAAAAGAGAACTAAGGTAGGAAATGCCTTTGTGCTTAGGCACACAGAAAGTGATGCAGATTTCATAAACTATTAGTTGGGTTTCATACTAATTAGTGCAGTTTGCAAAAGGGAAAAGACTTGCAGTCAAGTGTTCCCCAAGCAAGTCTGAATCTACCTTTAACCAGATAGCTCTCCAGAGAAGTAGCCCCAGTAGGGAATTTGGAATTAGTGTGATTGCCTGTCACTAAGTCTCCCAGGGTAGACTTTCAATTCAAATGTAAGCCTGTTCCTCACCAAAATGCCCGAGAGACCTTCATGGTCTTTTCCTCGTAGACAGCCAAATGCCTTTAGCTGTATTTGCCGTGACATCCAATGTGACAACTCAAATACAAGCCAGTGAGGTACACATACCGCAACACCTGCAGAAGGTGAGAACGGGCTGTTCATATGCTATGAAACAACCCCTTTCGGGGGGAATAATAAGCAAATATATCTCTTCTATGCCATAAAAAAACTTGAGGAGCACCTGGTAATTCTGCCTGAAGAAAAAAGGTAGAAAAATTAAAATGTGTGGAAAAGAAGATGTCAAAAAGAAAGCTGAGCTTCCATGACAGATTTAGCAAGAGACACTTGAGAATTCAAATGAAGAGTCATCTACCACTGAATAAAACTAAAATGAAAAAGAAAGGGTCTAAGAAGGCTTATAAAATAATAATGTATTTAGAACTGCTACCTAAAATGTACCAAAAACAATTTGGCATTTAGAAATTACACACTTTTTTATGGTAGTCTTCCAAAAAAGTACATCTATGCATAAGTTTGTTTCTTTGCAATTGAATTCCTAAAATTCTGATTTTGCCAAATTGCTTATCGGCAAAGTCAATTACTAATAAGATCAATCTTGGATTTTTTCACCAGAGAACATTGACATGGAATGGACTGAGAGTCCCTTGGCCCATCCCCCCCACTCTACAGATGTAGAAAATGAAACTACCTGGGGAGAATCCAGCCCCTCGGTGCTCTAGCACATGGATTCGCAACCTTTTTGCCCTCATACGGGCCTTTAGGAAGTTCCAAAGTAAGATCAAAGAAAACGCAAAAGGGGATCTAGAGAATAAAATAACATAAAGAAACTGGGGCAGTGAGGTGAAGTCCACCCATGCTCTTCAAGAGACGTGACCATAAGGAGACCTGAGCTGCAGTGGCCTTTGTCCCTTCCCGAGGAAGCTGCCCGGCCAGTTAATCCTGCTGGTGCGCGTAGGAGAGTAGGGCTGAGTCCTGGTTAAACTTGAAGAGTGGGAGCCAAGCTTCTTTTTAAAAAATCCACTTCGATGTGTGTGTGTGTGTGTGTGTGTGTGTGTGTGTTTGTGTGTATGCATTTAAATATTTTAATTTTGTTTTTACTGCTTTAATTGCTTCTCAGATTTATAACTCATTTTTTAAGAGGGTCACTGTGAATTCATGTTTCAAACCAAACACAAACCGTAGGGTTCACAGAGCGATTTCGGAGCAGACAAGCCACCAGAGAAGCGCTAAGAACAGAGTAACAGCCAAAGTTGAAAGAAGTGTATTAGATCCACTTTCTGTTTCCCTTCAGGTCCCACAAGCACAATAGAGTGTAGGAGGCCACCTGGTGGTGAAATGAACCAATTAACCATCTATACTACACTGGAAAGCAAGCAAAACGGGCAGACTTTGAGTTGTTAACAAAAAAAAACACCAAACAAACAAAAGCAATCTGTGCCCTGGACAGTTTGGCCTACTGGTTAGAGTGTCAGCCCATGGACCAAAGAGTCGTGGGTTCGATTCCTGGCCAGCGGCATGTACCTGGGTTGCAGATTCTATCCCTGGCCCTGGGGTCGTGCAGGAGGCAGCCAATTGATGTGTCTCTCTCACTTCCATGTTTCTCTTCCTGCCCCCCTTCCATGCTATCTAAAAATTAATGGAAAAATATCCTTGGGTGAGGATTAACAAAAAAAAAATAAAAAAAAAAATTTAAAAAGCAACCTGAGAACTTTGGGCAAGAGAAAGTCAACAGGTTTTATTACAATACAACAGACATAAAACTGAATTGGAAAATCATTCAACTTCAAGTCTGTAGAATAACATATATTCCTGAAGTGTTGCCATAATAGTAATCATTTCTACCAGGGAGGGAATGGCAAACATTCTCTGTGAAGAGCCAGCTAGTATAAAGCTTAGGTGTGCAGGTCATATAGCCACTGTTGAAACTACTCATTGCTGCTATTATAGTATAAAAGCAGCCATAGACAATACATACATGAATGCTCCTGGCTGTGTTCCAATAAAGCTTTATTTAAAAAAACAGGCTATAGGCTGGATTTGCTCTTCGGGCATAGTTTGCCAACCTCTGGTTCTGTATTACACATTGAGCTCATACTATTTACCAAACACAGGGCGGAACCCCTTACATACATCACCTCATTGAATCCTAGCAACCTTTCAAGGTGGGCGTCACCCCCATTTCATAGGCTTGAGAACTCTAGCTTAAAAAGTTTAAATAAGTTGGTGGAAAATGTACTATGCTCACTCTGACCTAGAAATGCTTTATGTAGCGGTATGAGCATTTTTTTTTTCCTCCTCTGTGATTGCAGACCCGGGTTCTGACCCTCGCTCCCATCTCTCCTGCAGAAGCTGCTTTTGGTTTCCTTCCACGGAGACTTTGCTCCTGTTTCTCCACCTCACATTCCCCTGAAATGTTGTCTCTGACCATCTCTTTCTCTATCACTTCTTTTATGTTTGAAAACTTTGTCAGTTTTCATAACAACAGATGTAAGCAAGCATGAAAAAGGACAAGAGCAATGTATTAAAAATAGATAGCCACATATACAACAATAAGCCAAGGAAACTGTCACACTGTGTATGTTCCAAACGGAGTGCGAGCCAAAAGCATAATGCTCATTCATACATAAATAATATATTATGCATCCGCTGGGAGAAAAAGCAGCTCGTGCCTAAACGGGAAGATTTTTTGGTCCATTTTTATGTCATTTCCTTTTTATTTTTAAACTTTTTTTCCCCTAGGTATACACTGTAAGTCATACCATTTCAGACAAGCCACATTCCTCTTCCAAACCATCCATGAACTATTTTATTAACTTTTAATAAGAGAGAGCTGAAAAACCTGTTAAAGTCTCAAAACATATGGATTTACCAGCAGTCTTTCAATATTAGTATATTTTCTCCTAAAAAAGAAGATGGAAGTGGTTTCAGTTAGATGGAGTGTAGACAAAACTGAAATAAAGGATTTTAAAAAGACTTTTTCACTTGCAAAGAAAATCGTAAAACCTTGAGAAATGTGACTACATAGAAAACAGAAGAGGTCTAATTACAGAGCATGAATTTTGGCCGATCTGACAGTTAAACCTAACAGCAGAAGGGATTTACACTAGATACAAGAAGACTTTCAGGCAGGGAGAGTTGTTAAACATTTTAATGGGAGGTTGTGAATTCCCTCTGGAAAGATCTTGAATGGAGGATAAATTCTTTCCTATCTGGAATAGACAAAAAAGCAATCACTGAAAGAGAGTAAATGAAGTAAAGGTTTTTTCTAGGTCACCTGCAGTCCTGAAACTTCAGGTAAAATTCTCATTTCCCAGGGAAAGAAATAACTGTATGAAATCTCTAAGAAAGATTCACTTTGCACGATTTAGGAGAAAGCACTCCTTAAGCAAGTGATTCCATTCAGGAATTATTTATTGAGTGCCAAATATGACCAGCCCTGGAGAAACGTCCACCCCAGCAGGGCCTGGGTCTGAGCAGCAGCCTGGAAAATGGGGCGGGGACACAATTATTCACTTCAGTTAATTTTTTTAAAAAAATCTTTGAGCTCCAATCAGCTTTCTGGAACTGTTTCCTGAACTTGGTGAGCTCAAAAATCCCACAAGAGCTGGCTGTCACATGAGATTTCTGGCATTACTCATGGTATCCCTGGAAATTTTTGTAAATAAAAAGGCTTCAGGCAGTGTTTCCAATACTTTATTTCTTTTTCTAACCCAAATTTGGACGGACAGAGGCTCTTAAACTATCATCAAAATGCAGATTATAAAACGCTAGCCAAATTTGAGTTCTTTTGCTCTATTCCCATGGTGTAGAAAAAGAATTCAATGAGCTCGACTCGAGAGATTCATTTATACTTAAGTTTTAATGAACATGAGGATTTTTGTTCGTGGCTTATAAGAAAACCAGTGATTCACAGAGTCAGGTCTCTAGCGTCACCAGGCAGAAGAGAGTGAGGAAAAGAAGAGAAAAAAATGATCCGGAGAGGACAGTCCTTCATGCATATTTTCAAATCTCAGCATGTCCCAGCTGAGGAGGAAGGACAAAAGTCAATGGGAAGACAGTGAACCCAAAAGGTTATCAAGGTGGACACAAATCAGGCCAAAAAGTAAATTAATTTTTTTTGAGTCTAATTTTTTTTAGTCTAATTTTAAATGGGACACCTTTTAACCTTTTCTTAATTGCTTAAAATCATTAACACAATTCATCTCTAAGTTAAAAATATAAATAATTACATGTGAGGATTGTTTTGAGCAGTTATCGAGAGTAAAATTTTGTTAATGAAAGTGGAAGAAAGTTTCAAGATTTCAGCCTTCTCTTGATAGTATAGCAGTGAAATTTAATTTTTAGTTTTGGATTCTGAATTAGCTAACTATAGCTTCAGAAAAGTGAGTCAGACATTTAGACTCTCTCCCCCTCCACCCTCATCATGATGGACTTGAAGAGTCAGCCCACGTCCAAACCTCTGACTGTTTTCTCATCCCCTTCATTATTACATTTTTAGACACACACGTTTATTTGAAGTTAAACCTAATTTCCTACAACGAACGTGTCAATAAACTCTCCTGCTAACTATGGTACAAGAATAAATTGCTCTGATATACTTACCATTTTTAATGACTGTTCATGCCTACCTACATTTATTGCTCTGTACTTAGGTATCACATTTGAATCGTACGTGTATTCTCAGATGTATAAATAATTATGCTGGCATTGTCTGCAAAGTCACGAACAATCAGTGCACACTACAGTTTGAGACTAGTTGTAGGAGTTTGGCGATTAGTTGTCCATTTTTGTACCATTTGTTTCAGACCTGGACACCACTGTCCCCCCTCCCCACCCCTTCCTCTCCCGCCATCATTCTCTCTGTCAACATCAAGCTGGCCAAGTCTAAGTGCTCTGAGTATTAGGAACTGCCCTAACACACTTCGGTTTTTCAAAGAGAGAAATTTTTGTTTTGTTATTATATACACTATAAGAGGAGGCTACAAAGTTTTAGACTCAGTAACTACAGCATGAAAATAGGATTGTCTTCTTGAAGAAGTTATGAATTGATAGCACCGTTCAGATGAATAGAATTTAATTAATAGATTACTGAATAAGCCTTATGGGAAAAATGTTTCTCAACATGTACTGAGTTTCTATTTTGTGGCAGGTACTGTGCTAGGATCTCCTATAACAAAAACTATAACCATTCATTCTCAAATTTGGTCCACATAGTTCAAATCTATCATCATTATTAAAAACATACATGGCGTTAGTAAGAAAGAACTCCTGGCTGAATTACTCTTGAGGGAGACCCTCTCAGGGAAGCACCTGTGAGTATCAAAAGGGATGATGCTATTGTAAGGAAGGCAACAACATCCAATATGCCGAGATTTATAACTTACAAGTGAGCTACAGACTGAAACTTGGCAGGTAGAAGGAAGTTTATATAGTTATTTGTATATGTATGATTTAAATGTCTTGGAACTACAAGTGTATCTGGTCCAAGGAATCTTTCATTCAAATTCAATCCTGATGATAGATTAAAAAAAAAAAAATTAAACAGGTCAGTATTTTGTAGACATGTGCATGTATGTGTAAACACACAAATTTGTGTGCATAACTATGTTTATATGTGTACCTGTCCCACAGACTTCCTAGTTTTCATGATAAAATGAGATGGCAAGGTGAGTATCACAAATCACAAGTTTTCTTTATGCAAATGTCTATGAGCACATGAATCAACTACTTAGGAAAACAGCTGAAGTAGTAAATGCAGATGAGCTTCAGGGGTGTATAGATATCCTTCTGGAGAAAGGCTGCTGCTCTCTGGTCTGAGAAAGTTTGAAAGAAAAATTACAATCAGCCACAAAAGCAATAAGGGTATTAATCTGCTTGACTCTTCTCTAGCTTTAAAAAATGGAAAATGTGGCCCTGGCCAGTTATCTCAGTGGTTAGAGCGTCGGCCCATGGACCAGAGAGTCCTGGGTTAGGTTCCTGCTAAGGGCACGTACCTCGGCTGCAGTTTGTCCCCGGCCCCAGTTGGGGTTGTGTGTGGGGCAACCAGTTGAAGTGTCTCTCTCATATCAATGTTTCTCTCTCTCTCTTTCTCCCTCTCTCCCTCCCACTCTATCTGAAGATAAATGAAGAAAAAAAAATGTCCTCGGGTGAAGATAAAAAAAAAGAAAGTGTGTGTGTGTTTTGTCTCATGTAAATAAATCAAGGTTCAGCAGGAAGACCATTACCTTCCTCTCAGCTCAGCCCAGTGTGCCTCATTAGGGACACAGTGGAGCACAGGTGCCTCACTGAAGAATACATAAGCTTCACAAATGCCCACATTATTCACAATGTGCTTGGGGATGTCCTTATTTCTGAGAACAGTCCTTGCTTCCTTGAGAGGACCACAAAGTGTTCTTTCTGCAAATGATATTCCTCAAGAGCACCCCTCCACGGGGGCCCTTCCTTAGTAAACTCCCTTTGGCAATACCAGAGCCGTGAGGTTGAATCCCCAAGGGCAATGCTGCTTCCAGTGCGTATTCCCCCAGAACACAAATACTTTCACTCTGAGCTTTCCTGAATCTGCCAGAATAGAGGAGATTCCTGAGGCTCAAGATGGCAACCTTCCCCGGGTGCTGGGGTGCGGGAGAGAGTCTGGGCTGTCACAGAACAGCCGGGTGATCAGCTGCACCGCTAGCCCAGGTTCAGCCTGTTTCCTGTGCACATGTGCCATCTAAACACGCAGGACCTTCTCTTTTCTACCTTCGCAGCAGAAGCTCATGCAGAGGGAGGAAAGAGCATTCTTGCAAGGATTTCGCCTCTTTTAGAAAAGAGGGTATGAGCAGCATGTGAAAGTCTGGGTGCTAGAAACGGGTTCAAATCCTGATTTATTCACTCATTTCTTGTGGTAGTCACTGTGCAGCTCAATTGGCTGCCTCCTGCCCACCCCCTACTGGGGATCTGGCCCACAACCTGGGCACGTGTCCTGATCAGGAATCCAACTGGAGACCTCATAGTACATGGGTGGACACGCAGCCACTGAGCCACCCCGGCCTGGCCTGGCCAGTGATTTTGAGAGGAAATGACATGTTTATCTGTTAGGTAGAAGGTGTAACGGCCAGAGGGAAACCCCCAGAAGTCTCTTTCCTTTTTGCCACGCTGAAAGGATATTGAAGAGGGTGGCTGGTCCATTAGTCTGAGTCCTGGAGAAAGAACATGCCAAGCAAAGCCCATAGCCAACCTGTGATGGACATGTGTGTACGATAAATAAATATTTGTACCTTTACACCTTTGAGATTTGGGGATGGCTATCCCTAGCCTAACCTGACTAAGAAGTTAGTTCTATCTTTCCGGCTAGTCACTTATCTTCTCTGTGTTTCAGGCTCAGAGTCCGTTGAGACGGGGAAAGTAACCTATGGTCGTGGTGAATATTAAATAGGATAATGTGCACAGGACGCTGACAGAGTCCAACAGTAAGATCTGGCCAATGTTAGTTTTTTTCCTCCCTCTATCCTACTCTTATCTCATACCACACACACACTTGCACACACACACTTGCACACACTCACACACTTCTCTTTTTATACAATGATAAAGTGGGTAACATCTGTTCTTGGTTTCTTATCTGGATTTCTTCCCTCTATTCACTTCATTTTCCCTTCCCGTTGTCCTCCCATTTAAATTACATGTTAAAATTGACATTTACTTCAGTATCATTCTCCTAACCCCCCTATCAAATATCTGCATCTTTTTTTACCCCAAAGAAATAAATCCTAAGGATGGGGTTTAAGGCAATATGGCCATTTAGCAATAAAGACAGTTGAACGGAGGAATTCCCAATACTCCAAAAATGATGTCCCTTGGACAACAACAAATCTACCTCCCTTGAAAGTTAGACATAGCGCTCTGGCTGGTTTTGTTCAGTGGTTAGAGCGTCAGCCCAGGGACCAAAGAGTCTCAGGTTTGATTCCGGTCAAGGGCACGTACCTGGGTTGCAGTTTGGTCCCCGGACTGGTTGGGGTGATGCTGGAGGCAACTAATTGACGTGTCTCTCTCATATCAATGTTTCTCTCTCTCTCTCTTCCCGCCTCTCCTCCCTTCTTAATCTCCCACTCTGTCTGAAGATAAATGAAAAAAATATCTTCAGGTGAAGATTCAAAACAAAACAAAACATAAAGTTAGACATGGCAGTGGTGTGAGGACGAGAAGGTAGGAGGTTAATGAGTTTATTAGTGAAAGCACTATGGTTGAGCTCGCCCCAGGCTCACCGGCCTATTCTAAACAGGTACCGGGACTTCTTCTTCTTCTTCTTCTTTTTTTTTGGTACATGCTCCTAGCGGACACCAAACCAGGATACTTCAGTCCACAGGCCGATGCTTCAACCGCTGAACCAAATTGGCCAGGGCACTGGGCTTCTTTTGAAATAACTAAAACAGTATCTAGGTACCCTTCTAGCCCTACTTTTCTGCTTTAGAAATCTATGCATGAAATGCTAATAAGTTATAAAAACTAGAATGATTAATAAAGACAAAATATTTGGATGCAGTTGCACTTCCTTGTGGTTATCATTTTAATACCCAATGCCTTCCTGATGTACTTGCATGGGACATTAAACCTAACTGCATCCTTTTTACATCAAGACCTCTTTGTCATTGATAATGCTTGGTTTTTATCTTCAAACTTTCCCACTTAGAAAAACAACAACAAATAAACCCCAGTGTATAGCCTGGCTGTCTGTAAAGTTTAATCACACATCATATTTTTTTGGTCTAGCTTCAAACCAGATTAGCCCCACTATGAATATAACCGCTAAAGATAAGTAATTTAAAAATAGGAAATGCTAAAAAGTAGGTGAGGGACATTTCCATTAACTCACTGACCTGAAACACACACACAGTATCGAGCAGCTCAGGAGCCAAAGGTGGCAGCGAACCGAACGCCGGTTCTCACAAGGAATGTGAATGTTCCTCTAATTTATTTTATAAAACCAGAAGGAAATTTACAAATATGCGGGGTTAAGGCCAGATCTCTCAGCTCAACGTAGGAGGAAATGCTGCATATTCCCATCTAATTAAGCAAAAAGTCACTTTGCAAAAGTTAAAGGCTGAAATGTTTGCAATTTAATCCAAAATTTTATTAGCAAACTCTAACGATTATCCTGATTGCAATTAAAAGCTCCCAAACAGGTCAACTCATTTAGGTGCTATCTGTAATCATTTGGTTTTTAACATGATGGTTATTACTTATTACCCTGAAACCAAGCAGCGCAATGAGATATTGATTACTTTTAACCTTTAGATCCAAGGATTCAGGAAAGGTCAGAGGAGGGGAACACTCTTCCTTGGCTGGTGAACGTATAGCCTTCAGGAGAATTCAAATGATTCCCATTGGTCAAATAGATCCAAGATTAGTTTATTCTCTGGGCTGACAAGAAATGATGATGCTTTTAAAAATAACACCCAGCACGTATTTAGTGAAGTGTTACATTTATATAACCAATGGCCTCAAGATGTGCTTCACATCTCAGCAAATCTCAGGCTGTTAACCCTTTACCAAGGGAGCATCGTAGATAGAATGAGATATGAAATATAGTAGCTTCCATTGGAATAAACTCATCTCATTCAAGTAAGTTCTCTCCTAGATTCCAAAAGACTGAACACAATCACTGGTTCCCTGTTGGCCACTAGCATTTCTTTTGGTTTTCTTTTTCCATGACAACATTTAGAAATATTTTTCACATTTGTGCCACTGAAAAGCAATGAGTTCTAGGTAGGGTCCGGCAGAATTACGGGCAAGGGAAACATAACTATTATGTGTTAGATTAATTTGCAGAACACTTGGCATCATTATTGCCAAGTCGTCAAATTGTTCCAAGTTGTTCCGGAAGGTTGTTATTAATAGTATGTTTTCTGAGGAAAGTTCTGTCTACTTTTGGAACTGCATTTCTGTTGCCAAGGAAACTCCTTTAAGCACAGTTTTCTAGGAGCACACTGCTGCTTTTGTTTGCCCGTGTCCTATTCATATCATCTAAGTAAGCGTTTTACATGCCCCAGCTTCCCAAATGTGGAAGTTTTAGCCTATTTAAGTTGCTTTTTCAAACACAGTTAATGCTTGCTATGATTTCCCACTCCCCTTCTCCCCCCTCCTCTCTCCCCATCTCATCCAAAGCCCCTCTCCCCGCCTCCTTCCTTCTCCCAGCTCTTACTATTCAAGATTTATTTGCTTAAAACAGTTGCATTAGGGGAGAGAGTTTTCACAAGTTTTGGATACATCAACTTCAATTTGAATAATAATTCCATAGGTTGCAGCGGTAGTCCTCCAAGTGTTAATTGTCTTTTCACTCTAAAATTAATGTAGTCATTTCCTCCTGACTCCTCTACCCCATTTATTGAAGTGCCGAGGAAAACATGTCATTGAGTCCGGAGCCAGCCCTGTTGTTGTGAGGAAGCGTGGTCACATGGCCCATCCCTGCCAAAAGGAGGGCCCTGAGAAAAGGTGACAAAGACAGTGATTTCCTGTCAGCAAAGAGTACGACAGGGCTGTCTAGAAGTGATGCAAATGAGGGGAACTTTCCCCACGGCCTGTTTGATCCGCTGCAGGCCAGAGCAGGCCGGCCAGGGAGGGAGAGCAGCGGGGATAATGCGGCAGAGGCAGCCCGAGAGCCAGCGCACCTCCGGACAGTAGCTGACCGCGGAGACACGCAGGCCGGCGGGCCTCGTCCTGGCCCCGCTGCACCCGGAGCCAACGCGGCGCACTCCTCTCTTAACGGCCTTTTTCAAAAAAGTGACTCAAATCGGAATTATAGGCTCCAGCACGAACAATGTTTTATATATCGTTCAGAAACCATACCCAGCTCCTTTTTCCTCTAAATATTTAAAAGAAAAAATATATATTCAAATATTCATAGCAAGCACGGATTCATCAAAGCTCAAATGAATATGACGGGTAATCTAAGGACTTTGGGAACTTGAATAAAAATGGGACAACAAACTCATTTCTAGGCAGCAGTGGAGACAGCCTAGGGTTTCCCGTTCTGCTTTAAAAATGACTAGATAATATTATTTGAAATATTATAATGATTTAAAGCATATTCTTCTTATCTTAATGGAGTTTTAATCTAACATACAATTAGGCTCTACAATTAATCTACTGAGAAGAGGTAAAAAATTATTATTAGGTTCTTGTGCCTGATATATCTGGTACGTTTTTACCTTGACTGCTTTGATAACTAGTAATTTCCTTCATTTTGGATAATCAAGGTAGGGGATTTTGGTACAGATTTCCAACATAAGGCCTAATTAACAGAATTTAATTTTTTTTTGATGTGTACTTCTACTCTACATACCAATAGGTGAAATTATTTTTTAAAAAGTTAATGGATTTTCTCCTATTTTAAGTCTAGCTACTGTGGCTTGGACTATGAACAAGCCTAGTGTTATATTTTTAGGAGCGCAAGTTCAGTCATAAAGGTATCAAGCCACATCTGAAATTATTTAGATCAAGCTGGGCCAGAACAAAATAAAAAGAACTATTATAGAGGGTTGAAATTTGTGGATTTATAAAATATAGGGATAGCATGATTAATCTGTTTTCTATGATTGGCTCATAGCTATGACAACATTATTTTGGCATCAAGAGTTATAAAATAACAAGTCAACTGGATCACATTTTTCTTCTCTTACACTACATTTCTTATTCCCCAGAATTTCTAACCCTATTCCTTGCACAAGTTTCTTTTTAAAGTCGTAATGCTTGTTTTTAAATACACACTCAAATTCTCCAAAGTACCATTTTCTCCTTTAAAACTTACCCCTTTCTCATTTTTTTCCTGAAACAATTCTTTTCATCGTTTATATTCTTTTTATTTGTTTGTGTTTGTGTTTTAGTGTTTTCTTATCTATTCATTCATCTACCCATGATTTTAATTTATTTCTCTACCCTTTTTTGTTTGGTTAACTCTGTATTGATTAATTTTAACTGCTCTCCTTTTTCTTCAATGCTTATATTTCTCTCTCACTTTACTAATATCCTCTTCTTTTCCAATATATAATACTGATATTCTCTTTTATTAATTCCACCTGGCTAAACTATCACCAAGCGGAGCAACCTTTGGGTGAGCACTGTGCTCAAAGGCTCTATACACATTACCTGGCAACAGTCAGAGAAAAAGAATTAGTTTGCTTGTTAGAAGAATTATGTTTAGAAATTTACTTGTAAGAACTACCGTGGTTAGACATTTCTCTACTGTACCACTCTAACCCCTTATATAAAAAATACTAAAAGAAAATGTTTTCATATCTAAGTGTCAAAATAAACTTAATTTCTTCAAAGAAAGTGTGACTTTTTTCCTTGTGGAAAATGAATATTTCGCAATTGAGCATATTTCCCTCATTGTTTCCACTACCAGAAAACCCAGGATAAAATGTTGGGTCTTCTTTAGTAACCATATAGAACCTTACAGTGTATGTCCTACATATTGACTCCTCACAGAAACAGACTAATCTTTGTATATTTTTCCCAGTTTTAATTTATATGTATACTTTAAAATATTTGCATTACTTTCCTGTGAATTCTCATAGACAACCTCAAATCCACAGCAGAGTAAATATGTAATTAATCTATACAGAGCACTGTATCATGCAAAATGAGTGTTTCTTTTCCCTTTGCACACAGGACATATTTATATAATACTGATACCAATGGAGAAAGAGAGAGGATATTTGCATTTTTCCCATAAAAGCAGAACTATATGACTAACTAATCCTCAAAATTAAATATAAAATCTTCGGTATAAATTCCTTGAAAGTATGCAGGTCTTAGTTAAAGTGGCTACTAATTTCATATTATTTTTAAGCTGGAAGGGTTATTTTTAACCCCTTAAAAATCATATAATCCAATATTTTATTGATGAGGAACAGCTAAGCCATTCACTCAAGAAACAAATTTATAAATACGGTGTTTTAGTGAGCTTCATACTATCTGGAAACAGCCCTTGTTCAACTATCACAATAATCACCAGACTGCAACTTGAAAATTTGGCCCTTGAAGTTAACCCTTGGACTCTGGAACCCCACACCCATCCAGGATCGCTAGGGGTACTGTCATCTGTGCTCTGCAGATGACAGAACAGGCGGTGCTGGGTGGCAAGGTGAGGGCCCTGACCGGGCACGCCTTGAAGCAGTGAGTCAGCTGTGTCTGTGGCGGAGGACGCGGCGGCAGCAGCCACCGCCTGAAGAGATGCTTCCAGGACACTCCGTTTATAAAATGTACAGGATGGGGGAGGAGGTGTCTAGAGCTTCCCTGAGCCCCAGAAAAATGCCACCTTTGATCTGTAGAAAGGAAAAAAAAAATGGAGCTTTTCCTTTGCAAGTGGGTTTTAAATATTTCTCCATTAATAGTTAATGCACATCAAGACCAGCAGAGTGACAGATCCCTGTGATTGCGAATTCTGGCTTCGTAAGTCTAGTACAAATAGGAGCTGAACTTTCAAAACCACGGTGGTTACTTTTCACAAATTAAATTGTCCTACTTAAAAAGGTAAGAAGGAAAAAAAAAAAGTGAGGGAATGGGAACAAATTCTCTTTTGAGGTGATTTTTAGGTTGAGGAAGAAAAAAATGAAATATTTCCCAGGCTGACAATACTGCCAATATTTATTAAAAATAGGTACGGTAGGTCCCGATTTGGAGGTTGGGCAAGACAGAGAAGGGGGAAGGAAAGATATTGGGAGTAAGGCTCACTGTCTCTAAAGAAGAAACTATATTTAAGGGAATGGTTAATTAAAAAAAAATTTTTTTTTCTGTTTTGATTTTTTTTAGAGAGAGAGGGGAGGGAAGAAGGAGAGAGACGTAGAAACATGGATGAGGAGACATCGACGTCCGCCTCCTGCATGCCCCTCACTGGGGATCAGGTCCGCAACCTGGGCAAGTGCCCTGACCGGGAATCGAACCGGTGACCTCTTGCTGCATTGGGTTGACGCTCAACCACTGAGCCACACCAGCCGGGTAGAAGTGGTTAATTTTTAATAAGAATTAGGTTGCTCTTAGCACCCTGCAGTGTTAAATTAGTTAGAAAGAAAATGGTCTTAAATTTCTAACAATCTGAAAATAACAAAAAACGGTTTAAACAAATAAACACACAAAAACACTTTACAGCCCACTGTAATATTAAGGTTCAAAATTATGTCAGTTTGTATGAGTGTGTTCTTTGCTGGTTTAATCCATTTCTTTTCCTGTATAAGTTCCTTGGATAGCCAGCTAGTTTGGGGTAACCAAGACCTTGCAACAGGCGCCCCACTCAGGAGTTCTGCTGAATGAATAGTCGGGGTATTTGCCTGTAGTTCCGTATCTAGGAGTTAAGGTCAGATGATTTTCTAGCAGAGACCAGAATATGAAACAAACAGGTAAAGTCAGGAAGTTAGTATCTAAAGTCAAGGAGGTAGCGCCTAAAAATCTTTACTGTCACCGAGCAGCGTCTCACTATATTTTCTCTAACCCAACATTTCCAAATGTGGACCTGGAGGATCAGCCTAGGACTGTGCAATGAATGCACAATGTACCAGGTGCTTTCCTCAACAACACAGAGAAGACAAGTGCAAGGCATTGTCCCTGCTGTTACATCAGTGTTTCAAGAAATGAAGATGAGGTAGACAGGTTGAGAGGGACTGAAAATGCTGTAAAATGGGTTGGGTGTCCTGTTGAGTTGACACAATGTTGGGGAAAATAAATAGCAAAGGTCCAGTAGCAAAAGGGATAGTCCCACAAACTAACAAAAATGTGTTTTATCCCACATGTCAGTGGTGCTCTTGATGAGAAAGGTTACTAAGGCACTGGCAGCTTTCAGAGCCAAAAAGTGTGAAGATTAAAACTGATTAAGGTGGTCCCAGTGGTACTGAGGGCTGGGAAGGCCTGGGGACCAAGGGAAAGCTGGGCTCTTTCAGGAGTCTCCGTGATCAACAGGCTCCAGCCTCCCGCCCCCATGGCATCGGTTCAGTGAAATCCTGAAGAAGCAGCTTACAACAGAGGAATGGGACACGGAAATGGGAATTCTTGGCAACTACCTGAAATTAATTCTCCTTCATCAGCTTTTCTAATTCAGAAGCCACCCCAAGTTCTAAATTACTCCTCAGTCTATCTCCTCAGGATTGATTTGGAAGTTTCCAAACCTCTGGAATAATATACAGAGAAACTCGACAAACCTGTAGCACCTACCCTTGGTTTCTAACTCAGTCTTTTAATATTGCTTATAAGCCAAATGCAAAGTGAGTGCTAATCTGATAAACAGATACTTTGAACACCTAAAAGCAAAAAAAAAAAAAGATGACAAGACATGAGTCACAAATCAAGAAACCCAGAAGAAAAACGTTCGGAAAAATACTACAACCCAGAAGTATTGAGGGGGCGTTAAAATGGCCTTCGATATGTCAGAATGAGACTTCTCAGGCAGAGAGCCCTTACAAGGAAACCACAAGAAAAAGAAGACTGTATTTTTTGTTCAGTGGTTTCCTATTAATTGTGATGTAAATTATATGGATGTGATTTTGACAAAGAATAGCACTGTTTCTGAAAAAATAGCGGTTTATGTGCAAAATACAAAATGCATCAGGAAGAAAAAAGTTTTTTGGCAGCATGCGTGTAATAAAATCTGAGATAACAGCTTACGATTAGGTAATTTTTGTATTCTTTTTTCCAGTGTGGCTCAATTTTTAATCTTAAGCCTTAGGAATCAAACAAATATTTTGTATCACAAATTAATATAGATTTATAGGCATTTTTCATATGTAATTCTTGACCCTGACATAAAATGTAAAATCACCTAGCTCTGTTCACATCAGGTTGAGATTGTTTCTCTAACCATGTGTTATGCCAGAAGATATATTCCTAGTCTGTTGTTAATATGGACAGCCACCCATACAGGAAACAGCTAATAGTCAACAAACTCGATTCACGTTAGACAGAATTCCTTTTTTTATTCTCTAGACTGTGATCCTGGAATGAGCTTTATGGTGGGTCTTATGTTCGTACACCAATGAGCAGCAGGCCGAGGCTTCAACAGAAGAGGTCGTGTTCTGATATTAGAATACTGGCACACATTAGACATTTATATGTTTTTATTGTTGTTGTCATGATTTTTAAAAATCTTTATTGTTGGAAGTATTACAGAAGTTCCCCCCGACCCTTTTCCCCAAATTCTTTCTTTCTTATTTATTTTTATCCTCACTCGAGGACATTTTTTGTATTTATCTTCAGATACAGCAGGAGGGAGAGAGGGGGGAAGAGAGAGAGAGAAACATCGGTGTGAGAGAGACACATTGACTGGTTGTCACCCACATGACCCCAACCGGGGCTGGGGACAAACTGCAACCGAGGTACATGCCCTTAGTGGGAACCGAACCCAGGACTCTCTGGTCCGCGGGCTGACGCTCTAACCACTGAGCCAAATCTGCCAGGGCTTCCCCAAATTCTTTAGAGAGTAAAATACCACAATTTGCTGAGTCCCTTGGGAGCTTACTTCTTCTCTTAACCAAAATGATTCCCAGGGTACGCTAGTTAAAGTGGACCAGACCCTGAAAAAAATACAAATAAATATTTCTCTTTAGAGGAGGGAAAAAGTTAAAATATTAAATTAAGGTAACTTGAAATGATAAAGATTGAAGAAGAAAGAAGACAACTTTTGTTTGACCTTGAATGTACTTCTTATTCTATAAGAAATTTTAAAAAGCTAGAGGGTAGTTGTTTCTTGTCATTATACTGTTGCTGATTCTGTGGTTAGTTATTAATTTTATTTTTTATGATTCACAATCTGCTCTTTGAAATATGCCATATGCTCAAAGCAATTCAAGGATGACAACTGTCAGAATTACTCCAATAAAAATTGCCTAAATGAGGAAGATTTACTACAGTCTGATATTTCAGTGGAAAGTCCCTCTACCCTCCCCAGTAGCTTTTTCAGACACTGTGAATCTTGCAACCATTTTTTCCGTCAAAATCACAGGGCTGTTTTGTAAGAACTTCTAAGACGATTGAAGTGGAATTGGTGAAACACACTGGGCTAAGGGTGAATTAGTAGACATGGAAAACAATACAGATAGTTATTAGATGGATTGCCTGCAATCAATATGTGAGTTCCAAGCCAGTTTTCTTAAATCACACGCAAATGTATCGACTTAGTATGACAACGTCTGCTCTGTGTATCACTAATAAACATTAAATTGGACAAGCCCTGTACCCTGCAAGCTGCAAGCCAAACCGAAGGCACGTGTGTTTGTTTTTTCTCTGGGAAGATCTGAGGGGTGGATAGAAGCTACCTGAGTACTCCAATCAAAACACATTTTGCTAAATGCTACCAGTCCGTTTACCCTTCATTTTGTTTCAGTCTATGTATTAATGCAGTTTCATTTATTGCTATTCATCTTGAAGATAAATCTTTGTCCTTCTATAGAATTACACCAAATAGAATGTGATAAAGGGAACTTTCTTGCAATTATGATGTCGGTACAGCCTGTCAGCACACAAGGGATGGAAATGAGTTTGGGGACAGGGAAGAGAATTCTAATAGACACCATGATACATACAATGAACGCAAAGATATCCTGTGAGAGAGAGAGACTTGTCAGGCTAATCAGATCTTCCACAGCAAGGTAAAAGCAAGAAGGGTAGCTCTAACCTTGTAAAGATGCTGCTGCTGCTCCTCTGACATCATCAGGTCGTGGCTGTCCATCACGAGGGACTCCATGTCAATCAGCCAATCCCAGAGCTCCTGATACTCTGAATCAAAATCCAGAAGCCTGAAGATAAGACACAAAATGTATTATGCATAAATGCAGTGTAGTTGTTAAAAATCTCATATTAGAATAATATATTCTTGAAAACCCATGATGTTCCTAGGCGATCCCTATAAAAAGAGCAGGAAAAAAATTCTCTGTGTGGTAACACAGTGGGCAAAAGAGGAACTCAAGCTTGTGACATAGCCACTTCTTAGATTTCGAAATCATAACATGTAATTTCGGTGCTCGTACCTGAGACATATTATCATGGCAATTTCCATTTGCTAACCCTTTCTGAAGACTTGTAGCACTTGAACAAGAGAACTACTACCACATCCTTGAAAAAGAACACTGTCACATTTAACAGGCTCAGAAGTGGTGGGTCACTGCTGTAGGAAGGTTACGTGGTTCAGAATTTGGGGTTAGAACAGTACCCTCAGAATTCAAACCTCTTTGTCATCTACTAGATTTCCCATAGATACTACATCCCAATAGACTAATGATTAGGAATACTAATTTAACTATTTTCTCTACAATAATCATAATTGACTATTATATCCGAAATAAAATTTTCACTGGGAAGAGGCTCAATCATTTATCTGTCCCTCTGCTGTCTACCTGCCTATCTCTGCAAACATATATCCTACATTTACTGTCATGGATGAGTAGGCAGCATTTCAGCTTAACACTCAGAGATAGGCTTGAGTGACTCTGGTAAGCCAGTGAGAACCAGGGGCAGATCCAGTATTAGACAGGTGTTCCCCACAGACATGTAGGAAACAAAGGTAAGGACAGGAAGTCAAAACAATGAATCTTTGAATAGGCAGCAATCATTAAAATTCAAAGGAGGATCACTATGGTTTTCAACAAAATAAATCATTAGAATAAGGAGCTTAAAAGGATTAATGTGATTCTCTATTGAAAGCCCGGTGAATAAGTAAAGCCCAGATTCTTCTAAAACACTGTGATCAGAAAATGAAAGTACAGATGAAAAACTATGACTTTCTCCTTCCCCACAAAACTCATCCCCCTAAAAGAAATCCTAGAATCCTGTCAAACTCTAACTGAATAAAACCCTACCTGGCCTTCTGGTCAAGAAGCGTGTAGGTAAGTGCGGTACTCATATCCTCCCACAACCACATCAAAATTACAACTAAACTACAGGAAAGTCATCATTCAGAACCACCTAAAATCTAGCTGAACAGAAGTCCTACAACTAAGAATATAACAAAGAAGCCACGCTGAGACTGGTAGGAGGGGAGGAGATGTGGAATAGACTGTTCCCACACCCACATGTAGTGGATAAAAATTGGGAGGGATATCTCAGCTGTGGAGGGGACCCCTGAGAAATGAGGGGTCCCAACCCCACACCAGCCCAGGGTTTCAGTGCCAGGAAGAGAAGTCCCCATAATTTCTGGCTGTAAAAACCAGCAGCGATTGTGGCTGGGTGAGACATAGGGCTGTGGAGTCCCAGGCAGTTCCTCTTAAAGGGCCTGTGCATGGACTTCCTCAGACTCTCTCCCTCTGAGCTCCAGCACTGGGACAGCAGCTTAAAAGGCACCAGGGAAATATGGGAGGAACTGAATTGTTAGGCATCAGGGCAAGTGCTGGCAGAGACCATCGTTCCTTTTCAGAGACCTCCCCCAACAGAGCCAGCAGGAGGCACCATATCTGAGTCTCCATCAACCGGGTTATCACAGTTTGCCTCGTGCTGGTGATTCCCTGAGACCCTACCCCACATAACTTGTGGGCCCACCCAAACCAACTTATGGGCTGACCCAAGTTGTTTCAAGTGGTTTTTCCATATTAATGGCCTGTCTTGGCTCATGCTTTAGACTTTCCTAAAATCTCTCAAACAAGCAGCCCCTGGCCACCATGTGCCCTAAACCTTTCTTTATGTGGCCTCGGGCCTGGCACTAGTGGCCCCTGGCCTTGGTTTGCATGTTGGCCTCTTCTAGGCACCTCCAAGCCCAGCATAAGTAGCAACTATCTGCAGATCACTTTGTAGCTTATGCTGGGTGGCCCCAGGCAGAATGCAGGTGCTGGCTGACCTTGGCCTGCACCTCTTTGGAGGATCCAGGGCCAGTACACCCAGTGGACAGCTTCAGACACCATCAAGGCACCATCCAACCACCTCCACAAATGACACACTCAAAGGACAGACTCAGCAAGCATAAGAGCCCCACTGAAGTAAGTCCTATTCTGTGGGGTCGGCGCCTGCACAGCTGATCCTCCACCATGGTTGAAGCCAGTCCTTGCAACCAATTGGCGTGGAAGTAAATGCCTCCCATTGAAGTGCCAACAGCAATCAAGGCTCAACTACAACAGTAGAGTACACAGCCCACACAGGGGTTGCTCCCAGAGTGCCCATTTCAGAAAGGCTGTGTCACTGGACCCTACAGGACACCTACTACATAAGTTTACTTTACCAAGCCTGGGCGATATAACAGCTCTATCCAATACATAGGAACAAACACAGGGAGGCTGCCAATATAAGGACACAAAGAAACAGGTCCCAACTGAAAGAACAGAACAAAATTTAGAAAAGGAACTAAACAAAATGGAGACAAGCAATCAACTAGACGCAGAGTTCAACACACTGGCTATAAGAATGCTCAGTGAATTTAGGGGAAGAGTAGATGAACTTAGTAAGAACTTTAACAAAGAGATAGGAAACATTAAAATGAAACTAGAAACCATAAAAAGGAACCAGTCAGAAATGAAGAATACACTAACTGAAATGAAAAATATATTACAAGGATTCAACAGAGGAGTAGATGAAGCAAAGAATCAAATCACAGATTTGGAAGATAAGGAAGCAGAAAACACCCAATCAGAACAGCAAAAATAAAAAAAATGAGAAAAATATAAAAAGCCTTCAAGCATACCAACATTCTCATCAAGGGTATGCCTGAAGAAGAAGAAAGAGCAAGAAGTTGAAAACCTATGTGAAAAAATGACAGAAAACTTCCCTAACCTGGTGAAGGAAATAGATATACAAGTCCAGGAAGCTGAACTGATGAGTGCCAAACAAGATGAACCCAAAGAGGCCCACACCAAGACACATCATAATTAAAATGCAAAAGGTTCAAGACAAAGAGAGAATCTTAAAAGCAGCAAAACAAAAGCAGTTAGTTACCTACAAGGGAGCTCCCATAAGACCGTCAGCTGATTCCGCAACAGAAGCTTTGAAGGCCAGAGGAATTGGCAAAAAATATTCAAAGTGATGAAAAGCAAGGAGCCACAACCCAAATTACTCTACCCAGCAAAGCTATCATTTAGAGTTGAAGGACATATAAAGAGCTTCCCAGATAAGAAAAAGCTAACAGAGTTCATCATCACCAAACTAGTATTTCATGAAATGTTGAGGGTCTTTTTGAAGAAGAAGAAGAAACAAAAGATAAGAAAATATAAATAATAAAATGACAATAAATATACATATCTATCTTCAACCGAATCTAAAAAACTAAATAAATGAACAAACAGAACAGAAACAGACTCACAGATACAGAGAACAGACTGATGGTTGCCAAATGGGATGGGGGTTTGAAGGATGATTAAAAAAGGAGAAGAGATTAAGAAGCATAAATTGGTAGTTACAGAGTAGTCACAGGGATGTAAAGTACAGCATAAGGAATGTAGTCAATAACACTGTAATAACTATGTATGGTGTCAGATGGGTACAAAATTTATCAGGAAGATCACTTAGTAAGTAATATAATGCCTAACCAGTGGATTGTATACCTGAAACTAATATGCTATAGTATGTCACCTGTAATTGAAAAATGTAAAATAATAATTAATTAATTTTTTAAAAACCTATCCATACCAGTGAAGCAGCAGCCTCGGAATGAATCTGCATTTATCAAGTGAGTGTCTTATTACCACCTTATTGATGTCTCTATACTGTATATTAAATGATTGCTTTCTAAGAAAATGAACATCCACTTTTCATAACTTACAACTTAATAGATCTGTCAAAAAAAATTAAGGTGTGTCTGGTGATGGAAGACTAGACTTAGAAATGCCTATTTTATTTTAATTACTTTACCATAATTATAAAGATCCTTGATTAGGACCATAAGCACCCAAGGGAAGGATCGTCATTGGCTAACATTAATAAATGTTTACTGAATGCCGATGATGGTTACAGCGGATGAAGCCAACACCTTCAGTAAGGCTATGGTGGCCTAGGGCAGTGCTTCTCAAATTTTAATGTGCATAGGGCATAGCTGAAGATCTCATTCAGATGGTCCTGAACCAGTAGTTCTAGGGTGGGGCCTGAGATTCTACATTTCTAACAAATGTCAGCAACTGCCAATGCCGTTGGTCATGGACCTCACGTTGAATGGCAAGGACTTGCAGCACACATGTAAAACCAATTATACATTTCAAAATACTAAAAAACAAACAAACAAACCAAAAAAAAAACAGTGACAGAGAGAAATAAACCATCAGGCTTTCTTCTTCAACTTTGTGATTAGTAAAGAATGACTAATAAGCATTTGTTCATATGACAGGTACAATGATTTAGAAATACCTCCTCAATTATGGTCATCGCTTCTCTCTCCTTGTACCCTCCCATATTTTAACCATAAAAACAAGGGAAAGGTGGAATGCCACTCTCTAACTTGGGAGAGTATGATTCAGTGGGATAGTAAAAGGAAAGGGGAAAGGAAGGAAAAAGCTCAGCCCTTCCATCTTAGTAAACGTGGGGTATAAGAAGGAAATAAAGGCGAGAAGAACATGGGCTCAGATGTGTGTCCTCCACTGCCTGGACTAGGACCTACAGAAAAGACCTTTGAGACAGGTTGAAGGGAAACCCAAAAGTGCAAGGATGTCAGCTCTACTTCCCACTAGGAAGTCTGGAAAGAGATCACCATATTCAGTGTCCTCACAATAACCTGCAGAGGGGATGCTGCAGTCAGAGATCTGTGGCCAGGACTCCCTTTGCCACCCTGTTCTCTCAAGCCCCTCCCCCAAGGTTTCTGGAAGTTCAGCTGGTGTACTTGGCAGAACCACTGCCCAATGACCTCCAAGGGGAGCAGGGGAAGGGGTGTGCTCTGAAGCCAGACCTCAGAGAGTTAGTAGGACCAGTGAGGGCTGAGATGAGCCTTTAAAATCAGGAAATACCTCCTGACCAAGCCAAGAAATAACACAGTCATAGTCCTTTGTGGGAGGCAACCTCATAATGTCCAGGACAAGACTCATTTCAATGAACCCAGCCAGTCTGCACTCATGGACCACATTAAGACAGGGGACCTTACTGCATCCCAGAATCACAAGGTCATGTAAGCCCCCTATATGATATTTTGGACAATATTCTTGTCCAAAAGAAGGGAGAATAGGAAATCTAAAAAACAGCATTCATCCCAAGAGCAATTCCTTAAAGAGAATGTTAATTTATTAGGGGAGACTATAATAAGCACTGTGTTTAAGAGCCTGAACTTAAAGCAAGTTTTTTTCTTGCTTTACCAGGAAAGTATGTGTCTCATAAAAATTATCAATCAGTAAGAGAAAATAAAAAGCCTGTTTTTTTTCCCCCATATGTTTATGATAAAAGAAACTTTGATTATAGCTAAACCATTAAAGGGCAAGGGATGAATTTATTTTTCTATCCCTGGTGCTCACCATAGTACCTGGTGAGTGATGATGACTGAGTATCAATAATAAACCCAAAAACTTTAGTAGGGCTAGGATGACTCCAGAACAGGCAGACACAGAGATAGTAGCATCTCCTCGCCAAAGGCCAGTTCCAAAGCAATGAGTGCACGGCAGGCTTCCTCCCTCGTTCTGAAGGTGGGATTTTGCCTTCGGTATAAGAAAATGGCACATTTGCTTCCTTAGAATGCTTAGAGGCAGTAGATTCTCAGTTCATCTGAGGTGCCTTCCTATTTCTTTTACCTCCTCCCCCTTTCTCTAGTGAAAAATTAAAGGAGATTTAGAAATCGATTTTAAACGAATGAAAAATAGACACGGGATGATCAGATGTTCAGAACAATGGACACATTTCCAGTGGCTCTTTCCTATGCCTTTATATCCATTTAGCTGCTCCCTCCTAGTCCTCTTCTTACAGAACAAAAGCCATTTCTTCTCTTTAAATGCACCTCAGGCTCCTTCTCGGAAAGTCTACCCTGCAGACCTGCAAATGGTGAATAAACCCAACACAGGTCCTGTACTCATTCTTTCTCCAGTCGAATCTATTTCCATCCCAGCTGAGAATATTTAGGCTTGAGTTTGTGAAATACAGGAAGCGCTTTGGTTCCATGATGTTGTTTCACTAGTGTAGAATCAGCACCGGCGTTTTCCAAACAACAAATTCTCATGAGGTTCAAACACTGAAGACACAAACATTTTTTTACAGCATTTGTGTCTGATTTCAGATTCTTGGCCATGTGTTCATTCACAGCTTAAAAAAGACCAGACAGTTTCCTAAATTTAGTGAAATCAAATATATAACTTTGTAGCAAATCAGCAATTAATTACTGGAATTTCTTGGTTGGTTCTTTTGAAACCTTCTGAAATGACTATAATTCCATGGGCTGATTATATCAGGAAAATGCTTACACAAGCATTTTTTACTTTCTTATGTTTTATATTACCTGCAAAGGTGTGCTAAGTGTTTTTCAAGTGATTTTATAAAACACAATGTCTTCCAGGAAAAATGACAGCTGCTATAAAGAACAGCAAAAAAAAGATGATAGATGAGTGACTTTGTCAAGGGGAGCATGAAACTAGTTAACAGTTCTATACCCCTTTAAAGAATATGCCGATTCGATCAGCTGAATTTCAAACCAAGCTCTTTTCTTGAATTCCTGGTGATTCTAGTTTCTCTTTCAAGATGGAAGAAAGAGGAGATTGAACTTTTGGCATGTAGTTCAGAATTTTATCAGGGATAGGACAATGGGAACTACTCTTTTGGAAGGATTTTCCTCATAAAATTTTCTTTGTAATTGTGCTTGGGTTTATGTCAACTCATTCACTCAAATATATAATCTCCTGCATGTTAGAAGGTCTCAAAATATACTTTCAATACTCTATGAATATGTTATGTTCTCTAAGAAATTGTATAAAGCAAACTCATATTTACTCTATGAAAGTGTTACAAAGCAAACACATCACAAAAATGGTATTCTTTTGGATAATTTTCATTTAAATGCCATGTACCTCAAGGGTCCCCAATAAAAGAATTGGACATTCTCTTGTAGGTATAATATTCCCATTTTAGAAGGTTTAAAAGCTTAATCATGTTATGAGGAGAAAAAGTCTTCTAACTCAAAGACAGTTTTGTTAGACAAATATAAAATTATAATGTATTTATTCTGTAGTCTGAGAATCTAATAGAGACAAGGACAAGACTATGGAAAAATAAATGTGTGATTTTTCTTGTGTTTATTTCTAAGCTTGGGTCAACTACTACAGGTAATTGCCAATAGTTTTTCCCAACATCTTGTCTACCATTTTCTCTGCCTTTTTAAGGTTAAGCAAATTCTATTTCCTTTCTCCACCCAAGTAAAATACTAACAAGCATATTTAGTATCGTTTTTCTGCATATTGGATAGCAATATATTATTTGTGAGGCTGGTATAGTTTAGGAAATAATCCTTCATCTAAACCCCAATGGGAGTTATGTTTGACTAGCTAAGTGTTTGAATACATAAATGCATTCAGCCTTTGGTATTTAATGTGAGCATCATTAACTGAACATTTCAACTTAAACTTTGCTTAAAAGATAAAGTTTCACCCGCGTGAAATCAATGGGAGGTGTGTGTGAATATATGAGGTTTCAGCTTGGCCCACTAAGGAATTTTCATTAAAACAGAAAACCAAATGAAGAACTCATCAAAATAGAGCAATTATTTGTTAAAGAAAAGATTATACTAAAAAGTCCTGCAGTTTTTACTGTTTTTCAACCTACGGCCAGGTAATACATATTTTGGAGCACTTAAGAATCCATCTTTTGTATGCTTAAAGGTTCATTTCATACCAACACATCCCAAAACACAAGATTGGTTCCTGAAATACCAGCTTGTCTATACTGGGACTTCTATTAAATGATCCAATTTTCCTAGCTTCTTTAGCATATTGATTCTTTCCTCAAATATTCACTAAGTAGTCACTGTTCACAGTATTTGCTCAAGAAAGTTTGCCTCTGGTTTTCAAAAATGACACTAGAGGAACCGGTAACAAAATCTAGTAAAAATGTAGTTTAATAATTTTACCAAAGTAAAATACTGATACCAGATCAGCTTCCCGTCCTCCTCCACTCCGCATGGCACATAAGCACAGGAGGGAGCTACAATAGTGGCACCTCGCTCAATCATCATATCATTAAAGAACAAAATTTAGCTTTCCAGACGTGGAATCGGATATGCACAGTTGCATGTAAAAATCCCTTTCCACTCTAAACATATTAAAGTGTGGACACTAATTTACTATTTTGAATGAAAATTCATGAGCGACTTCCTCATGAGAAAAACAGGCTGCCTTTGCCATTAATAAATAAAAAGGAATATGGAGTCATTTTCTCAATTCTCATATATGCCCACGTACATGCGAAAATGTCTAAGAAAAATAAAGTCAACCCTACAAACTGGTTAATGACGGCCCCACTTTCTAATGAACCCATGTGCCATCTGTTCATAAACATTTGTTATTGAAATAAAAGCCATAAATCAAAAAAATAATAATTCTAACCTCCAAGATTAGCCATAAAATTAGAAATATCAGCGTTGATGGCTGAATGTATTTAGAGAATTCTGTTAGGCTGTCAGGGAGTCAAACCGTTGTCTAAATTTCCAGATAATGTGGTGGACGAAGTTCTGGCCAAAGCACTGGAAAACATTCTGAAGAATTTAAAGTAGGCGGTGATTCTAACGAAAATGGAAAAACTGTGCTTCGGAAGAGAAAGCAAGAGCTGTGTTTAAAAACAAAACAAAACATAAACCCTCTTATGTCATTATCTGTGTATTGGAGGGGACTGGATTGACTTGCTCACCTGCAAGTCAATGTGGGTTGGGCAGTTCACCATTTTGTAAGAGGACTACCCCACCCTAAGCCTCATTGGTTTTCAACGATTTAATAGGCAATAGAGAATATTTACCCTCAGGGCTAGAGCAGGATATAGACAGCCTGGGAAAAAACTCTCTGCTGCCCAATCCCTACAAAGGCCTGGTAAAGAAGGAATATAGAGACCTGTCCCAAGATGACTTTGTCTATCTCATCCATTGATGCTGACCCCGCCCAGAGCATGCTATGCTCAGACTAAGAGGTTTTATTACTTGTAGAACTGCTCTTACTGAATTATGCGTTAACATCCCTTCTGCAGCCTACATAAAAATAATGCCTTGGGAATTTGGTTTGTCTACAGGGATGCAGTATCACAGATGCCAGCCTTCTCTTTAAGGGACTACAGGAGAAATTCCCCTCAGGATTCAACGGCAGGAGAAGCTGACCTTCCTCCAATAGGTCTATTTTTAATCTTAGGATGCTACACATTTTCTGATGGACGAGATCTCACTCTTTTCTTCAGGTGTGGAAAGCGTAGAGCCAAAGATAGTGTTCTTGATGATATGCACAGAATATGCATTTGCTTGTTTTCTCACACATTTTATTCTTGCCTAGCTTCAGTCAACATTTATTCCATTTTATTATAAATATTCTTATAATTTGAGTCAAATCCTTTGTAAATGAGATGGGGGAATTAATAAAGAAATGGATTTTAAAGAAAAGAGTTAAGCTCTGCACATGAAAATGAGGTGGATTAGATTTGTCTTAGGTACCCTCTCATTGTTCCTGTTAGCCCCTCTCTCCCTCTTCAGTAGGCCCTACCAAAGCTCCGGAGCAGTACACAAATTGAGCATTGTTAAGATGGAATATATATGTGTTGATATATATATATGACTTTACTGCTAACTTTGAAGAAATACTTCCCCAGAAAGTATATCACTACCTCTCTGGTTTGCCCTTTCTTGGCATTAGATCACTAAAGTGTAAGACTGTCTAGGTCTAAAATTAGTTTAATGTGTCTGCACACTAAAAGGGTATATAATACCATGACCCCAAGTGAATACATTTCTATGGGTGACTTTTTTTTTACCCAGAAAGACCTATTTTAATATTGCATAGTACCCAGAACAGCAGTTATCCAGGAGATAGCCAGGCATATTTTGCTCCTTTTAACTGCATGCTGCATTGTAATCATACTATTTAATAATAACATCACAGTATAAGAAAAGGGGCAAAAACCCCTGAATTGAACATTGATAAGCCATTAATTAAATTGAGATAGGTCAAGTGTCTGGGAAGAAAGTAGAAAGGCATGACGGAAATAATATTTCTTTGGGTTGTCTAGAGATTTATTTGCAAGAGTGTTCTCAACATTGGCACATGTAAGAGACAGTACTTCATTTCGTGGCTGGTATGTACCAAAAAGAAAATATTTTATGTAGCAACGTTCCCCTGAAGAGAAATTCAAAATGATCAGTGTGAGAGAGAGAGAGAGAGAGAGAGAGAGAGAGAGAGAGAAAAGAGAGAGAGAGAGAGAGAGAGAGAGAGAGAATATGAATCCATATGAATGTTCATTCAACTGCATGAAGATACTACTTTTGACCTGTTGCTGAACAGAAAACCAAAAATATCACCTCGAAGCAGCAAAATCCAGAGTGATTCTATCCCTTCCCAAGTGGTTATGGTCAGTGCATCTTAGTGCTTAATTTAGAGAATCAAATTTTACTTTTCAAGTGATATTTTAAATAGTGATTTATTTGTTTTCATTTGTCAATATCATTTCTCTGGGGATGTTTTATATATATTTGTGTGTGCATGCTTTCACACTGCCCCAGAGGTGCTTTTTTTTCCTAAACAAAAATGGATTCATTTTTCTTGCCAAACCTGTAACCTTTTGTCTATTTAATGTCATTTGCCCTGGCCAGTGCGGCTCAGTTGGCTGGGCATCGTCCTGTGCACCAGGAATTTGCCCGTTAAGGGCACATGCCTGGGTTTTGGGCTTGATCCCAGTAGGGGGCATGCAGGAGACAGCCTATCAATGTGTTCTCACATCTATGTTGCACTCTCTCTTCCCTTCTCCCTTCTTCCCTCTCTAAGAATCAATAAACTATTAGAAAAAAAGAAGTTTATTTAGTTCAGCCTGTTGTGCTTGGGAATAACCTACATATACTACTCAGATTTAGTAGTAAAATTTACTCTGAAAGCTTGCCTGATAAGGGGTGAATCACTCCTAAATTCTTAGGTAGAGGACATAAACTTGGCTATATCTCCATCTGTAGACATTGTCCAGATTCACCCAAAGCCAGAGAAAGCCTGGCATATGGCTGATGAAACTGAGGTGTTTTCTAGAACTTTATCACAAGAGCAGAAGGTCCCTAAGAACTGCCTTGGAATTCCCAAACAGGGTCAGGAAATATCTCCATGCCCTTTTGTTTCAACATCATCAAATTATTATTTACAAAAACCTTCAACACACACACACACACACACACACACACACACACACACACACCCTACTTATTTCTTGTCTTGTGGCTGAAATCCTTACCCTTCCTATAACCAACCTTTCTCTTCTGGCTAATATCTATGCATATTTTAAGTCTCCTCAGATGTTCTCTCTTCCCATAGCCCTCCCTGACTCCTAGCCCGGCTAGATTAGGCGGGCTTCCTGGGTTCGCCCATAACACTCTCTATCTTGAATTTTGCCCACTGTTTCAGGAGGATGCATTCGAGTGCCTTTCTTCCTCTCTAGACTGAGGGCTGTGGAGATTGTCTTATGCATCTTTTTCTTTCCTAGCATTTCATAGCACACCCTGCAGCATAGTTGTTGCTCGGTGTATATTTCACTGATTCCTCACATATCTACTACATCCCAGGTATTTTACACATGTTCTTATCAATTATTGTATTTCTGTGCTGCAGAAAGCATGTGAGGTAGACTGGGATAGCTCTTCCCATTTTACAGTCTGAGACATTGCATCTTGGGGAGGTGAAGGGTCCCAATCACACAGCTAAGAAGTAGCAGAGTGCCAACTTCAACTCTAGTCTTCAGTTTTTACCTAGTAAGCTCTCTCTCCTCCTTTATGATTTTACACTACAGTGAAAGCGATCTGAGCAGACTTAATATATTCTAATATCTAGGATCAGACACTTTTACCTGCAGCTTTAAGACAGCAAATAATAGTCAACTGTAGCCCTCAATTCCTGCCAATCAAGATATGACCTGAAATTCTCGATGTAGTGTTTTATTTTGGAAGACTTGTGTAATACACCAGGAAAGATTCTAATTGAAATAAAAATTTTCCGATTATCCAGACTTTCTAAGACAAATAAGCATTATTTACTTCTTTATTATTTTTAACATCTTTATTTTTGGGTTTGGGTTTGTTTTTGTTTTAGATCATACAGTATTTGTCTTTCTCTGATTTATTTCACTTAGCATAATGTTCTCAAGGTCCATTCATGTCACAAATGGCAAGATTTCACTCTTTTTTATGGCTGAATAATATTCCATTATATTTATATATGACACTCTCTCTGTGTCTCTCTTTCTCTCTATCATTGTTAATTCTCACCCGAGGATATTGTTCCATTAATTTTCAGATAGAGTGAGAACGAGGGAGAGAGAGAAACATTGATGTGAGAGAGACACATCAATTGGTTCACACACTCCAATTTAAAAATCCTGATCATACAATATTCTCAAATACAAAATGGTACAGGGTGGGATGGGCTTAAGGGTTTGCTGGTCCTTCAAGTGCACAAGAAACTAGTAGCAAAATATTTCTGGAGAATGTGAGTGCCTAGCTTCCTGGTACACAGCCAGTTGCTCATTTGTCCAGATTCAGTGCCCTGCATGAAGCTTCTCTTGGCATTTCCAAGTAGAACTCACAACTGTTTCTGTCGGGCTCCTATATCTCTATGCAGATATCGAGCACAGCGTCTACAACATTTGATGGCATTTATTCACTTTGGTGACTCCTCATGTTTATTATTTTTTTTAATTAAAAACAAATTTTTTTTCAACACTATTTATCCCCTCTATGCCCTCTTTCACCTCTCCCCCTCCCCCCTTCTTTATCAATTGCTAGGCTAGGACTTTCTATACTGTGCTCAATAGAAGTGCCAAGAATGGGCATCTTGTCTGTCTCCTGATCTTGGAGAAAAGCTTTTAGCTTTTCATCATTGAGTGTGATGTTAGCTGTGGGCTTGTCATATATGGCCTTTTTTATGTTGAGGGATATTCCCTCTATAACCACTTTGTTGAGACTTTTTATCATAAATGGATGTTGAAGGTCATCAAATGCTTTTCCTGCATTACTGATATGATTATATAATTTTGTGTTAATATTATACATCACACTGGCTGGTTTGTGAATATTGAACCATCCTTACATCCTTGAAATAAATTTCACTTGATCCTGGTGTATGATTCTTTTAATATATTGTGGAATTTGATTTGCCAATATTTTGTTCAGGCTTTTGCATGTATGTTCATCAGGGATGTTAGCCTGTAATTTGCTTTTAGTATCAGGGTAATACTGGGCTCATAAAATGAGTTTGGAAGAATTCCCTTCTTTCCTAATTTTTGGGATAGTTTGAGGATTGGTAATAATTCTTCTTCGAATGTCTGGTAGAATTCACCAGGGAAACCATCTGGTCCTGGACGTTTTCTTTAAGCATTCTTAAAGATAATTTTATGTCCACCTGAGACGGGAGAATAGACTGCAAAAAAGGTCATCTCCTACCTCTCAGCCTCTCTACCCACAGTCACCACCCTGCCCTGGTTGCTGGTTGACATTCCTAAGCTTCAGACCTGCTTCCACAGACCATCAGAAGAACTACACTCAGCTTCTTCCCCCCTTCTGAATTTCCCGCCTCAGTGAATGACATCCATCTGCCAGAGTGCATAAGCATGAAACATTCTTAAGTACTGGTAACCACTCTGGTGCCCAAGGCCTATCAGTTCAACTTCCTTCTTTCAGTTTCCATTGCTGCTGTCTTAGCTCGGGTCCTGTTTCTCACCTGCATGACTAGAATAGCCTGTGAACCAAGCACGGTTTAGTCTTGTCCTTGCCAATCTATTCTCCACAGCGCTGCTGGGACATTGATTAAAAACTGCCAATCTAGTCATGATGGGCATCCTTTAGTGGTTCTAGCTGTGGTACACTCTGCCACCTCTGGGAGAAACACTCTTCTTGTCACTTCTGACCCTGAGCCATTCTCTTTGAGACTTCCCCTGGAAGACCTTTCTGATTTACTTACATCTGTCACCCTTTGTCTCCCATCATCTCTACATCGCCAGTGCCTATGAAAACCTGCACTTAATCGTAGCTCAATAAATATTAAATATTGAATGACACCAAAATCAGTTGAGTGCCAAGGCTCCTATTTTCTTTCTTGTCTTTGAACCAGCAAATGCAGCATCATCCTTTTCATCCAGTGTTTATTGATTCTTTCGGGATTTAGGTTCTAATTCAGTCTCTGCATTCTCCATTAATTTCTTTTTAAAATATTTTTTAAATTTTTCAACTACAATCGACATACAACATATTAGTTTCAGGTGTGTAACCCAGTGATTGGCCATTACGTAACTTACTAGGCGATCACTCCAATAAAACTAGTACTCGCCTGACACCATACATAGTTACTATAATATTATTGACTACATTCCCCATGCTGTACTTTACATCTCCAGGACTATTCTGTAACTACCAATTTGCACTTCTTAATCTCTTCTCCGTGCATCTTTAACCTACAATCTACAAGACTAAAGCAGTGTTTCTCGAACTGCATCTGAATCACCTGGAGGACTTGTTAAAGGAAGATTTGTTGGACCCACAGACGTTGCAACTTAGTAGAACTGGAGTGGGGCCCAGAACTGGCATGTCGAACAAATTCCCAGGAGATGTGGATGTTGCGGGGTCCAGAAAGTAGATTTGGAAAACCACTAGAGCAATGGTTCACAGCTGGAAGTATTGGAACATAATCATATCTTGGTCCACTCCTACCTACGGGATCAGAATTTTCACTGGGGTGGGGAGGTCAGGTATTTTCAACTTAAAAGCCCCACTGGTGATCCTGATGCACTACCCTGGTTCAGAACCATGAACTCAATGATTTACTCCAGAATCTGGACTCTCCCTTTTTCCCAAGCCTTATTTTTCACACCCCCTCCAACTTCCTACCCTGTTCTCCAGTCCTATGGAAAGGCAGGCAGTTTGATGATTCCAGACCTCTGCTCCCCGGTGTGGTAAACACAAGAGACACCCCACCCCGATTGTTCTGAGCTCCCCCATCACCCTAGGCACCCCCGTTTCTCACTGCACAGGCCAATACCAGCTTACCACACACTGCCCTGTCTGCTGGACTGTAAATTTCATGAAGGCACACTGTGGTCTGTCTTTGTAGATGCTCAATAAACGTTTGTTCAGATTAATTTAAAAAGCCCCGCCCCTGACCTTGCCTTCTTTCAACAATCATCTTGAGTCCTCTCTCTGTGCTATCTTTCCTGACTTGCTCCAACTCTCTTCCTGCAGTAAGAACTGAGTTCTGCCTTCCATGAGCCCCACCCCTAGCCCCAGGCAGGTTAACTCCGAATTTGTGATCTTTTATTCCATGTTGTTTATAGGCCTGGCTCCTCCTAACAAACTGTCAGGAATCATTTTATTTTTGTTTTTTAATTTCTGTACTTCATATAGGAGAAACATGATACCATTTGTCAAATTAATGAATGGAGTCAATTTTGTATTCACGTAAGCCTATTTTGCAATGTTTTCACCCAAACTTCTTTGTGGCTTTAACAAAATCTTCTTAAGAGTCTTCTCCACAGTAAGAAAATACCATAATTCAAATTTCATTGAGTATGGAATATGCACAACATGGAATTTAGGGGGAAAAAAATGTTTATCAAGGGTCCAAATAAAATCCTTCAGAGAGAGGGCAAAGCGTGACTTACGGATTGTCCAGTGCGTTCGGACCCAGGGGTCTGAGCCAAGGTCTTAGCTCCATTTTACACTATCATCCTGGACACACCAGTTACCCAGTCTTTTCGCCTCCCGGGTCTATCATTTATAAACTGAAGAAAAGACATGGTTTATAACCTATACTAAGTCTTGACAGAAAATAGGATGCTACTTAATGAATTCAACAGCATCTTTGAAATTCATTTAAAAAATGAATTCTGACAACCTTGCTGTAGAAAGAGGTGTTGGGGAAAAAAAGAGGGTTATACTTTACAAAATATGTAAAATGTAGGTGTTCTTAACAAACTCTGCTCCGACCATCATGCCAGGGACATAATGGGTCTTCAATGAATATTTATTGAATGAAAGAAACAAAACAATCTATAAACAATTTCATTCAAATTGGCAGGAATAAAAAGCACCAATCTGCTCTCTTAGAGAATCTTGCTGAGTGACCCACACATTGCATACCCCCCAGGAAGCCCTGGGTTCCCTCTTTGCAATGCCGGAGCCTGGGCCAAATGTCTCCCACAGGAGAACACACCCTGTTACTAAAGCTCACACAGCATCACATGTGCTAAAGACGCAGTTCATAGTTGTATATGAGCTGTGTTCTATCACCTTGATGCACACCTTCCTGTCACACCAGAGAGGTAATTCCTTTCTAACTGACACTTTGGTTGTGTAAAATTCTTAGGAATTTAAGATCACCATTCAACCTAGCATCTGAGTCTTCGCTAGAGTAGTTCTCTACATTTTTCAATGACATACTCTTCTTAGCGTGCATGTAGACACAGGAAGGAAAGAAATAAAAATATATGAATTGCATGACCAACTTAATTTTCTCTTCAGTAGACTGGATATCTGCATAGGGAATGAAGATCCTAGAAAGCCCACACCATTCCCACAATCGCTTTAGAGAAACAACGATCAGTCTATGCAACAAAAGAAACCGTTAATGAAATGTGTGTGGCATGATAATTTTATAAGGCTATGTCCTTAAGTTTCAGAATTAGGATTTGACTGTGGGAGCAAAGACTCTTGGGGGCAGGACAACCCAGATAACCTCACCCACATGCATTTCTCACACAATGCTGTTCTGTATGTAAACAGAAAATAGAAAAGAGTATATGGTTTTTGTCCTTAGCATTAAATAGCTGCTTTTTCTTCAGCACACTCTTAAATTTCTGCACAATGCACAGCCTTCAGCACCCCAAGGAGCATAAACAAAAGATATCAGGCAAGTTCACCTACTCCCACTTCACTGAACAATGCTTGTTGTTAACTAAGCAATTCCCAGGACAGATTTATGATCTCTGGAGCCCGGGGTAAGTACTCAGGTTAGGTCCTTGGAATCTGAGGTCAGAAGCACGTGGTGCCCGTCCAATCTCCAGGGCCTTTAGAAAACATGAAAATGTGACCTCAAGTGTGTGCTTGCGTGTACGCCAGAGACGATTTAGGCATTTAGAGAAATTAAAGCACATTAAGGCCTCAAAACAGCTTATTGTTCATGCTCCAAGTTCTAACCTTTTCTTTCTTATTTGCTTCTCTGCTTTCTTCTTGTGAATAAATGTCTACTGAATTATATAAGAGTAATCAAATATATATGTGACATGTCTATAGATTAAAAAACTCCTGACAGAGCAACAAATTATATAGATAAGGAAATTTAAAAATTTATTTCTCAATTCCTAAACAGAATTGGGACTCTGATTCTTTTCCTGTATTCTTGGACCCTGGATTTAATCACAAGACAAGATTGTAATCAGCAGACTAATTTATCCCAAACATTCATATGAGGATTTAAAGTCCAGTCAAAAGTGTAGGTACTTAGCCCTGGCCAATTTGGCTCAGGGTTAGAGCATCAGCCTGTGAACCAGAGTCGTGGTTCGAGTCCCAGTCAAGGGCATGTATCCCAGTTGCAGGTTTGATCCGCAGCCTTGGTTGGGGTTGTGTGGGAGGCAACCAATCAATGTGTCTCTCTCAACCGATGCTTCTCTCTCTCCCTTCCTCCCTCCCTCCCATTTTATCTAAAAAAAAAAAAAATCAGTGGAAAAGTGTCCTCAGGTATAGTATAAGTACTTAAACAAGTATAAGTACTTAAAAGATAAATGCAAACAAGTGCATAAAAACACTTCTTTTCTGCCTGCCTTTTTAGGGAATATTTTAGCTAGAGTTACACCTCATAGGGTAATAAGATGCTATTAATATGTAACAGAGTTGGGGGAACAATTCTCCCCTTGGTTGTCTGGCTCAAGTATAAAAGTAAAATAGGTTCCTGCTTCCATTTTTATGAGTATAATTATTATCAAGTGAAATAATTAAATTTCATTACTACTCTTCCACTCTTTAATTTCCACCTACTAAATATTAGAATGAAGCCAGAAAAGACATAAAGATATATATACATACACACAATGTTTGCATCACTTTAAAGTCATTGGAAATATCTGAATGCATGACAATCATTCAGGAGATGTGTAGTCAGTATAATAAAATGCAGCCATATGTCTCAGGCCGAATTCAATTGTTGATGGGTCACTGACGGTGTTGGGGCCTTTCACTTACCCTGCACAATGCCAGTGTTAGTCTATTATTCCAGTTGACTGTGTAAAGCAAACTGGCTAGCCTATGGTCCAAACAATTATTAAATATCAACATTTTTCAGGAAACTTATGTTCTACCAAGTTTCAAGTAAGGATCTGGTGTTTAAAAGATCCTTAGACACACTTCAAAATAAATGGCTAAGTTTAAAAAGGGGGAAATACCCTGAAAAATACATTTCTAAAACAAAACCACCAATACGATAATATAGTGACACAAACGCTCGTCCAATCACAAGGCTGCTTTCAAATGCATCATAACAAAGTCAGGAAGTTCTGTGTTCGGTGACAGGGGCTGGTCACGCCCACCGTCTCCGGTTCCAGCAGGCACGGAAGAGAACATAAAGGCCTACCTAGTCGACTGAGCTTCTTGTCTGCTAGCGAGGGAGGAAAGGCCTGCCTGCCGCTCACCAGTGGAAAATCATTGAAAAAGTAGAGATTAGTGAGAATAAAACAACAAAAAGAATAGTTCCCTACCCATTGCCTCCCACTGCATGAACTTTTGACATATCGGCGAACTCCTCTTGCCTCTTGCTGCTGCTGGCGTACTGCTCGCTGTACAGCTTGAGGGACATCTGCTCCACAGCGTCTCTCTGTGCTTCCAGGTAGCAGAGCTGAACCTCAGCCTGCAGAGACACAAAGAGCAATTGCTGTTTTAATCCAGCAGGAATGCATCGCGAGTGAGGTGTAACAACTCGAAGAATGGGCATTGTTCATGTCATCATACTGCTCCTTTTTGGGTTGGATTTAACGGGATCAGCTGGGCATATTACAGAATTATATTTTAGATCTGAATCTTATAAGTTCCTCCTTAATATATGACCTGAACAAATGAACTCTCAGAAGACTCAGTAAATATCACAAAATATCCCTGAGATCATAATAATGTATGATGAGATTTTACATAAAAATTCTGTGAAATTCCTTAAGAATATTCTTCCTCATAGCGCCGCATATGTAACTTTTTTTTTTCTTTTAAAGATCCCCCTCCAACCCATACATTTGCATGGACACATATTCTGAATGCTTTTCATTATCTTCCCTGAGAAGAATAAAAAAGCCTGGTACTAATTCTAATCAGTCTTCAGTAGTGACAACAGACTTCCTTTATTATATTTTGTGTTCTCGGTATTATTGTCTTAATAATTTTAAAATAGAGGGAATGGTGGTTTTGCTTAATTGCTGGTTTGAACTGTTAAATCTTTCATAGTTACTTGGGGCTCACTGTCGTAAAGGAGAGGTAGTAAGTTCACCATGCTGTTTTCTATCAAACCAAGGACAAAAGAATGCTGAATAATATTTGGCATGAAAATGTATTACATAGATGCTTTATTTATTGCAGCTGTTGTGATCGCTGCGGCTGTAGGGTTCCCCGGTACACCAGAGAACAGGAGGGCAGCGTCTCGAATGCTTGCCCGTGCCCGGTGAAGGGGCGCCGCAGACCAAAGGAACTCTTATTTTCTTTTGGCACACTTTGCTAAATCCAAGAACATACATTAACATTTCTGATAAGTTTCAAAAGTGCTACTTCTTTATATTTTAATTACATATTCTCTTCAGAAAATCAGCTCTGGGTCAGCTCTTGGGTGGTTGCCAGAATTCTGTAACAGGTAAGAAATGCTGAGTCAGACAGAGCCTTCTGCTCTCCGGGTCCAGAGCCCAGCTCGGCCTTCTGTCCAGTCTCTAGTTTTACAGACTCCACCTGGGGGCAGAGGGGGGTACTATGATAAAGTGGCAGCTTCTTAAAAGTGCAGATAAGGACTCTGTAAAGGAAATGGGTAGCTTATGACATGGAAGGTCTCAAACATTGGCGGAGTGCCTACGTGGTTACTTTCCACAAGCAGCTAGCATTGGTGCTCTGCACTGCTGAGGGACAGCTTTAGAAAAATGCTAAGATTACTACAGTCACATAAGTGAAGTTTCGCAAATCAGTTAAGAACCTATGTATTAGATCATGTGAACTTTTCTTGCCCAAACTAATTGGCTTGAACAAGAATAGACTCAACTGGATAAATAATTATGTCAAACACTATAAACAAAGGACAATGCTTCATAGAAATATTCCGTGTGGCCGGTGGGAAGGCACGAAGGCATTCAGCATCTTTATCAGAGATGTTGACGAGGAGGAATGGAGCAGGTTAATGGTGTTATAGAAGAGTCTCAACCAAGAGATATACAGATATCACAGAACTTGGAGGAATAATACCTACAGACCTAAGAATGTTTCAGTTAAATGGACGGGGGGAGGGGTGAATAAAACTGAATATAGGTAGTCAATGATTAGAACAAACAACAAGACATAGCTTTCAAAAGAGCATGAAATATTTTATGTGATTAAATAAATATGAGATAATTGAGAGATATTGAGCAATAATCAAAGAGCTTAAAAACAATAATTTTCCCAAATGTCATCGCTCCAACCACTTCTTCCCTCCTCAAAGCAAGAGGGGTAAATGAAGAGGTCATCCCACACCAAGAATGCTATTGGAAAACCCGTGACAATAATGCATCTGCAGCAGAAGGTGCCATGGGGCATGCTTGGTCCCTAGACGTTCCTGTTAGTTTCTAACCATCCAACGGTAACAAGCTGGACCACTGCTTGTTCTGGGTAATGATCTCACAAACGTGTGTCACTGGTCACAAAAAGGATCATGAAGAGGGATGTTGACTTAATTCAGATCCATCGTTACTGCAAAAAAAATAATAATAATTGGGGTTTATCCCTTTTAGATCCTAGGCCATTTCTATGTAGAAAGGGAAATACCTCTCATGGACACATGGAAAGGACTTCAGAGAACAAGGCTGAGCAACTTGAAGGATAATTAGTCACCTTACAAAAATGATTGAAAGGTTGCAATCTAAGACTGCACAATATCTCATAGGCATTTGACATAAAAAACAAACAAACTTCCCTGTACTAAGAAGGAGGCAAATTAGATGGCCCAAGTCTTTCCCACCCATCTCTATTTCTATCTGTTTTCAGTGATTCATCCCTAAAGGTGATGGTAAAAATAGAACCAAAGTATCTCCTTCTGCTAAGGTTGAATGACTTTGCCAGTCTAAAGTCAACCTGTCTTAACTTTTTCTCATACTATATCTTACTCCAAAGATAAATTTTTAAGTGAAAGGTATGAAGGAAACACAGTTCTTACAAAAGTAACACTGAATCTCTGATTAAAATAATTTTAATTATACTTTCAGCATGTATGATAACAGTGGATACTTTGAAAAGTGAATATATTTTACAAATGGAAACTTAGCCTGATTAAATAATATTAATGATGCATAACCAACAAGATTTGGCAACTCATTCATCAAGGAAAATAAAAAGGAATAAGAGGGAACAGACTCAATGACAGACCCACCTCCTATTGGTACCATCAGTGAAAGCAGGAGTATGAAAAGAGCAATACTGTGGTAGATGGAATAAACGAGCTGGATTTGATTGAGTCTCTTATATGAGGTACTGGTGGGATACCCAAAATGAGATAGTCAGCAGGCAAGTAGAAATATTAAGACTGAAATATAAACCTAGAGGCAACCGGTGACATTGGGAGATGAACTGTGAGGGCCATGGAAGAGAATACATATTGAGAAGAGAAAAGGGATCAGTTCTCACGTATTCTGGTCTGCATTACTAACATGACAGATTCTCAGTCACTCTCCCTCCATCCTTCTCTACCATTCCCCAATCCACTTCATCAATGGTTCATTGACTAATCTTTATGAATCACATCTGAGACCACTGGTTGTTGTTTAAGGGCTTAATTCTACACTTTTTCCTTCACTTATACTCTCTTCTATGGCTTTCTATGCCATCAATATAGTAATGGCTTCCGGTCCTCTCCTCCGAGCTCCACACTGATATATCTAACCAACCATCTGACGCTGCTGCTTGGATTGACTTTAGGTATAACTGATCACAACAGAATTCTCCCCACATCCTCCCAAACTATTTCTACTTAGGCCTCCCTATTTATTTATTTATTTATTTATTTATTTATTTATTTATTTATTTATTTATTTATTTATTTATTTATTTTTGGTATGTGCCCTAAGCGGGAACTGAACCCGGGACTCTCTGGTCCGCAGGCTGACGCTCCAACCGCTGAGCCAAACTGGCCAGGGCTAGGCCTCCCCTATTAAATAACTGGCACTATCTGTTGCTCAGGTCAGAAACCTGAAAGTCATTCTTGACTCCTCATCTTCATTTACCACAGTCAGTTACTCCTCGAGTCCGTTGACTCCTCTTGCAAACCTCTCCCCAGTCTGTCTCCCCGATCTGACCGCTGCCAGCCTGACCCAAGCCTGCACGGCCTCTCCCCTGCAGCACAGCAGTTATCCGCTAACCTGTGCTTCCCCCACCCACTCCTGCCCCTCCAGTCTCGTCCCTGCAATCAGCCCTAACAAACAAACTTCTCCCGTGACCCATGTACATTGGTTCCTGCCAGCTCAGACCTCATTTCTCCCTCTCAGACCAACTCATCTTATTCTTGATCACCACGCCCTTGTCATCTTTGCCTTCTTTCTGTTCTCAAAACAGTTCTTTCTTGTCTCAGGACTTTGCACGTAGTGTTGCCTTTCTCTGGAACATTCTCTTGCTAACGTTTTCTCATCCTTCAGCTGTTGGCTGACATGTTACTTTTCAAAAAGGCCTTCCCTGAACATCCTATTAAAAGTAGATCCACTTGCCCTGGCTAGTTTTTCCCAGTGGTTAGAGCATCAGCCTGCAGACCAAAGAGTCTCAGGTTCAATTCCAGTCAAGGGCACATAACTCGGTTGTGGTTTGGTCCCCAGCCTTGGTCGGGGTCGTGCAGGAAGCAATCAACCGATGTGTCTCTCTCACGTTGATGTTTCTCACACTCTCTCTCTCCCTCCCTCCCACTCTATATGAAGATAAATGCAAAAATATCCTCGGGTGAGGATTTAAAAAAAAAGAAGAAGAATTAGATCCACTCTATTTTTCTCTATTTTGGAACAATGGTAATTTCCTTAACAGCACATATCACAAATTAAATTTTTCACATTTGCTGGCCTACACCTTTGCTGTCTGTCTCCAGACTCCAAGTTCTGTGAGGATATTTTTCTCTATGTCCCCTTTGGCATTTTATATTCCCAGAGCTGTGGAAATACTGGAAGATATAGGGGTTCAGTAAACAATTGTTGAATGAATGAATTGTACATTCATACATCTACCCATTTATTACCCACATGTACACTGAGCCTTTATCATATGTCAAGAACTGCACCAGGGACTTTGGATACAAATAGGAACAAAACATAATCCCTTCTCTCAAGGGATTGCAGTGTAGTGGAGGAGACAGCCGTGCCAACAGACAACTACAAGTGTGCCAAGTGAAATGATTGTGGGGGAAGATGGGAAATAAAACAACTAATTGTCTGGAGATAGGAATGAACAGTAAAAACTTGACAGAGGTGCATTTGCGCCAGATCTTGGAATACAGGTATGATTTTATTTAGGTGAAAAAGTAGATGGATTTTTTTTTTTTTTTTTTTAATCCTCACCCGAGGACATACTTTTCCATTTTTTGTTCAGCTAGAGCGGGAGGGAGAGAGAGAGAGAGAAACATCGATGTGAAGGGACACATCGAGTGGCTGCCACCCGCACGACCAACCAGGGCCGGGGACAAACTGCAACCAAGGTACGTGCCCTTAGCAGGAACCGAACCCGGGTCTCTCTGTACCTCAGGCTGATGCTCCAACCGCTGAGCCAAACCGGCCAGGGCATAGATGGATATTTTTATAGGCAGAGTAATTCCTTTGGTCAGAGTCCCAGTGTTGTGAAAGGAGGTGGCATGTTCACAGAATGGTGGCAGGAACGTTGGGGCATTTGTACAAAGAGGCTAAAGTAGAAGGGGATACACAGTGGAGGATGTTAGGGTAGGGACTTTGGACACTATCCAACAACGTGCCGATAGAAGATACCACTGTTTCTGTGATGGCCTTCACCTTCTCCCAGCACTTCTTCGATCATGGCAAGATAGCCATCTGATGGAATAGTCCAAAGAAGCTCATACAGCTCCTACCTCCTGGCATACTTCGAGACCATTTCATTGAGAAGGAAATCAACAGTTTCCATCAGGCTAAAGCCCAGGGTCCCAAACACAGGGAATGTCTAAGAGATTTTAGTAACTCATACCTGTAGAAAACCTTTAACCTAACATGTGGACTCAACTATGTCCCCTCCAGTTCTCAAGTTCAAGCCTTACCCCCAATGTGACTGTATTTGCACACAGGGTCTCTAAGGAGGTCAGTAAGGTTGAATGAGGTAGCAAGGGTTGGGCCCTAACCCAACAGAAACGGTGTCCTCTTGAGAAGATGAAGAGTGGGCACACAGAGGGAAGGCTGGGGGCGCAGAGAGAAGGTGGCCGTGTACAAGCCAGAAACCAAGCCTGCCAAAACCTGGATCTGGGACTTCCAGCTTCCAGACCTGTGAGAGATAAATTTCTGTTGTTAAGCCACCCAGGCTATGGCATTCTGTTGTTGCCACTTTAGCAGACTAATACACATAATAAAGTTAGAAACACTGCCTTTTCATTTGAGGTTTAACACAATTGCTTTGTCGCTTATCATCAGTAGCATGTCTTCCCCTTTATTTTGTATGCGCCTCGAGCCGAAATCACGAGAGAGACACCTCTTCAAATTTAGATTACAAATTAATAATTTAGTCAGAACACAAGACACAGTGTTCTAAAATATTTTATTTAAATTTGGCCTGGTATGGAGTGATCCACATTCAATGATCTTTGGAGCCTGAATAATTAATTACTCAGCCACCTACTTCCCTCTGCTATTGTGTCTAATGGTGAAGTAGTTAGCCCATGATACATTGTGGGGAGTAAATTTCAGTCTTTCTTAAGGATTAAACATATAATCACTTTTTATAATCGTGTACAGATACATGCCTTATCCTTATCTCAGAAAGCACTGATTTAGTGAAGAAATACCAGTTATTTCCTTATAACTGCATGTCCCAGCATCCTTTGTCAAGTATGCTGATAATGTTAATTTTGCTCTTTCTTACTGCATGCCTCTGTAGGTCTGCCTCGTCACGCACACTCGCACTGTCCTTTATAGCTTCCCGCCACGTCTACCCTCCTACTTGCACGGGGTCCACGTTCTCTGTCTTCCCTCCCGTTTCTGTGGAAACTGTCCAGACTGCTCAGACAAGCCCCTCACGGGCGCACCAGACCCCCTCGTAGCTGCACGAAGGTAGCACTCCCTCGGCAAACTGCCCTTCTCCCCTGCATCAAGTTTTCCTCTCTACTGCCTTAATACATTAGCACATTAGCCACCCCTCCCAAATATTTTTCCCACATAAGAAAAAAAAAAAAAAAAGGAAAAAGAAACTCTTGACGTCAATTGTCACCATTCTATCCTCTGGCTAAAGTCCCATTTCTCTGTTCGCCGTGACAACAAAATCACTTGTATGTGCTTTATCTGCACTCACTATGGCTAATTCCTCTCCTATTGTCCCTTGAGCACACTCCAGTTAGGCTTTTGTCCACATCCCCCATGCCGGTGGTCAGCGCCGGGTCTTCAAACTCTGCTGACCAGCTCCAGCAGGGCTGGTAGCCACTTCCCAGGGCATTGGTTTTGTTTGCATGACAGACAGTCCCTCACTTCCCTCAGGTCTTTGCTGAAATGTCATGTTCTCATTCAGGTCTTCTCTCATCTTCTATTTAAAACTTCAACTCACCGCTACCCACAGCAATCCCGTTCTCCTTCACACGTATTCACCATGTCTAGCTCTAGCCAACATTTCTTGTGTGTTGTCCATCTCCCCCCAGCGCCTCCCCCATGGATTGGAAGCTTCTTGTGGGCAGGACTTTTATCTATGTGCCCAGTGCCATATCCTCAGCACTAAGCACAGCGACAAATTGTCTGAATAAATTGTACTGAGTCAAAAAAAAAACCCCAAAAAACTGAAGTGGTTTAAAATATATGAAGAAATAAAACAGAGTGTTTGAAGTCTGTAGCCTCAGCTTGATGTCTAAAATCATTGGCTTCATTCTCCTTCAGAAAGAAGACTATGTTTTCTTTGACAGACATAAACATTATTAAAAGAGATACCTTGTTTACGTTTCTCTTGGAAAAGAAAGGAAGGAGAGAAGAAAAGCATCTTTAATTGAAGAATCGTTTGGTAATGTTTTGTTCAGCCAACAGAGTGATCTTACATGTTACCCGTATTAGAAACACATGATGGTCCCACACATACAGAATGAAGCTTCAGCTACCGTCTCCATGTGGCAATCTTCACGATCCACTTCAAACCACAGTTTTACGTCTTCCAGGCAGGAGCTGGTTTTGCCTTAATACAATCTGATTTTCCATTAAAAAAGTCATTGGAGCTTTTGGAGAAGACATTAACAATGCCACTGTTTGTTGGTTGATTTTTAATTAGAAAATTGAATCTAGAAGGATTTATTTTAAAAGTTTAGGATATTTATAGTTTAGGAAATATTTTAACACAATTCATGTGTTAGAGTCCACACTAACTCAGGACGATCATGGGGAAACTCCAAAGTAGTAGGCGAGAACTGTACGTTTTGCTGGCAATGATTTGTCACTGGGGAATAATTTCCTACTTTTACTACATCTTTTTTGTGGGTTTTTTTTTTAACCTTTGATGCAGTATTTCTGAACACATGCCTGTTTCTCTTCTTTCTTATACAAATGTTTAATATGCTTTCTCTCTTTTCTCCTCATAGTATCCCTCTTGCAACGGGCCCAGACTGCTTCCTTCTGAAACACCTTCAGGCCTCGAGGCCTTGACAAGCTCTCCCAGGGTTGATTAATATCTACACTCGGAAATGCCCCTCCTTTTATCTGGCAGAGTTCCTTCTGCTCACTCCCGGATTTAGGGTTGTCACCTTTACAGTGTTGGGAGGTTTTCTGCCCTAAGATCCTGGTTATTTTGTGCATTTTTGCCTTTGTCATCATTGCTGGTGGTTCATAATTTCTTGAAGTAACTCACCGTAGGGACTGAATTCAAAGTGCATTTCACTTGTCCAGAAATGAACCCTCTAAAGACAGTCATTCACATACCCATGCTCAGCCACACTGGCTAAATACAAATAACATTTGGCATTGTAACGGATGAGAGTTGCAAGTCATTCTTCAGTCCTGTGTGGGTGCCTGAGCAGAGTAGCAAAGCCCCCTTCTCCTACGAAGTTGCAGTAGGACTAAAGAACAATGTATTTCTTTGGAGTAAAGTTGACTAAGAGCCTTCATTTATTCATTTGACAAGTTTATCTTGAGAATCTCTTATGTGTAAAGTGTCCAGCAAGCTACACGTCTGGGTCAGACATGCTGCTTGCCCTCAGAGAACATATAACCCAGAATTACAGAAAAATTATACTAAATAATACCAGAAACCCTCAATTTTGCAGCTCTTGATTTAATTGACTTTGGATTTAATGGACAAAATTTCTGGTCACTATGTCATATGTGAAAATTGACACCCTGCTCATTTTAAAATGCTTTGAACCAAGATTTGCTTATAATTAAATTAAAAGGTAAGTTTGTTATTAATTCACTGTTATTTTTAACAAATTCTAGCCAATAGGCTCTATGTTGGAGAAAACACTATAGTAATTTCACTGACATAAATAAATATTACAAATCTACAATGATAGTCCACATTTTAAGTCCAAGAGTCACCACTTGTAAATAGTATTCAGCAAATAATTGGCATGTGATCACACCACATGCTGCATGAGGTACTGTTCTGCTGTCGTGTCGCATGGGGTGGTTTCTGCAGCTGCTTTAGGGCCTGCAGGCTGATGTCCCCACCTGCGCTAAGCCACACCCCCTCCCCATGTGTACATTTGTTTGTTTACTCCTGGTGACTGGTGAATTCACCCGTTTGCTGACCTATTCAGTATAAATTTAAAATTACAGTAATGCATTTAGAAAACTTGTCGATGAAATTGAACTTTTCATACATACTTAACTTTTTTATACAAATGTGTCTACATAAGTAACAACAGATAAACTAATTTGTCAAAATTTTAACATACAAATTCAGAAAACCTACTTTATTACATAATGGACTTTCAGCTTTAACTGACACCCCCTCGCCTGAATTAGTCTGTTATATCAAGGTTTTACTGTAGGAGCTAAAATATTCATTCAAGAATAAGACCAATATTATACTTCAAAATGTTGCCCTAAAAAAACAATGTTAGAATGTTCTTTTTTTTTCATTGGATAAGAGAGTTATAAAAGTATTTAAAATATAAATATTTTTCATTGTTAAATATATATAAAAACTTTAACAAGAATATCAGAGCTCTTTAAATATTATACTCAGCTAAGACTACTATATAATCTTTGTACATGAGGATCCAAATCTTCTATGAACATATTAGCAGTTCCAGAACAACTAGCCTTAAGTTCTTGAGGTTTGTTTGTATTCATATTCACAGATAACTAACTCTGGACAACTGCAAAGATAACTGACTTAAGTAAAATATATTATATTTATATCTTTAAAAGGTCATCTTTATTTCTATCAACTTGGTGCTGTTTGCAAACCATTAAGAACATTCACTATGGTTAGAAAATTCAATTTTAAAACTACGTCCTTCATTCTATTTGTTAAATAATAAGCATTTTTTTACAAATCAGAAAAATTAACATAAATGTTACTTTTATTCTTTCTTCTGCATTTATTTGTGCATAAACAAAAATGTCCTCTTCGTTCATGTTAATGATAGATGAGATGTTTATTAACAACAACGACGATACATCCGCCTAACAAACATGAAGAGCAAATATATCACACGACTGCCTCTGTGGAGAGCCTCATCCGGCACTGCCCTCCTCGTCTTTGTAATGCACGTAGTTAAAGTCATTAAAAATTCAGCATTTTATGTCACGAGCTAGGGTGGGAAGACAGTACGATTACACTGTGCGGACTGGAGGGGATGATTAGCATTCCGATGTTTCTCCATCACTGCTTCCTGAGCAAACCTCTGCACAGTGAGGCAGGCATCACACTTGTGTTGATGTGCTACGACTGTGTCCTTATTCCCATCTTCCAAATTTCACTCAGCAAATCCTTATTTACTTTCTGGCAGAAACAAAAAGTTAAAGCTGTATACTGTGAAGATACAATCTCAGCCTCTCTTGCCCTGCAGGACTGGCAGTTCCTTCCCAAGTGCAATTACGCGGGCAAATGTAGCTGTTAACTCTATGTGACTATAATGTGCACGCCAGTGCCTTTGAAATTCTATAAAATAGTCGTCCTGAGATGGTGATAGAAAGGAAGGAATGGATTAGGAACAACAAGAATTATTTTACATACTAATAATAACAATTTAGTTATCAAAACAGAACTGAACAAGTGTGTCTTTATGCTGTTCTTTTAAAAATTTAGCCTCCTAGGGTTCTGATAATCATGGCCTATGGCTCAGGAATGCACGGTAGCATTCAGCTCAGTGCTGTATCCTCATTTCAAAGAGAATCATTCAGACCGACATCCATCCTGTCAAGAATCTCGACTTTGAGCTGCTAATGTAGAATAAAAATCAATATAAATTTTGATCATTTGATGAATATTTACTTCTTACTTTAGCGTTCGGGGATTTAGAATTGAAAAGTGCTGAATCAAGTCATTTTATTTTTTTTGTGTTGGTGCCAACAGCAATTTACTACCCTCCAGAAAGTTCCTGAACAAGACGTCTCAGGTGGCATGCATGTTGGTTTTTCCTGTCAATCATAACAGTACGTCAGTGGGGAATGTAATCATTTCCCTTTCATACTCTCAGTGTTCCAAAAAGGAATATTTTGATTACTTCCCTGGAAAAGGTAAACTTTCTCTTTTTGACACACTGTTGTAGGGCTGGGTGTCTTGTTCTGGCGCTCAGCTGAGCCGAAATTGGTACGCTGTATTAAAAGTCAAACACTTCATCTTCGGCTCCAACAGTCGCGCACAGATAAATAAATACATAAATAATAAAGTAAATAAATAAGGGTTTACATCCGGATTCCTTTACAAGCAACATTCAATATCACCCCAACACAAAGAGCTTTCATAGAAGCTGCCATCTCTCTTCGTGCATTATTTGTAAACAAAAAAACCCCAAGGAAATATCAATTAATTGTTCTAATCAGCAGAACAACTTCATAATAAAAAGGACTACATTTTCTTATTATAAATGAAAAAAAAAAAAGCACTATAGACAAATAACTCTAAAAGAACTTGGAAATTGAAATGTGATTCCTATATAAGGCTAGTTACACGAGTAAAGCAGCAATGCTATCATTTCTATTATGATACTTTGATATATGTATATGTATATATAGATCTATCTATCTATATCTCTCTATATGTGTATATATGTGTGTGTATATATATATACACATAAAATACACACACACACACACACACAAAACAGAAGAGTACTATTCTTGCAGAATATTTCCATAGTGATTTTTCTAAAAATGGCCATTCCCAATTTGAAAAACATAAACTAAACTAATTGCAAGCACCAAAGAGGTAAGCTATTATCATTTAAAAAATAAAATAAATCTCACAGAAGACATAGTGGCAGAAGAGTCAATACTAAGGAGACATTTTTGTTGGTTCTTATAAATTAAATAAAAATGGCAGCAGCTGTCTTTCCCAAAGATGATATAGCCCTGGACAATCACTAAATATTATGTAGACAGATGTTTTAAATAAAATAAGTATTTAGATTGCTAGATACCTTGCTAGATATGAAGGCAATTATAGGATGTCTTTGTTAAATTACATTTTTCATTTTTGTGAGGGGGAAAAAAAAGAATTGTCCTGGAAACAGTACCGACAGGAAATGATCCTATATCTAAAACAGCTGGAGACTGTAACTAATATAAATTTACTTGAAAATAAAAATGCTGTGTGCCTCTGGAGACATGCCGTAACATGCCGTAAAAACAGATGGAAATATAAAAGTATTTAAAAGGAGGGAAATACATTTTATCTAGATAGTATACTGAGAGATGATGCACTGATAAATGAAAGATATTTAGAGATTAAAAAAAAAGAAAATTAGAAGAGTCATTTAAAAACTTATAATAAATATCTTACTTAAGACCATATTTGTGGGAAATAGTAAAATACTTTTCTAGGAAAAAAACCCTTTGCTTTTCAACATATTGATTATTAACCAATTTACTAAAGTCACAATAAACACATAAAGGCAGAGAATTGTGTTTCATCAGGAAATGCCAGTGGACGCAGAGGATGCTTTACTGTGAGTAAGGCAAGGCCCCCGAATGTTAGATAAGAATATTCCAGTAAACCTCAAAGCCATGTGTAACAGCCTCACACAAAGGCTCCCCCTACCTTTGTGCGCAATCCACCATCCCCACTCTGGCTAACTGTTGAATTAGAAAGATATCTGAGATGCTAATTCATACCAAATATTCACAGGCACTAACATGTCAACATGGTGCCCATCTTCAAGTTCATGAATTTCATTATTCTTCACTTCAATATTGAATGCATGACTCTACAAGATAAGTTTAAGAAAGGCTAGGGGTGGAAATGGACTTTCACAGCAGGGGTGAGGAGAGCCTGGAAAAGACCCCCAAGTCTTGGGTGTCCACCTCCCTCATCTGTTACTAAAACCCATCCTGGCCTGGGTCCTGAGTCTACAGGAAGAGATTATGAAAGCTGGGATTTCCTCTGGGGCCCCAATCTGCACGGCCAGGGGAGACCGCGAAGCTCCGAAGTCAGCTGATGCGTGTGAACAGTACAGGCGCCCCAGCGGGGGACGTGAATGAGGAAGCAAGCAGAGTCAGCAGGAAAAGCAAGTGTGTGCGATACGTGTGAAGAACGGTTACCACAGCAGTGCCCACCGAACCCAAAATGAAATGTTCATAAATAAAATTTTGACTTAAACACAAATTCTTTTGTAGGTTGAAAGCACAACAGCTCCAAAAATGAAACTCTAAACCCAAACTAAAATTCACACATTTGCTATTAACTGAATGTTTGTGTTCCCCCAAAATGTGTAGGTGAAACCTAGGCCCCAGTGTGATGGTGTTGGGAGGTGAGGTCTTCGGTAAATGGTTAGGTCAGAAAGGTGAAGCCCACACAAATGGGATTGGTGCCCTCAGCAAAAAGACCCTTTTGAACTCTCTCACCCCTCTGCCGCGTGAGGACACGACCCGCCCGGAGGCCAGCACATGGGATCTGCCAGCATCTCGATCTCGGAATTCCCAGCCTTCAGAACCTTGAGAAAGAAATGTCTGTTGTTTCTGAGCCACCTACTTTATAGAATTCTGTTACAGAAGCCCAAACAGACTAAGATAATATCCAATAACACCCCGCTCCTTTCTAAAAATTCAGCAAATATTAAAAGAAATTACTGGGGCTATTTTCTGGTGGATGTGTGACACCCCCCCCCCACACACACACACACACTTGCGTAGAACTCTGACGGTAATCCCATGCATTCATGTCATAGCTATGACTCCATAGACTGCAGCACTGCTGCGTAGAGCTTAGAAAGTTTGGCTTGTTGCTTAACTTTGTTCCTGAAAATGCTCAGTAGCTCACTGCTATTACATCTGGAGGAGACTTTGAAAGAACACAAATACACATTTGTTTTCACCTTTGATGGCTTCATTCTTGCCCATCAGACGTTCTGCTATTCAAAGTAAGCAATGGGTTAAACACAGTTATATCCTCCTGCTTCTTCCTCACTTCTGTTTACCTCAACTATATCTTTTTCTATTCTTTATTTTAGTACCAAAGTGAAAAAATGAACTAGTTGTATCTCCTAAGCCAAAAGATTAACTATAAAAGGATCTCTAAATATCACTGTCCAAAGCAGACAACTTTCAACAGATTGCTCCGTTATTATTCTATATTTCCATTATTCTATATGCCTCCTTATTGATAACACAATGGTAGGTATTAGATACTATGCTTGCAGTCTCTTTAAAGGAAAGATCTGATCTCAGCCTCAACCATGTATTTTAGACACATCTCCTCTTGGGTACCAGAGTAATCAGGGTCCTGCCCTGTCTGGCCTTCACTGTCCATCACTGCTCCTGAGTTGCTCTCACCCTTCCACACACATTCTAACGACACTAGGCTTTTTTCAATTCCTTGAATGAACCTAGCTCCTTCCCACCTTGGGCATCTGTTCCCTTTGCTTGGTATATTCCTTCTTTCTTCTTCACATGGTTATCACCTTCATATCCATTAGGTCTCATACCCCCAAAATTTGAAAACATTTATTCCTAAAGATATATGCACTCCCATGGTCATTGTAGCATTAGTCACAGTGGCCAAGACATGGAAACAAATGAAATGTCCTTCGCTAGATGGTCGGATAAAAAAGATGTGGTACATATATACAATGGAATACTACTCAGCCATAAGAAAAGATGAAATACTGTCATTTGTGACAAGATGGATCTTGAGAATATCATGCTAAGTGAAATAAGTCAGACAGAAAAAGTCAAGAGCCATAGGCTTTCACTCATATGTGGGATACAAAACTGAAAGCAAGAAATGAACAAGCAAGAAAAACAAACTAACAAAAAATCATGGACACAGACAACAGCATGGTGGTTACCAGAGGGAAGTGGGGTGGAGGGTTTCATGGTTATGGAAGATTCAACTTTGGTGGTGGGCACACAATGCAATATACAGATTATGTATCATAGAATTGTACACTTGAAACCTATATATAATTTTATTAACCAATATCACCCCCAATAAATTTAATAAAAATAAATAAAATGTTCCTCCTTGGTCACCTTATCTAAGATAGGTATCTCCTATTATTCTTTCTCTCAGGTCTTATTTCTTTTCTTCTGAATATTTACTATATCCATTTATTTGATTCAATGATTTTTTTTTTGTTGCTCATTTGCTTTTCCTCATCCATATCCCACTGAAATGTAAATTCCACAAGAGCAAGGAATCTCATGTTTCTTGTTTATAATTATATCCCCAATGTCCAGAACTGTGTTGAATAAATCAATGGATGAATGGGTTGTTGAGTGAAGGCTCATGACCAATCTCAGAAGGAGGTTTGAAGGAGAGGTGATGTCCTGGTAGAAAGCAGAGATCCTTGGCCACTGCTGACAAATGCCTCAGGTCACCAATCTGAGAGGTAAAATATAAATGGTGGCATTCAAATGACTTCGTAAGCTGTGGCAGGAAAATTACCCTTAAAAGGGATGCTTTGACCAAAGTCTCCTGAGATTCCTTCAGCTTAAGATATAGATTGGAATTGTCTAAAAATTACAAATAAGAAAACTCCTGGAGCCTATAAAGTATCTATGTTCCACATTTTAATTTAAAGTGATGACATTTGAATTTAGCAGGTCTCTATGACACTTTAGCTATGAAGATAAAAGGCACAACTGAGCAAAGACAGAGGAAAAACATATCACATTTCAGGCCATAGTGTGAAGCGGAATTCTCAAAGTTGCAGTAAGGAAGAACGACATATAACAGGAAAGGAAATGTTCAAATCACAAGGAACCAAGGGAAAAAGAAAGTGCTTAATAAATGGTCAAATCCCCCAAGAGGCGTACACAGAGACTCCAAAACCCCTCTATTAAGCTGTCAATTATCGAAGGGGAGAGGGATGGAGCAATTTACCTCTTGAAGTACTAAGAATTTATCTTTGAATTTTATCTCTTACATTTAGGATGGAGGTCTGAGGTAGTTCACATCCTTACACAGAATCTGCTCTGTGGATGATTGCCAAGATCCAGAGCTTCTTGTTCCTCCAGCCCCAACCACTGTTCAACCTCTCTCCCCGCTGCAACCTTCACAACCATCTTTTAAGCCATCCTCAGCTTTTGGGACCAGCCAATACTGCTTTTTGAGCTTACCTCCTTATTGTCAATCAAGCATGAGCTCCCAGATTTGTCAGAATTATTCAGTGGAGGGGGAGGCTGTCGTCAACCATCTACCTGCTCAACTGCCTCTGTGGGCCTTCTACACCTGCCTCTCTCTAGGCTTCAATTTCAGTCGTCATGATGTGAATCTGGAAGGCATGACAGTTCTTCTGTGAGTTGGCCAAAGAGAAGCACAGGGTGCCAAAGGCAAAACTAGGGCATAGGCCAAGCTTTCTTCCAAGGTATGCAGAAGCTGTCCCAAGATAAGTGGGGTACGGTCCTGAAGAAGTATCTCAATCAGGCCCTTTTGGGTCTCCATGCCCTGGGCTCTGCCCATGCAGATTCCTATCCCTGTTAATTGGGGACAGTCACTTCCAAAACGAGGAGATGAAACTGACTGAGAAGATGGGTGACCACCTGACTAACCTCCGCAGGCTGCCTGGCCTCCAGGCTCTTCTGGGACAGCACCTCTTCGAAAGTCTCATCCACAAGCATGAGAAGGAGCCTTCTGAGCCCAGCAACTTTTGAGGAGGTCTCTGGCCCAAATGGAAACAATAAGGCTCTTTTGCAGCAAAAACAAAACACCTGGTGATCTGCCATTGCATGTGACACAAATCACAGGAGCATCTACTGCCCTTGTGTTTGAACCATTATACCCACCACTAGCCAGCTTGCTTAAGATCCAACCTCCCAGAAGTATGATTACATTTCCCCTTGTGATAGCCTACATGAGAAAAGGCCTCTCTTTGAAGCTTCCTGTAGCATATCTTCACTCACATCATTGCTTTAATTTAAAAATCAAATAATAACAACAAAGAACTTCTGTGATCGCCCTTTTCTTTAGAACAGATTCGGATCACTTAGCACAGAATTTAAACATTGCTCACGGTGGGATCCTAGTCCACCTTCCTGGGTACCCTCTGTGACTTCCTTTTCTGACAAATAGCAGAGCCCACCCATACTCATGTCAGACTAAACCATATTCCTTGGTATATAGTATTCCACTCGACTTCTCAGGCTTTCCTCCATTCTGCAACTTCTCACCCACACATTCTCTGGCCCCAGTAACTTCCCACCTCACCTGAATTCCCTAGACACATAATCTGCCCCTCTATTTATAAAACGTTCATCTCTTCTTTCCTTATAGATATTTATGATTCCTCTGTCCTATTAGGTGCTAAGGCCCCAAGAATACAATACGAGCCAGATTTATTTTGATATTTTAGGTTCCTGACCCATAGTAGACACTCAAGAATCACTTGCTAAATGAATGAGTGAGGCAAAGCAATGGTACAGTTTGTTTCCATCTACAAAGAGCTAAAGATATGATTTTAAAAGCTTGGGGCAGGAAAAGAAAGCAGAACAAAAGCACTCATCGACTAACGGGGATGCGTCAAAGGTCACAAGAACCACCATGACGAGGCTCCCTTTTGGCAAATTTGGGACAATCTAGGCATCAAAAAGAAAAATTATTGTAATTGATTGTAGCATATTGAGTAAATAATAATCAACCAATCTATCAACATACTCAAAAGAGAGAAAAAAAAGTGTCACTATGGCCCTGGCCTGTTTGGCTCAGCGGTTAGAGCGTTGGCTTGCGGTCCGGAGAGACCCGGGTTTGGTTCCCGCTGAGGGCACGTGCCTCGGTTGCAGTTTGTCCCCGGCCCTGGCTGGGTTGTGCGGGTGGCAGCCACTCGATGTGTCCCTTTCATGTCGATGTCTCTCTCTCTCTCTCTCCCCCTCCCTCCCTCCCTCCTACTCTATCTGAACAAAATATGGAAAAATGTCCTCCGGTGAGGATAAAAAAAATAAAATAAAATATATTCAAAAAAAAAAAAAGTGTCACTATGGAAGGTGACTATGACACTAAATCCTTACCCCAAAAATTGGTAAGTAAAGAGAAAAACTTGGGCATTTCACTTGCTTTAAAACAAACAAAAACAAAAAACTCTATAGTTTATATGAAATTGATAGGAGAAAGCTTTATAGGAAAAAAAAAAAAATGCCAGTTAAAAATGTAGAAGCAATAATAGAATTAGAAAACTACCATTTTACAACCCCTCCAAAAATAACTGATTCCAGCAAAAGTAATCAAAACCATTAAGCGAACCTTTAATGGAGAACTAAATATTCACATGTCAAATTACCCACAGATTACCTGCTAATTATAAGTGAAATCTCATCTCTACGAAGAAGGTATCTGGCTGTCAGCACTTTAGCATCACAAATAGCAGACAACCTGACACGAGGAGATACCTTATGAAGTACACACACCAAACACGTTTAACCTGTACCCAAGCCTCTGGACCAGATTTCCAGCTTCCGGAAACAGCGGGTAGAGGAAAAAGTTACAAGACACCGTGAGGAAACAACCAGACAAATCTGGAACGTAAAACATTTCACACGACAATTCACCTGTTTCCTCAAATGGTGTTAAAAGGTCCTGGAACCTCAGTTTGAGTGGAGTTCTGAGGTAGAAAGCATTGGAATAAAAGATGACAGCGAGAAACAAAGTCATTTCATATCAGCATCAATATGCTACTTTGCAGCTTGAGAACCAGCCCTAAGAGGTATTTTTAAAATATGATAAACATCTTGTTTTTGGTCAGAATCCATGCCCAAAATGAAACTCTCTATTGGCTTACTAGACATTTCAAAAGAACCATAAGATTTTATATTTTATATAATTAGATATTTATATTTTATAGTTCCATCTCAAATAATCTATTCTCCTATGAAACTAGTATTGATTTAGTCCTGTTACTTGAACCAGTGTGCAAATTAACAGATTAATTGGATGTGATAATCCTGGCTTCACTATCTCTCACCTAAATCAGCTCGCTATTTACTGGGTACCTGGATAACTGCTTAAATCATCACCGAGAAGAACGTTCTGCTTGATCAGGAATCACTTGCTAATAGGATATTGATAATTTGATAATAAATTACATTTATCCTTTTATGGCTTGTGTGATTTCACATACATTTCCTCACTTGATAATTAGAACAGCCTTGTGTTTTGCTCAGGTAGATCAGGTAGTATTATCCCCACTGCACAGATGTAGAAGGCAGCTATCAAATACATTAGATTGTCCAAAGTCACAGAGCTAACGAGAGGAAGAGCCAGGTATTTCTGGCTCAAAGTCCAGTGCTTCTTCCACTAACCATCCAGGTCCCCTCTCTGGCCAGCAGCCCAGCAGCCATCATCTCTGGTCCCCAGCCGGTCACTGACTAAGGCAACTACAAGAGTGGGCGTGTGGCCCGAAGTCCCTGTGGAAGGTACTCACATCAGTCACTTGCTGCAAGAGTCAATGTTCCTTTTCCTGTGATTCTTGGACCCAATCAAAAGTCTCTGCTATATTTGAATATTACTCATAATTTAGTGATGAAACAAATATCTTCCTAAAGTGAATTCCAGGTCCACGTAAACCTCACAGACACCTTTTAAAAGTTTGTTCTTATTTCGCACTTGGGGGAAAGCAAATTAATTTTGTATAATTTGTTTCCTGTAATATTTCCACTAGGCTCCAAAATCACTTATTTTCAGAAGTCCCTCCAAAGCCTGAGGGAGAACCTAATGCTCCGCCAACTCCTTCCTCCCAGCACCAAAACATCAAAGTGGCTTTCCAGGCTTTTTGAGCGATTCTCCCACAATTAGAAAAAGCCCAGAACACCCATTAGGTTGTCACTTCCTAGCAGATGTTTTCCAGCTGTTCCCAATGTCTCTCTGTTAATGCCTTGCCATCTGCCGCCGTAATGGTGCCACAGGGGGGCCGGATGCTTTGGTGACTTTGCTCTCTGAGTTGTAAAGACCTGGACCCTCGCCTCACCTTAGGCAAGTCTGATCTACGCATTTGTCACGTGTCTCTAACTAGTTGTTGCACTTATTCCACCTACTAACTAACCAACATGGAGCCAGTTGTGACATAAGGAACGTGAGCTCTCACGATCACATCTAAGCCTGCGCGGCCCTTCAGTAAGGGACACATTCATATCTCGTTTCCAGCATTCATACGTCCTGTTATCGACACCCAATCAATACTATTCCTTTTTACTTTAATTTTTGTAAAACCAGTACGCCACTAGCACATCAGGACAGTAAGCATCCATGTGCCTTTGTGTCACCTGGACGACCACACCTTGCACCTGGAAATGTGGTGTTCATTTGATATCCTTTCCGGCTGAGGAAGACAAACCCTGGTCCTCCAAGATCCACAGTCAGAGTCAGAGTCCGCCAAGGAACAGCAGTAACGGGCGGGACTTCCAGGGGCTGTAAGTCAGAGTGTGACCTATTTGTGTGTACTGACGGAAGAGACCGCCTCTCTCTTCAACCGTGCAGAGTAATGGAAACAGTTGTCCTGAAACCATGTGTTTACTAGATGTCAAAAAGGTTAGCACCAGTGGCTCATAATCCTTTCCACAGACCCAAGGGGAATAGTTGTTATTGGGACTTCAGCAAACATAACAGTAAATTCAGGAGAATGGTTATGCATACTAATGACAATGTATGTATGTATACTTTTAATTCATTATTTTAAGATTCCAGCCCACCACATGAGAATCCCATGTGTTATCTTCCAAGATAAAGCAAGACCTGCTATGACTCTCCTGAATGAGTAGCTGATTTAAAGTATTTGTACTTGTGGTCATAAGCCAGCTCGGTCGGCATGTAGGACGGGAAGATTAAAAATCTGGGCCTGGCCCTGGCCGGTTCTGCTCAGTGGTTAGAGCACTGGCCCACGGACCAGAAAGGCCCGGCTTCGGTTCCCGCTAAGGGCACGTACCTCGGTTGCAATTTGTCCCCGGCCCTGGTTGGTGTCGTGTGGGTGGCAACCACTTGATGTGTCTCTCTCACATCAATGTTCCCCTCTCTCTCTCTCTCTCTCTCTCTCCTCCCTTTCTCTCTCTCTCTCTCCTCCCTTTCTCTCTCTCTCTCTTCTCCCTTTCTCCCTCAAGACAAATGCAAAAAAAAAAAAAATGTCCTCGGGTAAGGATAAAAAAAAAAATCTGGGCCTGAAAGACAATATTCACAATATCCCAGCCAACATAAACACACGTCATCTGCTCCACAGCACTGGCTGTTTTATCTTCAACACGCAGCTTCTTCCCCACTCCAGCTCAGTTTTAACTGAAATTTAAAAATTAAATCTATCTTGTACTGGACAAAGCCATAGGACCCCGAGCAGCAACATCATGCTTTCCTTGGAGGAGTCATAAAGGTAGTGACAGTGCAACTGTCATGTGCTAAAAGGAACACATTTGTTCATTTCCACTTTGCTCAATAAGTGTATTCAGTTGTTTTGCAAACACTTAAAGAATGTTTTCGACTTACAAAACATGCAGGTGTGCTGGTCCTTGTAAGGGATGAAGACAAGGCCTTTAAGGAGCTTCTATTTAGCAAAGGACACAGACTGTAACAGGTAATTATAATATAAGGCAGAGTGACATAAAAGAAAAAACAAGCAGGTACTGATAGTGAAAAATGCTCCACGAAGAGATGGTGTTTTCACTGGGTCTTGATGGATGAACACAATTTCGACTAATAGACAAGAAGTAACTACACTTAGGCTGAAAAAAATAGTGTCTCTAGAAATGAACCTACCAAACTCCACCATACTTCATATAATCACTGATATTTTGCACCCCTAAGAGTGTTATTTAAGTTTTCAATGCAGTTAATTGAAACCCTACTAGATGCAAATCAAAAGTTTCAGGTTTAATTGAGATATTTTGAAAATTGAACCCATTGCTTCAGGCAGGTGCTACATGAGATTCCATTAATATAGGTAATTAACATTAGCCTCTGCTTTAATTAACATGCACACTTTAATTAGCAAAGCATTAACCAACATTAAAAAATCTGATCTTCATGCATCACAAAAAACTGCAAAGTTATGACTACTATGTTATTTTTCTCCAAGGTTGTAAATCACAAAACAGCCATCACTTTTGAAGTGCACACCATATTTAAAATATTAAACAGGGGGATACACACACACTGAGTGAAAACCCCATCAAAATGGAAAAGAATATTCTTTAGAAAACACAGAGCTAATCATTTTCAGATATTAAACATTATAATCTTTCAATGATCATTTGGAGGAAAGAAAACTTTGGGAAAAAATCCCCATAGACTGTCACCTTTCTTATACATAATAAACAAATGACTACAATAGAGCTAACATTATCAGTATACTGCCTACCTCCTAATCTCTTCTTATCATTTGCAATACCATTTAATACTAGAGGTCTCAAACTAGTGGAAACTTCATTTTAAAAATGGTCTATGTTGTCTTGTTTTATTTTAAAGATTTAAATGTGTTAGAATAGTTCTCTAGTGTTAACCTACCATGTGGCTGGGCCACCAACAATTAATTACTAAGGATGCATTTTTGTTAAAAACAAAATCGACTTTCATGTACTTTCCTTGCTATGATCAATTTGATGTGCCAATTTTCAAGTACTATTAATATTCTGTAAATTACTTATTTTTATCACTTTAATGAAAACAGCTTCATTATTATATGGAATAAATGACATCCATGTAGCACACCACTGAATTTTTTTGTCCCAAGATATGCTCAAGTTATAGTAAAAAAAAAACATTGCAAACCTTTTAAAACACACATTTACAGAAAAAAAAAGAGATCATATCCTGATTAAGCATGAAAAACATTGATAATATTGCAGAAAGTTAAAACTAGGTCTCCACTGATCCCCTACTGCATGTAAGGCAGTGTTTTGGACACTGAGAAACCCAAGTAACCAGGACAAAATGTGTTCCTCGTGAGCTTATGTTCAAATCTAAAGCTGAAAATAACAGAAATCACAGCCATTTGGAAAACGCTGGTGCAATGAGAGAAAAGGAGCTAGCGAGCTGCAGTCCCGTCTCAGGCTCATTTGCAGGGGTTAGCAGCCACAAACATGGGAACTGCTTGGTCCCAGTGACATCAAAGAGAGTTGGGTTTCTGTCCTGTTCCCACCACCAACTGGCCGCTTCACCACAGCCTATCACAGGGTCAGCATTAGTCAGTATCTTTACCCTGCACTGTCTGAACTCACTTCCAGCTGACAGACTGGGAAAGGAAGGCTTCTTGGGTTTGCAAAGCCATTCTCCAAGCTGTGGCGGTGAACTCCTTTCTCCTATAAGTCAGGGCCTGGGCTCCCGGGAGATGTGTGGGAGCCAGCGTTCTTCCTGGGTCAGTGCTGAAGGCAATGCCCAGGAACGGGTGCAAGGGCACCTCTTAAAGCTGTTTAAATGAAGCTGAGGAGTGTTTATCAAATTCTCCCTGTTCTGGAGATTATATCATGACGAAATTTCTTATATAGGGTTGCCATATCTTAGTATTACCCATGCTCTCTGCCCATTACAGTCACTTGGGTTTTCATTCAGGAAAGGTAGAAGCAAGAGACACAGAGAAAAGCACCAAATCTAGATTTAGAAATGTGTGACAAACCCTCACGAACATCCTTCCTGGCGTTAAGTTCCAAGGACCTTCCTTGGAGAAGTACTTCAGCGATGCAGAAGTAGCAGACTCATAGCACCAAGCACTGAGCCATTTGCTTAACTTCATATATTTAAGACAAATACCCAAGAGTGAGAGTTTTCTCTCCACTAACCTGATTTATTTCCCTTCACTCTACAGTAATGTTTCTCAGACCACCACCTTCAAAATCAGCCTGGGGTTCACTAAAATGCAGATCCCAAGGCCCAGTTAGAATCAACTGAATCCTGGTTTCTGGGGGTGGGCCAGTTATAACCAGCACTTCCAGGTGATGCTTACTCAGAGTGAATCTGGAAAACCTCTGAGAGAGAGAAACTGAAGTACCCTATCTGTCACATTACAAAAAAAGAGTCATAAAAATAAGCAAAATATTCCACACCTAACCTCCTAACGTCTATATAGAGTAATATTGGAGAAAAAAATAAGTCTGGGGGGAGAAATACTCATTAAAATAGAGTCAGTCTGGATCATTTAAAAATTTGGTGGGCAGATAAAACTCACATAAAAATAGAAAGATTTGTGTTCATTTTGAATATATCTTTATAGTCATCCCTGCTGTAAATATTGCTTCATAAATGTATAACGATTCTTGTATGTGCCCTGACTGGGGATTGAACCTACAACCTTGGCACATCAGGACAATGTTCTAACCAACTGAGCTACCTGGTCAGAGTCTCATACATATTTCTTAAAAAAAAAAAAAAAGTTAGCTCTATTGATAGAGTACTCTACTTTTATTACTGTTTTCACCAATAGATAGGTGAAATGTTTGTTTCATGTCAACCAACTCCTTATGATCTTCACCTTAAATAACTAAAAGAGAGAACCTTATCTTGAGAGAAACAGATTTATCTTCCAAGGGATGGATTTACCATAAGTTGACTTTCTTTAGATTTGTGATTATATGGTCACCATAAATCTGAGAAAATGTGGTTCAACTCACTTACCTACACAAATAGGTTAGGCTGGCAAAACGTTTTCCTCCAGTCTCCTAAATGGAAACATTTCCTACCCGTGTCTTTGCAGGCAACATTTTCCTGCATAAAACACTGCCTCTAGCCTGTTCTCTTATTTAGATAAGACCAAAAATCCCTCTAGGGGCCCTTACTGACACCTCTTTCATCTCCCCAATTTCAACACTTACACCTCTATTCTTCCACTGTGTACCACCGACCTTGCGCTGGCAGAGACCTATCTGCTCAGGTGTTAAGTCCTCCTAACTACACCCCTCACGAGCTCCTTATAATCAAGGGGCCTCCCAGAGCATTTAGAACCTTACCTCACACGTCTGAGTTACTTGAAAACTTAATATCAACATTTCAAAAAGATTTACTACAGGTAGGGGGAGGGTTTTAAGGGGGATTGGGTGAAGGTGCTCAAAAGGTACAAATTCCAATTATAACAAAAATAAGTCTCGATAATGTAATGTACAACTTGAGGACTATCGTTTAACAGTACTGTGTTGTATCTTTGCAAGTTGCTAAAGAAGTAGGTCTTAAAAGTTCTCATCACAAAGAAAAATATTCTAAGTATGTAATGTGATGGATATTAACTAATCTTATTGTGGTGATCATTTTGCAATATATACATATATCAAATCGTTATGTTGTACACCTTAAACTTATACAATGATATGTCATTTACATTTCAATCAAACTGAAAAAAAGGAAAAATAGCTTTAAAATCAAATAAATTCACTTAATGATCTAATAATAAATTGTTCAAATATGTGCTAGGCTTTAGTCCTTAGTTTGAGTTACAGTTAACATCTTTCAACTATAATCTAGCAGAGAACCAGATACAGATTCACATAATTCACAGGTGTCAACAAGGTAGAAGGAGAATAGAATGTTAGTGACTAGGTAAGTATTGGAGGAAAAAGAAGTTCAATGAACAGAATCATAGGCTCATACAGTTAGAGCTGACTTCAATTTTTTATAATATTTAATTTTCTGAAAAAATGTTTTGGAATAAGAGTCACAATTCAGCAAAACTGTACAAAAATGTAAAAGCACTTTACTATCTACCCCTAACTCTAAGTAGCAATGACGTTTTTGTTGTGTTGAGGAGAAAATGTTTCCCTTCTTCCCTTCTAGGTTCTTTGGGTGGTCTAATAATTAAACTGACATCCAACAATACAAAGGCCAACAGAATACTAACTGAGTGCGTTTCACTCTCAAGAACAAGAGAAATATCTCAAATAACACTTGATTTCAATACATGAAGCCAAACAACAAATAGACTACCAATAAAGAAGGAAAGAGCTAACTAACTAAATAAATAAATAAATCAACATACAACAGATTAACAGGAGAAAAACAAATTTAATTACATACGTACGAGAGCCCCACAAACACTTGACACTCAAAGTGCCAGGCAGTCAGGCAACGGGGCTTATGTACATCACGAGCTAAGGAGAAGGTGTGGGGAAACGGGGCTTCGAAGGGAAGGAAGGCAGTTCATAGGGAAGTGAGAGCGAACGTTTGGTGCACAGTGTTTGCCATGCCATGTAGATAAGTCTCTGGAATAGCTCTTTCTGGTACAGGCCCTTATCTAAATTCTTCTTGACAGTTAAGGGGGAAGCAAAACATTTTCCCTGAATCTGTTGGATCTTAATTGTTTTCAGCTCAAAATAATCCACATGCCAAATAACACATTTTGGGGCGGCATACTCTGCTCTCTGTCAGTTACAATCCGTAGTATCTTATTGGGTAAAAGGGTATGCACATACACGATGGTATATAATCCTCAAAGTGTCAGCTCTACGTACATCCTTCAAAAGTAACCAAGAAATACCAATATAATCTAAACTAGAAATAACTGAAAGACAAACAGGAAAGAGCAAAAATACGAAATGTGATTGTATCTGGCATATATAGTAATGTAAGAGCATCATCTTAGCTTTTAAAACTATATGTTACCTGCCCTGGCCAGTTTGGCTCAGCAGTTAGAGCATTGGCCCACAGATTGAAGGTTCTTGGGGATGATTCCTGGTCAAGGCATGTACCTGGGTTGCAGATTCGATCCCTGGTCCTGGTCGGAGTCATGCGGAAGGCAACTAATCGATGTGTCTCTCTCACATCGATGTTTCTCTCCTTCTCCCTCCCTCCCACCCACTCTATCTAAAAATGAATGGAAAAATATCCTCGGGTGAGAATTAACAAAAATAAAATAAAATAAACATTATGCTACCTTGTGTTTATCTCCCACACATTTCTGAATGATTGAAAATTACTTTAGGAAACAATTTTTACTTTTATTGCCTATTTTTCTTTTTTTCCTTCCCCTTCTCGTTTATCTTTTCACTTTCATCTCAAAAATAAAAATATATATATTTACATTTAAATGAATAAGGATTGCCTGTTGAATTGAATAATATTGAATAATATAATCAGGGTATAAAGTAATCTATAAGAAAAGAAAAGGTGATGATAAAATATTTCCCCCAGTTACAACCACCAAATGCTCTCTCACCCACCATCTCTCCCTCTCCCCATCTCCATCTCTCCCTCTCCCCATCTCCTTCTGTCCCTTTGTCTTTCCTAAGGTACTGAATCTTAATTCAAACTAATTTTTAAAATAAAACTCATTTCTGATGAGATAGTAATCTTTGCCACAGTCAACTGTTTTTTAATCTGCTGCATATTCATGGTTTTCTAGATAGTTATTCTAATTTGACAATCAATTTTACACATTGATACAATATGTTTATTGATAAATTTTTAATCCAACTCTTGAGTTTGTATATTCCTCATCAAAATATTTTACAACCAAAAGTTAAGTACTAAGCAAGACTGAGTTTGCAAATCTTATATACATTATTTTGTGAACTTATAAAGTTTGAACATAATTCTTTTGTATCCTTTATATATTGTGTAAAAATACCTGCTTAATAATATTTCTAATTGCATACAAGGCATCCTCCTAAAAGACTATCTGTGTGGTATATCTCATTCTTAACTAATCAGCACAGAGAACAGTGTGTTTTGTTTTGATTTAATTGGTTAGTTGTATTTGTGATTGGGTTCTTCTCAATACACTTTCTCACAGAGGAGAGAATTCTCATTTTAATCAATGCCATTTCACTCCTTGACAGTGCATCCCCTAGGGGAGTCCCCAGGCTATGAAAAATATGCTCAGGGCCTGTGTCAGGAAAACAGACCCAGCGTGTCAGTGGTGTAGACCTCAGAGTGCATCTCTTATGAAACTAGAGTGTGTAATGGCCTCACAAAGTCTCCCAGCCACTGGCAAATGACATACCAGTATTAAATTGAGCATGACATTTTTTGAGAGGAAATTACACAGCAGATATATAGCTGCTAAAAATTATGGGCATTTTATAGGGCAACGTCTGATTTTTAATAATGGTCGGAAACGATAACTTTAAGTTACAGCAATTAGTAAGAGTTTAAGGTACAATGGTTTTCCAATTAGCCTTGTGCACATGGCAGAAGAACCCAAATGGCCCAAGACCTGTGTCTTCTGCTTCGTTACTGTGGGTCTGCCAGGCAGAAACCTGAACACTGCTACTCCTGCAATGCGCGTGAACGTGAAATGATAGGAATCAATTACGGTATTTTCCTGTTGAACATACCAATTCACGACCGTAAACAAAAATGAGGCAATCTTTCTGTTTGCTCCAGTTTTGCTAACAACCAAGACCAGAGGAAGCAAATGAACACAGACAAACCTGTTACTTAATTTCATTTGGTTCTTCAAAATAAATATTATAATTCCCAGTTTATAGGTGAGAACATTGATATACAAACCTTCTTCGTAGATTAATAAAAGAAAAAAAAGGGGGAAATAGCCAAATGTGATAACAAAGTTTCAGTGGCTGAATCCCTAAATTGAGGCCAATGATTAAATAGAGCGACTCCTTTGCACTTGCGATGTGAAGACACCCGAAGTTTCTTGGGAGGGAATCGGTGGTGGATTGAAAAGTTCGAGAGCCGTGCATTTAGAGAGAGGAATGAGGAGAAAATATCGGCTGAGGAGAAAGGTGAACCAGCTCAGAGGAGAGCAGTAGAGATGTAGCTTCAATGGGGAGCAGTTTTCTTCACAGGAAATGAAAAATTAATTTGGTGCGATGGCTGGAAGAATCTTTAGAGAACAGGCAAACACCTTGGATTTGATCCAACAGAGAATGATTATAATGCAGGGAATTTCCTTTTAGAAAAAAAATAAAAAGTGTTTTATAAGGATCAGAAGGCAAAAGAATACTTAAAAGTAATTCAGCTCCATGCTCTGGGTTCAGAGAAGAAATGATGCTCAGGTAAGGGGCTGGGGGAGTAATCTGGACATAAACAGATTACGGCCGCGGCTGCTCTGACAGCTGGGCAAATAGCAACGCGGGATTCCAAGGGCTTTGTCCAGGAAGACTGAGCAGGACGTGGTGGCTGATGGGGACTAAAGGAGAGAACAGTGAAAATGACTAACTTCTGCTTTCTGTTGCCGAGGAGCCCGGCCAGTACTGGCAGGGTAATGACAGGAAAAGTGGAAAAGGAGAAAGAGAGACATTTAGTTATTATCAAAAGTTTTAGATGTCAACAGCACATTGAAAATGAAACAGTAGGATGCGAAGTAGGCAGAGACTGAAGTGAAGAGGTAGGTCTGAGCACCACGGCTTAGGGTGATGGCTGAAATCACCCTGAATGACGAGATTTCTCAGAAAGCATGTGTATAGAGAGGAGATCGAGAATGGACGTTGAAAGCAGTCACAGGGTAGGAGAAAAAACTGTTGTCAATAAAAAGATATCTAAGATGTAAGAACCAAAAGAAAATGACAGTGACTTGTTAATAATGTCCACGGGAGGAAGATCTGCCATAGTGCACGGAGCTTCACCTGACCCCACAGAGCGCTGGCTGACCCGTCTGCAACAATCAGACCACAGCACCACCACGATGACAGAGAGCCACTCAAACAGTTAGGAAAGTGAAGAATCTGTTAAGCCCAAGGTCTTTAACTGCTATAACACACACAATAGACATGGGTACCTTGCTTAAAGAATAGAGAGTGGTTGGTAGTGTGGAGAAATGGACAAGGCAGACACTATATAGTTTATGAGTGTGGACACTGGGCATCTAGGGCGGGAACCATTACATTATGGGCAAAGAGGTGTTCCTGAACAAACTCCTATGACTGATAATACAAAAAGCATCCAAGAACCCAAGAAAGTGTCAAGGCCCTCTGTTTCCTCACAGGGCTGTCCCCAGTCATTTCCAGGTAGTATTCCAATCAAAGTTGAAGGAATTAGGTACCATAAATTTGTTTTTTCTTTATACACTCACCTTATGGCTTAAAACAAGCAAATTTTACCACCCTCTTTGGCAAGGATTATATTTTAAGAAACAGAAAGTAGAGAAAGAGAGCTCTTGAAACTATCCAACCTAAACCAGTCTTCCTAATAGTTTTATTTTCTCCAAGTGTATTAAGAATCTAGGCACACTCTAGGTAAATGCTAAGCAGGCCATAATCGTGCTGCTGTAACTATTTTTAAATCTTCACGGGGAACCTTCGTGTGATTAAAACACTTTTGAGCTGGTAACTGATTTCTTTTTCTTTTTTAAGTGACACGGGTTTTTTTTTAAATGAATTGTACTTAGCATTTAGAAGTTAGAATGGATCACCACTCTGTCTTTAAAAGGCAAACTACAGCAAGGTATTTCGGGCTTCTCACGCTGTGCACAGCCAAGATGCCTCAGGATGAAATACCACCGAGGAAACCGCATATACATTCGGCCCGCCACCATCCGTGGGTTCCACAGCTGCAGGATCTACAGCTGTCAGATCAAAAATATTTGGAAAAAAATTGTTATATGTTGCTTCTGTGTACTACCAGTCAAACCTACAATGATGTGTCTATACTGAACATGTATGGACTTTTTCCTTGTCATTATTCCCTAGACAGAATAGTATTCAGCTATTTACATAGCATTTGCATTATATTAGGTACTATAAGTCATCTGGAGATGATGTGAAGCATACAGGAGGATGTGGGTAGGTGACAGGCAAACCATCTTATACAAGGGACTTGAGTCTCTGCAGATTTTGGTATCAGCCCCTGAGACTTCAACACATGACTGGACTTGTTTGTACTATTTAGGACTTAACATTCGGGGAGTTTCGTTTTAGAAAAAAGCGAATGAGACCCCAATAACAAGTTACCTTTTCTTGACTCTGAAATTTATGACCATAAGGGAATTTTTTAATCTTATTCTTCTCTGGCTTAGAGACCAACCAGCTCTTCATTTTTTATCTTATTCTTACGAAATTCTTAATATTAATTTTTTACATAAACTATCTTCAAAAGAGTTTGTTTAAAATTAACCATGAATTATTTAAAGTGATTTGTTTCCCGTTGCGTTTTTGTTCCATACTTGCATCCTAAATTTTCAGACTACTAAAATGTATATTCAATTAATTCACGTTTATAAAAAAAAGAAGAAATAATGCCTGTGACTTTCGGTAAGGAAAAAAAAATATCTCTTTAACTTCATAAATGATAAACACAAAATTAAATTAAATCACATTGAAATCTATTGTAGCCTTTCAGGTCACGCCTTCGAAATAAAAATATACTTGTAGAAATTTAATGAAAAGTTTGCAGCACAATTCAATGTAAAATAAGTTTTAACCTGCATTTCTTCTGCTACTTGGCATACATAATGGGAAAATGGTAGAGAATAGGTTAAACAGTCTAAAAGGATTTTAACCTTAAATTTGACAGAAGTTAAATGGCTGTGACATTGGGTCCTTCTGCTTTATTCCAGCTAGTAATCCACCCTCAAAGTTCCTGTCAGGTAAATGACCTTGTATTTCATTAACTGATAATTAAATGGATTTATTCCACTAACGGTTTTAATTAAAATGCTAGAAATATTGATTACCCCTCTCATCCTTATTCCCCCAGATGAAAAAAAAAAAAAAAAGGTTTTAGGAATGTTTATTTAGAGAAGACAGAGAATTAAATTAGATTGAATCTCTATGAGACCCGAAGACTGGTTCTTTCATTTCTGCTGCTCAAGCAGAAAAAGGTTTCAATTTTTTGATGTTTGATTAATTATTTTGAAATCCATTTATGCTTACCTTGGTGTTTAATTAAAAATGTCATTTTTAGCATAATTAAATTGGCTATCTGTGGAAGACTAACTTCACACTTATATTTTAAAAATGCAATGCCTTTTTTTTTTTTCTGGGTTAAAAAGAAAAACTTTTTAGTTATTTGCTTTTTCAGGAGAGCTACCACCTCATGAATGAAAAACTAAGGAGAGCTGGAGCTTAATTGAATTTCCTACATTTGAATATTAGGCCATATATGCTTATGACTAGCCTAGGTTTACTTGGCTGTGCTCTTTAATCCATTTGTGATTCATGCATTCCAACGAACACAGAGTATGCACTTCCAAATGTGTCGGATTTCATAGTGTTTACTCTGACAAAATGTACCTCATAAAAGCTGTCTTCAACATGCCTGGGTGCTTTTCTCCAGCACTGATTCGAGTGAGTTAAGATACGGTTCCTTCTGTCCGTTCTGTCGCAGCACATTCAGGCTTGGAAACTGTTTTTGTGAAACATCAGACCAGATCACAACAGAGTGGAACGTGGAATAAACAGGAAAGGAAGACCCAATCCTTCTTGCTTAAGGCACTTGACCAAAAGAGAATGCACTCATACTCCCTCCTCCAAAAGGCAATTCTAAAAATTATCACCATTATCATTCATAAAACGGTGCTAAAAAATAATTTCTACACAGGCAAACAAACAGTAATTCATAAGAAAACCACAACCTGAGAGGTAACTAATGGAAACCAAACCTTACTCAAGAATGAGACATTTTAACCCAAACCACCTCAAATCAACATATTTTCTAAAACGTCTGCTTTTAAACAACTCCTTCCAAATTCTCCTCCAGCTAAGTTTGGGCCTTCATGCATAGTTGAATTAACTGAAGTCTCAGAAATGAGAACACATGCAATTCCATGTCCCTGCCTACTGAAGCTGTGAGAACTGACGGTGGCTATTTGTATTACTGTATTTATTTATTATTTTCTAATTGAATTTATAGGAGTGACATTGGTTCTCAAAATCATACAGGTTTCAAGTGTACAACTCGATAAAACATCATCTGCACACTGCATCGTGTGCCCGTCACACCAAGCCAAGTCTCTTTCTGTCCCCATTCCCCTTCCCCCTTTGCCCACCTCCATCTACCCCACCCTCCTTTCCATTGGCTACCACCACACTGTTGTCTGTGTCTGTGTCTGCGTCTGCGTCTGCGTCTGCATCTGCGTCTGCGTCTGTCTGTGTCTGTGTCTGTGTCTATGTCTATGTCTCTCTATATATTCTTTCGCTTAGTCCCTTCACCTTTTTTCATTTATTCCCCAACCCCCCTCCCTTCTGACAGCTGTCAGTCTGCTCGATGTATCCATGCTTCTGTTTGTTTCTATTTTGTTTGTCAGGTTATTTTGTTCATTAGATTCCACATATAAGTGAGGTCAAACGGTATTTATCTTCCTCTGACTAGCTTATTTCATTTAGCATAATAGTCTCCAGGTCCATCCAAGCTGTTACAAAAGGTAAGACTTCCTTGTTTTTTACAACCGTATAGCATTCCACTGTGTACATGTACCACCGCGTTTTTATCCACTCATCTACTGATGGGCGCTAGGGCTGTTTCCAGATCTTAGCTATGGTAAATTATGCTGCTATGAACATGGAGGGGAATATATTCTTTCTAAATAGTGTCCTGAAATTCTTAGGCACTAAGAAGTGGGATTGCTGGGTCAAAAGGCAGTTCAACTTTTAATTTTTTGAGGAAACTCCATGCTGTTTTCCACAGTGGTTGCACCAGTCTGCATTCCCACCAGCAGTGTACCAGGGTTCCCTTTTCTCCACATTCTCACCAGCACTTGTTGTTTGTTGAGTTTTTGATGGTAGCTGTTCTGGTGGTGTAAAGTGAAATCTCATTGTGATTTTAATCTGCATCTCTCTGATGATTAGTAACATAGAGCATCCTTTCATATGTCTATTGGCCATCTGTGGTCCCCTTTGGAGACGTGTCTATTCAGGTCCTTTGCCCATTTTTAATTGAGTTATTTGTCTTACATTAATTTCAAATAGAAAGACAATAAAGAGAGAAATACTGATCTAAAGATTCCACATGAATTCTTATTTTGGTGCATTTCCATATATCCCGATTTTGGTATTTTATTGATTTACTTATTTTTATAGCTTAAAGGTATACCTTTTCAAGAAACACTTACATAGTTACTCTGCTGATGGAGATAAGCAACTAAAAAGGTCATACAAATAATATAATTCTTTGAATTCTTCAATTAATTCCAGAAAGGCTGTTGAATGTCTTTGCGCTCTTGCTAAAAAGGCCTCTTTCATAGAGCTGGACAGAGTGAATTCATGGTGGCCCAATGCTCCATAGACATGAAGTTCTGAGCTTCAACTGCTAAAAAGAATAGTCACTTTTAGCACTCATGTCCCTAAATTACACTAGTTGTGCCAACATCTACTGGCTAGATTTTAGCAGTCTAATTTCAATTATGTGGATTTTCTCCAAGATTGTTATAAATCATTGATAGATCTTCATCCTATCTTATTATCGGAAGAACATCTTGGCTGAAGCTTTTACCAGAGAGCTTCATTCAAAGAGTGAAGATGCCATTTAAAGTCTACTCAGCTTCCTCAGCGAAAGGTAAGGAAAATGGGCTATGCATTTTTATTGGGGAAAAAAGATTTCAAGAGCCCCTTTTTTTTTTTTTTTTTTACCAGTAGAGGAAACATATTTGGTCATATACCTCAGTTTACTCATCTAGCAAATGGGAATAATGCCTAAGGAGAAGAATTATTCCTTTCTGAAAACCCTGGTATCTATAAATGTAGAGATAAACATCATTTGCAAAATGATATTTGCATCAGAGGTTCAAATTTGCATAGAAGAACAAAGACACAGAGATAAGCAAAGTTGGCCTGAACTACTGTACTTGAAAAATGTCACATTTCGTTTTCATAATAATAGATGCAAGGTTTTTCATAAGGCCTACCATTTCTGGTATTTAAACAACCACCACTTGTCAAGATTACTGATGGTCCTAGCACACACACCTACTTTCTGGACTATTGTTTTGGGAGGCAGTGAGTTCGTACGCCTTGCTATACATATGGAAATGTTTTCAAGTTACCAATATAGTTTTAGTGCCTTTCCCATGAACTTTAAGAAACTAGCCAAGATGAATAACTTTATTTTTATCACTGATATATGACATATTTTAACCTGTCTACATACAAAAGTAGTGCTGTTAACAATTGCAACTTTCTTCAAGTATGCTATGAATCACTGTATTCCTTTTCCCTTTTCATGCACCATTGCCACTATCTTACCTTCAGCGGTTTTGCTAGATTTCAATGAAGATGGAACTAGAGGGCACACATTACAATTTCATATCAGTTCAAGAAGGGGAGAGAAGAAAGACATATAAAGCCAAAATGACATTCGCTGAAGGTTCCCTAGGGAAGGTAACACATGTTTTTGTCTCTCACCTGCTAGGCATGCTAAATCAGTGCAACGATAAGCTAATTTATGAAATATATTTCATTGGAACCTCGACATCTTTACTGTTGCTAGTTCAGCCATTAGGATTTCAGAAATAATGGCAGCCTAATTTTTAAAACATAGAAGACTTGTTTTTTTTCTCCTGTGGCAGGTCTTATATGCAGCTTCCCATTTCTAAAATAAGTTACTATGCAGCTGCTTGGCCTAAACTGCAGAATCTCTATCCAGGTCTCTCTGAAACTTGTCATACTAGTGTTGAATGTCATTATTTCCATTACAATGTCAAAGTGATTGAGTTCTGGGGAATCCAAATCTATGTAAATAGATCTACTATAGATGCTTATGGGTTCTCAGACATGCAACTGCTATTCTGCTCTTTGAATGAACCTTTACAACACTTTAAAACTCACATATCCAGACGTGGCTTTTTTCCCCTGTTTTTCCAAGACCCAATCTTGACCCATTTGTCTTTGGAAGTATGATTTTATGGAGGCTTTTAGGTCATCACCACCAGGAGAGTGGGTCTCGAACCCGGGCATGGCCCGGGGCGGGTGCTGCCACAGTTCCAGTTGGGCCCTGTTAAAATGCAGTGCCATGAGCAGCCCCTGAAACCAATCCTGTATCGCTAGCAATAGAGCAGATAGTTTTTCATATAATCAATGCCTTCTCCGAGGAATGGCAAATTAAATGTGGATCAAATTAAAAGCATCTAAGCATAAAATTGGAGTCAAAACAAGAATTTCCTATTAAAAACTGCTCTTCAGCCTTGTGTGCTATGTTTTGAAGACACCTTCTCCCTGCCATGCTCTGATCCTGCCAGGTACTCTAGGATAGTGTGTAAACAGTGTCTGCCTCCCTTACCATCCTCCTGCTATTCTTGCCAGACTTCCCTGAATTCAACACAGCCCTGCTGGAGGCCCAGGGCTCATCCACAAAGGAGCGGTGGACACCTCTGCCACCCACGCTAAACAGCACCATCAAGAAGCATACAAGGTAGGAAGGAGGAAGCCAGTTATGAAAGAGATTGTCTGTCATCCCACTAATATACTGGCAATCGGCAATGATGGGAAGGGATGCAGCAAATACTACTGATATTTTAATGGCATTTTAATAAAATATTCAAGGTGGAAAATGTCCTCAGTGCTGCCTTGCTCTTTGAAGTGTGCACCCTGTAAGATGAAATAGTTTTCCCTGATACTCTGTATACATATAAATAATTGGGTTTTTATTTAATGACCTAATTTTCCTCTGCAGAGTTAGGATTTAAGTAGCGTCTAACCTTTCGAGATTAGGTTACGGTCAAGTGTAAATATTCTCTTCCTTTAGCTGAATAATAGCACCATTTCTAAGCAATATGCTGATGAATGTTTTACAGTGAAGATGATAACAGAAGATTTAGGTTTGTTACAGAAGTAAATCCATAACTGAGAGGTGACTGGCTTGTAACTTTCGTGCTTGAATGATCCATTAATTACAGTAAACACACCTGTTCGTCTGTCAAAGCCCAGAAGCATCGTAGCATGGCAGCTTTTTAGAAAAAGAGAGGCCTCTCTTGGGTAATCAGAGGGAGAACTTTTGAGCTCTTTGTGTAAGAAATTGGGGAGAAAAGGTGAGAAGGCTAAAATATTATTTATATATTTAGGGAAACGTGAATGTTTTGGTGAGAGTTGGTGAATAGAGAGAATGGAGAAAAGGAAACACAGACAGAGAGAAACAGAGAAGCAACAAAATTAAAAAAAAAAAAAAAAATCTTGGTCACCAGAATACAGAAGCTAACTAAAGCAATCCAAGGCCTTGTGACATAGACTCTGAGCCATTTTACAGCAAACTAGAAAAAAATTTCAAGTACTAAAACCCTTTTCACTCCCTAAGGCAATGGAACTCTCAGCAACATCCTGGAAACTCTCAGCAACATCCTGGAAACAAAACTCCTTGGGCGGTTCAGAGACATGAAATGAATGTCTCCAGACTAGCACTCTGTTCGAGTCTCTTTGCTCTACGGTCTCCAGATAAGACCCAGCCAGGCCAGAAATTACTGACAGCTTTCCTCGCTGACGCTGGCCTGGAAACCCAGCTAGCAGGGAGAAATGACCTTCATAGAAGAGCCACTCCTCGGGACATTATTTGATAGCCTTTGGAAGGTAGCAACTTCCCATTCCTACCACCTCTTCATGTTCCTAAAGTGCAACCCCAACTCTAGACTGAGATCTATGTGGATGTTGGGCCTACGATGCATCTGTGGCAATAAGATCACCAAACTAAATCAGACCCTTTAACATCCAATGATCTGTTGGAAACGGTCTACTCCAAAGAACGTTTCATCCTCAAGGGTCGGCAACTGAGTGGCTTTTGTTATTCAATATTATGCACTGTCTCTATATACGCATGTATGTGTGTGTGTGTGTGTACGTATATAATAATTTACTAATGTAGGATTATTAATATTTCAGTATGTCAGGTGAATATACAGTCGTCCCTCGCCACTTCATGCTTCGACTTTTACGGCTTCACTCTATCACGGTTTTTTCAAATACTATACAGTAATATACTATATTTAAAAAAACCACGATAGAGTGAAGCTGCGAAAGTCAAAGCGCGAAGTGGCGAGGGACGATTGTGTATAAATAAAGAATCCTACTTCGTGCAAATTCATTTATTGCCATAGAGTCTGGAACTGATTAACTGCAATAAACGAGGGCCGACTGTATCTACGAGAAGTAGGGGAAAGAAGCAAATAACCAAAGTCAGCATTATGCATATATATGTAAGCCCACAGATGGAATCCTAACTAAAAATGAAGAACCATGCCCTGGCCAGTCTGGCTCAGCATTTAGAGCGTCAGCTCGTAGACCAAAGAGTCTAGGGTTTGATTCTAGTCAAGGACACATACCTTGGTTGTGGTTCAGTCCCTGGCCCTGGTCAGATTGTGCAGGAGGAAACCAATTGATGTGTCTCTCTCACATCAATGTTTCTCTCTCTCTCTCTCTCTCTCTCTCTTTCTCTCTCCCTCCCTCCCACTTTATCTGAAGATAAATGGAAAAATATCCTCGGGTGAGGATTTTAAAAAAAAGAACCATGCATTTTTCATTTCTATTAGATCACTTTGATCTGGGCAGAGAATCAAGGCTGTGTATCAAGTTCATTACAGCTCAAATGTCTATTTATGTAAAGACATGTCTCTTGTCTTTATGTTTCCCCTTGATGACACATAGTTGGCAACACTGTAAACCTTTTTCAACAGCACAAATGTTTGAAAAATATTATGCCCATGAATCAGGAGGCAGAAAAAGGAAGGAGAAAAGAGAAAAGCGGGAGATAGGAAGACAACATAGGGAGAAAATGGAAAAGGAGAGACAAAGAACAAAAGAGAGAGGCAAGCAGGAAACACCTTCTCAACACAATATGCTTCCTTGAAGTTGGGTTTTACCACTGATTCCTACTTTCTACTTTCAGAGCCAGAAGATTTCAAACACTTTTTAGGTCAACACAATGGTAAGCGAGTCCCTTTAAGAGATCCACAGCATTAATCTTCCTTATTATAGTTGCCTCGCAAGAGCTATACTGAAATGCACACATTTGTTCTAGATGTACTAGTAAGTCTCGATTTATCCTCATACATTATCATGAAAACTTTTTTTATCCTAATTAAAAAAAGTCTAACACTGTGTGAACTTTAATTGTATTGCCAATTTCCTCATCATATTGTATTCCCTTGGCACAGTATTAACACTGATACACTTTAACTGTGCTGCATGTATAAATTTATACACACGAAGGCATATGCATTTTTTAATGGGATTTACCTGAGTAATGCTAATAGGCAGACGCACATGTAAATCCTTGTGCATCAAAATGAAAATGTATCTCTACATATTCTCAAATAAGGTTTCTTGAGGGTTCATTTAATGTTTGTGGGGGATTCATTTATACTTGTTACCAATTTTAATCATCTGAAGGTCACAGCATTTGGAATATTTTTTAATGCGCCTTTCTGTGATGCATGAATGGAATAGACTTTTCGAATTTGCTGCTTCCTCAAAGCCCCTTTAAAAACAAGATGCCTAATTTTAAAGACTTTCCCCCCCATTTTAAAAAAATTTGACTTTGTACAAGAAAAGTGTATGTAGCTGCCAAGTACATATAAGTTCAAAAGTTTTTCTATTGTCTGAAATAGAGATGCAAAAAATTACATTAAAGTTTTAAACAGAAACAGAAGTTTTCAGTCGATGTAGATAAAAATCTATTAGAGATAAAATTGTTTTGACCAAAACTGTGTAAATACAATGCCACTGGCTGCAAGCCTATTATTGAATGCGAGTGGAAAATAAGAACAGCACTCCTGAAGGGGCATTGCTAAAGTGACGGAAAATAAACACAACCATTTCAGTATAATTTTTCACATTAATTATGTCCTCTTATCGTAGATGTATAACTAGCCAAGTATAACAGCAATAACAAGATAGCACTGAAGTTATTTTGCAAACAGGAAAAAGCAAATAAAATAATACTGATATGCTAGTTATTAGATTACCAGCCTTTTATCTTGTGGAATAGCTTCCCTGGACAAAAAGACTATATTAATCATTTCTGTTCCTCCAAGTAAATGATACTGCATTTCTGGAAAAATAATGTTAACAGCCTTTTTCCTTAAAGATACCTTCATTTATTTGCTGATTTGCCATTTCCAAGTCTCCAACTACTATGAACATTTTCAAAAACAACTTCTGGCATAAAAATGTTGGCTTTTTTTTCCCTCTCTCTCTCACCAGTTTAAAATGTAATACTAAAAAACAAAATGTTCCCCACTTTCTTTAATGGAACCCTTGAGCTCTGTTATTTACATTTTTATCAAGGATGTACCTATATATTACACCATTTTTAGTTTCCTCAAATAAACTCTGGTTTACTCAAGTTTTAACTGTAGCCCTCTGTTATTTCTCACCGAGTGGAAGTTGGGGACCATACTGAATTCAGCCGATCTCCATCAGCAGTCTTTCAAGTTTGTCCTCTACCACTGTTTTTGTCCATCAATCTTAGAAATAACCCCAAAGTTCAAGTTCAATAGGCTTAGTTAGCATAATCCCTTCAGATTTTCACCTAGAAGACAGAAAGAAGTTCTCCTCTTTAAAAGGTCCTAGCTTTCTAATTTTCTTTATTGTATTGTATATGATTATACCTTCCATTTCTTCCATTTATATAATTTGTATTCTTCTCTTGTGTTCAGATCAACCCTCCTGTACACTGAGCATGCCAGATTTAATCAAATGCACACCTGATTACTCATTACCATTACAGAGAGGAGATGGGCATATTTTTCTTTATTATCCCAGAACATTATTTTTTATATTTTTTTATTTAAAAAATTTTTTCAATTACAGTTTACATTCAATATTATTTTGTATTACTTTCAGGTGTATAGCATAGTTGTTAGAAAAGCATGTACTTTACAAAGTGTTTCCCTGATATTCCCAGTGCCCACC